>NC_061508.1:297892017-298107707 GCF_022539505.1 Lolium rigidum
GGAGACGTATCAATGTACCATTGAGCGGGCTGAATATGCAACTCAAGAAGGTACAAGATGATGCTTGCAAGACAGTTGACAAGGTTCAGCGGTGGAGTTTGTTTCAGACTCAGTGTTTTATCAAGGACAAGGCTTGCAAGTTGATGATTGATGGTGGTAGCTGTACTAATGGCATTAGTAAGGCGATGGTGGTAGCGTTGGGGTTGTCTACACGGCGTCTTCCTGAACCTAAACGTCTTGAGTGGTTGAATAGCTGTGGTATGCTGGAGATTACTCACAAGGTGCGTGTGCCATTTACAGTTGATGATTATGTTGATGAGATCGGTTGCGATGTGTTGCCATTGGAGGTGTGTGGATTGCTACTTGGGCGTCCTTGGCGAGTATGATCGCAATGTGACACATGCTCGGGCGAGCAAATACATATTCTTTTATGCATGGTGGCAAACAGCGGACTTTGAAGCCTTTGGGTGATGATCATATCAAGACCGATGTGGAGTTAGTGGTGCGTAAGGAGAAGTTGCACAAGCCTAAAGTGCAGCTAGAGGTGCATGATGTTTCGAGCATCGATGTTGGTGATGTTTCAACCATGCCTGTAGATGACAAGCCAGTTCTTGTTGGTGACAAGCCGGATGAAGCTACACTTGTTGTTGATGTGGATGTTGCAGCATGTGCTACGGTTCCGAGCTTGTGTTGATGCTAGTATACGGATCGATGATGTTTGTGCTGATGATGTTCCAGTACATATGGCGCAGATGCGCGTGGGAGGAGTGGGAGGCGAGAAGGTTCGCGAAGCCAGTGCTGATGGTGTTTCAGCCCGGTCACAGGGCCGGTCCAACCGGACCAGGCGCCGGGTGAGCCCGGTTCATACCGGCTTATGCGCTGATACCGACCAGAGCGTGTTCTGTGAGACGTCGCAACGTCCCGGTCAGGATCCGGTCCCAGAACCGGTCATAACCGGACCGACCGGTCGCATACCCGGTCAACCGGCGTCTAGACCGGCTGTGGCGGAGCGCGTCAGTGGAGACAGTGGGCAGCGGCACTATCGTGCTAGGAGTACTGTCCAGTTTTCCGCGACACCGCGGATGCATCGAGGCAAGGATGGACGTGTGAGACATCTATGTGGCCCAGGAATTACACATCTTTGTGCAGGGTCATGTGCAGCGACACAAGGGTCCATCAAAACCTCGCAAGAAGAAGGAATTGGCGCCGAAGTCCAAGCTCATGTGGAGAAGAAAGGAGGCGACAAGTGCTGTATCAAGTCAAGAAGGCCGTGAGGGAGGATGTGGTGTGGAAGGCAAGCAAGACTTGAGGACGGCGAGGACGTGTCATGTTCATATCACGTCACCTTTTTCCAGAAGACCCTCACGCGTTGGGGACAACGCTTCTTGAAGAAGGGGAGAGATGATATGGATATCCGGGCCTCGGTACTCTAGGACAGCCATTGATATGATATTTGGGTCTAAGGTTGTACCGGTAGTTTATTATAATCTTGTTATTAGGAGATAATAATGTAGCCAGGTCATGCTGTGGGCCATCTAGGGTTTTAATAGAGTCTGTTTGACTTGGGCCTGTCCAAGTCGAACTAGGTTAGGCCCAATAAGGGGGGCCGGCCGGCCAGCTCTCCCTCTCATATAAGGAGATGGCACGGCTAGGGTTTAGGGTAGAACAAGTTTAGTCTAAAAGATTAGGGTTTCCCTATTGCGTGTGATCACGTGTATCATCCCTCCGGGGGTACGGCGCTGCCGTTATCTATTATATCCGCTGCGAAGGTTCTTGTGTTCATCAAGGATTGTCTAGCTCTTGGTTTGAGGCGTATCGTTCATCGATCCGTTGCTTGCTGGATTCGTTCCCTCTTCTCCAGGCTGCGTTCATCGCGTTGTTGGGAGGATTCTCTACCCCAGGTTCTCGCTGTGAAAGATCGGGCATCAACTTAGGTGGATCCACTGGGAATCACCGTATCATGATGATATGGATATCCGGGCCTGGTACTCTAGGACAGCCATTGATATGATATTTGGGTCTAAGGTTGTACCAGTAGTTTATTATAATCTTGTTATTAGGAGATAATAATGTAGTCAGGTCATGTTGTGGGCCATCTAGGGTTTTAATAGAGTCTGTTTGACTTGGGCATGTCCAAGTCGAACTAGGTTAGGCCCAATAAGGGGGGCCGGCCGGCCAGCTCTCCCTCTCATATAAGGAGATGGCACGGCTAGGGTTTAGGGTAGAACAAGTTTAGTCTAAAAGATTAGGGTTTCCCTATTGCGTGTGATCACGTGTATCATCCCTCCGGGGGTACGGCGATGCCGTTATCTATTATATCCGCTGCGAAGGTTCTTGTGTTCATCAAGGATTGTCTAGCTCTTGGTTTGAGGTGTATCGTTCATCGATCCGTTGCTTGCTGGATTCGTTCCCTCTTCTCCAGGCTGCGTTCATCGCGTTGTTGGGAGGATTCTCTACCCCGGGTTCTCGTCGTGAAAGATCGGGCATCAACTTAGGTGGATCCACTTGGGAATCACCGTATCATGATGATATGGATATCCGGGCCTGGTACTCTAGGACAGCCATTGATATGATATTTGGGTCTAAGGTTGTACCGGTAGTTTATTATAATCTTGTTATTAGGAGATAATAATGTAGCCAGGTCATGCTGTGGGCCATCTAGGGTTTTAATAGAGTCTATTTGACTTGGGCCTGTCCAAGTCGAACTAGGTTAGGCCCAATAAGGGGGGCCGGCCGGCCAGCTCTCCCTCTCATATAAGGAGATGGCACGGCTAGGGTTTCGGGTAGAACAAGTTTAGTCTAAAAGATTAGGGTTTCCCTATTGCGTGTGATCACGTGTATCATCCCTCCGGGTACGGCGCTGCCGTTATCTATTATATCCGCTGCGAAGGTTCTTGTGTTCATCAAGGATTGTCTAGCTCTTGGTTTGAGGCGTATCGTTCATCGATCCGTTGCTTGCTGGATTCGTTCCCTCTTCTCCAGGCTGCGTTCATCGCGTTGTTGGGAGGATTCTCTACCCCAGGTTCTCGCTGTGAAAGATCGGGCATCAACTTAGGTGGATCCACTGGGAATCACCGTATCATCGGAGACCGTATCATGTGGTATCAGCTTTCTGGGTTGCTCACGGCGAGGTGTTGTTGATCGATCTCTTTGATCGGTTTGCATCGGAGAAGATTAGCTCTAAGATCGGAGGAGTTTGGCTCTCGGTCGAAGGAGGTTGGTTGGAGGAAGTTTGGTGTTGTTTGGTGTAGTTTGGAGGTCATCCATGGCTGTTTCGGAGGTCAAAATCGCGAACAATCGCGACCAGAATCGGGAAGAAGACGAAATTTCGCGACCTGCCCGAAAAATCCGGTCTGAAATCCGGTCAACCGGGCCAGTGACCGGGCAGGCCGGCGTGGCATCCGGTCAACCGGGCGCCCAACCGGGAAGTTCGCAAAAATTCGTCCGGTTGTGTTCCGGTACGACGCATCCGGTTGGCGACCGGTCAACCGGGCCGGGGACCGGGCTGGCCGGTCCGGAGGCCGGTCCTAGCCGGGCCCCGGGCCGGGACGGCTCAGACTGCTGCGGCTTTTCCTCCGGCGGTTTCTCCTGTTACTGCGGTTGCTTCTTCAGCAATACTAGCTACTGTTGCTCCTGTTTCTCCGGCGATGCTCCTTGATGCTACTACTGTTGTTGCTTCATTTGGAGACGATGTGCGTGGCATACGGTGTTCATGTGGCACGAAATCCGGTAATGTTTTCAATGATTACCTTGATATATGCCGTTGGGAGGACGTACCGCATTGTGTGTCAGGACTAAAGTGGTATTTATGCCATGACGCGACAATTGAGCAGTACGAAGAATGGGAGAAGTACATGGAATTGGGTTTCCAACGATGTCGTCGTTACAAAGGGAAGTTCATCGGTTATGATGCTCGTGTTCTCGCTCACCGGCGAGTGGATGCGGAGTTGGACATATATTGGTATGATGCGGTTGATAGAGGCGAGTATGTTTATACTTGGGCGGACTTCAAAAAATTTCTTCGTGGTGGTTTCGGGTTACCATTGAAGGATCATAAGCGATCATCCGGAGTTGGGCATGCATTGAAGGAAGTGGACAAGTGCTCGACGAAGGTAATGCGAGCGAGTGGACAAGTGCATAGTTCCTATTCAGGAGATTGTTCCACTACCAACAGTCACTAAGGTTGAGGTGAAATCTTCAGAGGAGAGGAAACCTGGCTCTGATACCACATGATACGGTGATTCCCAGTGGATCCACCTAAATTGATGCCCGATCTTTCACAGCGAGAACCTGGGGTAGAGAATCCTCCCAACAACGCGATGAATGCAGCCTGGAGAAGAGGGAACGAATCCAGCAAGCAACGGATCGATAAACGATACGCCTCAAACCAAGAGCTAGACAATCCTTGATGAACACAAGAACCTTCGCAGCGGATATAATAGATAACGGCAGCGCCGTACCCCCGGAGGGATGATACACGTGATCACACGCAATAGGGAAACCCTAATCTTTTAGACTAAACTTGAACTACCCTAAACCCTAGCCGTGCCATCTCCTTATATGAGAGGGAGAGCTGGCCTGTCGGCCCCCCTTATTGGGCCTAACCTAGTTCGACTTGGACAGGCCCAAGTCAAACAGACTCTAATAAAACCCTAGATGGCCCACAGCATGACCTGGCTACATTATTATCTCCTAATAACAAGATTATAATAAACTACTGGTACAACCTTAGACCCAAATATCATATCAATGGCTGTCCTAGAGTACCAGGCCCGGATATCCATATCAGTAAATCTTGGAGGTTCAGCCAAACAAAGGTGCTCAACTCAATGTTACGGTGGCTAGGGTTACAATGATTCGGTCCCTTCTTTCACCCTCGGCTTCCCCTTTATATAGGAAGTGAAGCTGAGACTTTTCCGTGTCATACAAAGCTTCGAGTCCATGGGCTTCCTGCTTTCCTATGGACTAGGGATACTTATTCGACATGCCCTGCTGGCATACCTATGTGAGTAGCCCCCGAGATTTTACTTGAATCATAGAGTCGAGTGAAATCTCCATCTTGCATCTGTTTAATAATACTTTCAAGTTGCAATCAAATTTTACTCAATGTCTATATTGTACAGGGATAATGGTAAATGAGGTTGGTTAATTTGACAAATCAGGTACAAAGTTAACTGCTCTCATGGTGAACTCGCATAAACCTACTTCAAGCTCAAGTCCCTGGATTCGAACCTGGAATACTGGTGTAATTCAATACGTGTCGCTTCAGGACTTACCGTAAATCGAATTCCAGTTATTTTATCGAGTACCCAACGCGTTCATCGGGATTTTTCTTCACGATAAAGTGGGAGAGCGCATTCTTGTGCGATGCAATGCCACACAGGACGAATCCTGTGGTCTTACCTTCGTGACCCTTTTGCGAGTCGCGGCATTCAGAGTTTTTATCGCGACGGACGCGCTCTGAGAATATATTCTCGAGTATCTTTGTACGGCTGATGGAATACTCCATTTCGTCGAGTTGATGTATTATACTGAATAATATCTTAGCTCCCGATGGGAGTACATGACGAGTTATATGTAACTCGAAGATGTACGCAGATGGCCAAGTTTCTTCGGTTCCATTCTATATTGTCTTGTCACTTTTATTTATTTCTCTTCCATATTTTATCGGGTCCGCGACCAGCGCTCCCGATGGGAGTAGCCCCCGAGGCTACATCCGAGTGTTTGCACTTGGGTGTAGGCTCAACTTTTGCTGTTTAACCAGCTCTATATTGTTCATTGGTACCTTGTCTTATCACCGGTATAATCTATACTGCTGATAAGAGTAGCCCCCGAGCATATGATCGGGTGCTTGCATCTGGATATAGGCTCCAAATTTTATGCTTCGGGCCATATTTTGTCTTGACTACTCGAAGATCTATTCAACCATGACGTCGATGCTCACGGAGACCATGTGTTGTCGCCTCAGGAAGACACGACTGCCGGTGGACCGCTGTTTTGTGGGTCCAAAGTCTCTGCTCTACTTCGAAGTTGCTCAAGTGGAGCTCGCACGTTCTCCGACGTTCCCGGCACACACGCAGTAACTTCCTTGTTTCCATAATAAACCAATTTTTTTTTACCATGCCGCCATGTGGAGGGCTAAGATTAATTCGCTCATATCCAATGGCTTAACCACTTTATCTTCCCGGTATAAAGGTTAACCCTCGATCTCGTTTTTCCCCTTCGCTCCGTCGCACAGTTTATTCGTTCCTGCCATTGCCCTAGCCTTCAGCTCCACTTGCGCGCACTGCTGCAAAGCTTCTTCTTCAATCCCTTCACACTCCTGCGCCGCCACCATGACTAAGCGAACCAAGCGCGCCAAGACCAGCGTCGCCGGCGGCTCCGCTCGGGTGGAGAAAGAGAGGGTTTCTGGCTGGGAGAGATCTAAGTTCTCCAAGAGCGACAACCGCACGCTCAGGAAGTTCGGTCTGCTAGCAAGCGATGGGGCGATACAAGTCCCAGGAGATGAAGCTGTCCCAAATCCTCCGGAGGGTTTCTGGGTAATCTTCCTTGACTTCCTCCTGAGCGGTTAAGCCATTCTAGTCCACGAAATTCTTCGTGGATTGTTGTTTGTTTATGGGATTTAGCTGTATGAGCTGACTCCTAAATCTATCCTCCATATCTCCATCTTTATCACCCTCTGCGAATGTTTCCTCGGCATCCATCCCCATTGGGTCCTTTGGAAACACATCTTCTGTCTTCGCCGGAACCACTTGAAGAACGCCATCTACAATGTAGGTGGTGTTTCTATCTGTGTGCGCCCGGAGGCTGGATACTTTGATCTCAAATTCGCCGACTCCGTCCAAGGCTGACGCAAGAAGTGGATGTATGTCAAGGAAGATTCAACCAACACTCAACAATATGGCCATGCTCCCTTCGACGCGTCGGAAGAAATTTTGAGGCGCAAGTCTTGGGATGCAAAAGCTACACCCGAAGAAGTAGCGGCCATCGAGCCTCTGATTTCTCAGATCCAAGCGCTGCAAAATACTCAATGGGGGGGGGAATTGTGGGGTGTGCAGATCATTGTGCATTTTTTGCAAATTCGAGTGCAACCCTTCCAAGCTCGCGTGAATCCTCTCTGGCTGTATTCTGGTGCTGGTGATGCTGCTAAAGTTTTCGAAGATATTTTCGTGAAGGCTTGGAGAAGCTAGTACGCCGCTTCACTTCGCTCATCAAGAAATGTCCAGTTCCTTCTTCCTACCGCGTGGAACCATTTAGTGTTGCCCATGCCCTTCCAACCGTAAGTGCTTTTTCCTCGAATTGTGTTACTTCTCCTTCGCTTATTTTGTATTGTTGTTGTATTAACTCGCACTGTTACATTGCAGAACCATCAAATACTTTTCTCGCTTCCTCCTCTCCCTAAATGTGGGGATGTACCTGAGCGGGTCATCGTAACTGATGACTCGCAAGAAACATCTGTTCGTGATAGTGAACCCGCGGAATCTGAAAAGAGTGCGGGTTCATCTGATAGAATCTTGGAGTCAGAACAGGCTTCTGGCTCTTCCCAAACAAATTCTATTCCTCCTGCGAGTTCTCCAGAGAAACGCAAGAGAAAGAGGACTCCTAACGAAGAAGATTCCGGCGCATCGAAGCTGTCTCAACCAGCTGCCGAAGAATTTTCTCCTGAAGGACAAGCAGAATTCGACCCCTTCGCTTCTGCTGCCAACGTGAGCTCGTAAGTTTTATCTTATTTTCTCCTAGCTATGTTGACTTGTATTCTTTTTCGTGTGCTGAAATTGTTGATGTATGAATAGGGATGATGAGGAGCCTCTGGTCCTCGACGCTGCCAGGCCGGCAAACACGAGCACATCTCACACACTGGTCCTTTCCGAGGATCCACAAATTGCTCCAGAACCTTTGGCAGCACCACGCAGCCCACGAGTATTGAAGAAAAAACAAAGGACGGGTCCTGCTGGTAAAGAGGTGATTGCCACCAGAAGCCTACTAACTCCTCTCCTTGACGATGTAAGTTTTCCTTTGCCTAATCATACTTTTTTGTTTACTCGAAAATACCAACTTCTTAATGATTTTCTTTTGCTTGGCAACTATTTTGCAGCCCATGATGAAGGAGATGGTCGACATAGGTTTCCATTTCATCGGGTTCCGTGACGAAGCTGACTCCCTGAGGAGTAAGTTGTTATTTGTATATATTGTCTAATGCTTCCTTATTTTTCTTATGACGTAATCCCTCCTTTTATCCAGAGGCGTTGCATCTTGCTGAGAAGCGCGCCAACGAATTAGAGAAGAAAATCAAGGCCAGCGAGAAAGCTCGCAAAAAGGCTGAAGAGGGTACTGCGGGTATTGAAGATCTTAGAGAAAGACTTCATGCCGCTGAAAATGCCCTGAGTGACAAGGAAGAAAAACTTGCCAAACGAGAAGCCGCCATTATTGTGCGCTTTGAGACGCAATCCGTCCGATTCTCAAGTAATGTTTCTTTTTTCCTTTCGCTGTCCCTTTCGTTTGTTTGCTTATACCAGCTACATATATATATTGAAAGAATGTCTCTTTTTTCGAGCAGAAAAATTGGTGAGATGTATACCAAGAACCAGGACATAGAAGAAGATCCCCTCGTGGACACTCTCATAGTTTTGGAGATGAACTGCAACCTTGGTGCGCGATTGCTTGAAAGCAGCATGGATTGCGTTCGAACGCATATTCTGGCACTTCTTCTCGGAGACTGAGCTGCCTGAGAAATTTGATCTGATTGCCAAACACTTCACAGGGAAGGATGACCCAGCTTTGGCGCATCGCCAAGCGAGTCTAAATATTGGAGTCGAAGTCACCATTGCTCTTGTGGCAGCCAGCGGCGAAAAATTCGACTGGGCCAAGGTTGCTGCTGTCCGGGGGTTAAACAATGACAAGTGGACTGCTCTAATAAAGGGCGCGAAGTCCTTCTCGAGGAAAGTCATCTCCATCCTCGACCCAAAATCCTCTGCTTCCGCCAGCACTACCCAAACGGATGTCAAGTAGACAAACTTGTACTCCTTATATTTGTACATGTTTTTCCTTTTGTTGCTCCCAATCATCATGTAAGCGCCTTATGAGCCGCACCTTTTGAACTCCTTTTTGTAATATATTATGACTGTGAATGGAAAAGTTCCCCTTGCTAGATGATTGATGCCGAGTATATTTTGCTTTCCAGTTAGTTTTTGATAACTATACCGAGGCTAGATGTTCCGACGCATCTCCTGCTGCATCACAATTTGTGAAAATTCCCGAAAATACTTCCTTGGATGTCTCTTCATGTCCTGACTCGATGAAAAGGGAGATGGAAGATCTGCGGCACAACTTTAATCGATGAAGAAACAAACTATGACTGCCTTGGAACAAACACGAAAATCTTCGGATCGTGAATAAGTTGCTCTTCTTCGGGGGCAAGAATCTCTTGAGTTAGAGAAAGCTGCTACTGCGAAGGCCACACGTGCTGTTGAGCATGAAGGCTTCATGCTTGACCTTATGACTCGTTCCAGTAAAGAAATGGATGGTACTATTCTTTTCTCTCCTTATACCTAAACATCTGCCCTTGTCTCGTTTATTCCTCTCATAGGTTCTCTTCTTCGTCATCATAGGTTCTTTTTTGGATCCTGCTGCCAAAGATCAGAGGGTGAATTTTCGGGTTGAGACTCTCACACGACTTGCCAAAGAGAATGATGTCGATTTTTGGGCAGATGAGGAGCACTGGCGCCGAATTGTCCAATTCCAAGATCGTGCTGCCCAAACCCGAGTTTTTATTGAACGTGATGACCCACAAGTATAGGGGATCGCAACAGTCTTCGAGGGAAGTAAAACCCAATTTATTGATTCGACACAAGGGGAGCCAAAGAATATTTGTATGCCTTAACAGCGGAGTTGTCAATTCAGTTCGCACTGGAAACAGACTTGCTCGCAAGAGTTTATCAGTAGCAACAGTTTTATAGCAGTAGCAGTAGTGAAATATAAGCAGTAGAGCAACAAAGACAACAATAGTGATTATAGTAAACAACATGATTAAAATATTGTAGGCACAGGGATGGATGAATGGGCGCTGCATGGATAAGAGAACTCATGTAACAATCAAGGTAGGGCATTTGCAGATAGTAAGAAAACAGTATCCAAGTACTAAACAATTATAGCCATGTGTTCCATATATAGTCGTACGTGCTCGCAATGAGAAACTTGCACAACATCTTTTGTCCTACCAGCCGGTGGCAACCGGGCCTCTAGGGAATCTACTTGGTAATTAAGGTACTCCTTTTAATAGAGCACCGGAGCAAAGCATTAACACTCCGTGAACACATGTGATCCTCATATCACCGTCTTCCCCTCCGGTTGTCCCAATTTCTGTCACTTTGGGGCCTCGGGTTCCGGACAGCAATATGTGTATACAACTTGCAGGTAAGATCAGAAAGCAATGAATATCATCATGAATTGATAACATGTTCAGATCTGAGATCATGGCACTCGGGCCCTAGTGACAAGCATTAAGCATAACAAGTTGCAACAATATCATAAAAGTACCAACAACGGATACTAGACACTATGCCCTAACAATCTTATGACTATTACATGATCAATCTCATCCAATCCCTACCATCCCCTTCAGCCTACAGCGGGGGAATTACTCACACATGGATGGGGGAAGCATGGATGGTCGATGGAGAGGCGTCGGTGGTGATGATGGCGATGATCTCCTCCAATTCCCCATCCCGGCGGAGTGCCAGAACGGAGTTTCTGGTCCCGAGACGGAGTTTCGCGATGGCGGCGGTGTTCTGGATGTCTTCTGGCAATTTCGTCTAACCCCCGTGCGTTTTTAGGTCGAAACCCTTAAGTAGTTGAAAGGGGGCGTCGGAGGCTGGCCGAGGCGCCGCCATCATAGGCCGGCGCGGCCCAGGGGCCCACCGCGCCGCCTTGTGGGGTGGGCGCCTCGTGGCTCCCCTCCTTCTGGTCTTCTGGCTCCGTTAATCTTCTGTGAAAATAGGCCCATTGGAATTAATCCCGGGATTTTCCCGAAAGTTGAGTTTCGCACAAAAACAAGGCACCGGGGTAATTCTGCTGAAAACGGCGTCGATCCGTGTTAGTTGTATCCAAAATACACAAATTAGAGGTAAAACAATAGCAAAAGTGTTCGAGAAAGTAGATACGTTTTGGACGTATCAACTCCCCCAAGCTTAGCTTATTGCTTGTCCTCAAGCAATTCGATTAACAAGCGAGTGCGATAAAAGAACTTTCACGAACACATTTGTTCATATGATGTAAATATTCTCATGATATGGATAAGTACTTAGGCAATTCATAATAAGATACATGCAAATAAAGTCATCTAATAGCTATGTCAATCATGAAAAAGGTACCAACAAATTAATAATAAGCATCATGAATCATGTCTATCAGCAGGATTGCAATGTTCATAAAAGGATATGATAAAGTGGTATCTCGCTTGCCCGTATTTGTACAGCAAAACATAAATGCCCGGGCACCTTTGAAGTTCATGGAAAGACTGGAAGTAGAGATTATCAAAGATAAAAGCATCAAAGTTATACCACAGTTAATCACATTTTGGAACAAGCATATTATACTAAGAATGACAGTTGTGCTCTCAAGAAAGTGCTCAAAGAAAGGATGATGACTGAACATAAAAGTAAAAGACTGACCCTTCGCAGAGGGAAGTAGGGATTAACATGTGCTAGAGCTTTTCATTTTTCCAAAGACAGAAGTAAAATTGTTTTGAGAGGTGTTTGTTGTTGTCAACGAATGATAGTGGGCACTCTAACTACCTTGTCAACCAGACTTTGAAGAGCGGCTCCCATGAAGGACGTTATCTCTACCAGCAAGGTAGATCATCCTTCTTCCCTTTTGTTTACACATGTATTTTAGTTTCATTATGGTTGACACTCCCCCCAACCTTTGCTTACACAAACCATGGCTAACTGAAGCCTCGGGTGCCTTCCAACATTCTCATACTATGGAGGAGTGTCTATTTGCAAATTAAGTTGCTTACTGATAAATCAGTGCAAAGTATGTGAAGAGAATTATTGATGAAAGTTAATTAATTGGGGCTGGGAACCCCGTTGCCAGCTCTTTTTGCAAAATTATTGGATAAGCGGATGTGCCACTAGTCCAATGGTGAAAGTCCGTCAGGAGTAAATGACAAGGTTGAACGATAAAACACCACATACTTCCTCATGAGCTATAAAACATTAACACAAATTGAGAAGTACTTTGAAGGTTTAAAGGTAGCACATGAGAATTTACTTGGAATGGTTTGAAATGCCATGCATAGGTATTTATGGTGGACACTACTGGAATAACTTGGTTTTCGGGGGTTTGAAAGCACGAGCAACGTTCCCGCTCGGTACAAGTGAAGGCTAGCAATAGGCGGGAAGCGACAATCAAGAGAGCAATAACTGTCATAATCATGCTTGCGACAAAATAAATTAACAGAGGCATAAAAGTGGTACAAGAACTCTGAGGCAAAGAAATCATCGAGGCTTAATTGACTTTTTTCAGTCATATGCATGCGTGAGCATGTGCCAAGTCGATTTAGGTGAATTATTCAGAGGAGGATACCACAATGTCATACCTATCTATGAATAAAACAATGCAAGCAAATATTTATGATATGCTACTCATATTAATAAATTGGAGCTAAACATGAGAGATCATGAACTACTAGACTTCATTAAATGACATATACCTCACATGAACCAACTAAACATGCTCACATGGATGAGTATATGTACAAAAACGAAAACAAATAGAGTTCATACCAGCCTCTCACCACAGTCGGATTGTCGTAGATCGTCATTATTGCCTTTCACTTGTGTAGCTTGAATAATATGGAATGAAAACCAAGCTCCAGCCACCGGAGACCGCTGAACTCCATAATGAACTTTCCAAAACCAAAGAAGAACAACAAATATTTTTGGTGTTTTCGAATTGGAAACAAGAACAAAAGGAAACAAGCAAACAAAGCAAAATCTTTTTGGATTTTCTCTTAGCAAACCAACGATAGCGAATAAAGCAAAATAGGAACAAGAAACCAAAATAAACAAATGGTAAAGAGAAACAACAGAAATATTTTTGGTCTTTTTGTGTTATAGGAAAGAAACAAAGCAAAAACAAGAGAATGAAAACTAAAAGAATCACATAAAAGCAAAGTGGTAGAAATCTGCCAAAACTTGACAGCAGTACAGTAATCTATTTTTACGAAAATCTTCCGCTGCTCAACTCGAAAAGTGCTCAACTAATGAAAGTTAGATAATAACCTGGGGAACATGCACAAAAATTGGCTTCGCAAAATAACATTCTGGCTGTTTTTGGGAATTTTTTTGGTATCAGTCCAGAATCTGTTTTCAAACAGCACTTCCCAAATATCATCTCCCTCTTATTAGAAACCACCTTAAGAAGCTAAACAAGTATATACACATATCCAACAATTGTAATATGCAATGAATGAGTGATGCCGACATACCTCCCCCCAAGCTTAGGATTTTGGCCTAAGTGGAGATCAACCCCAGCGAGGGTCAGTGTTCCACGCCGGTGGATCGTACATGGTGTAGTCATAGTAAGGTCCCTGTGCAGAAGAAAAGGGTGAAGGCTCCACATGACCAAAATGTTGATGTGAAGAGCTCGCTGCATCGGATGACAAGTCGAGGTGTTCCTCGACCTCCTCCGTGTCGTTCTCTGCATGATGGCCATCCCCCTCTATGTATGCATTTAGTTCATCTTCCGTGATTGACCAATTTTTCCTGGAATCAAGGTTAAAGAAAGCAGGTGCAGGCAATCCTACTAGCTTTTCAGTTTTTTTAGTCGTTCTCCAATTTTTCTTGTAAAATGTTATCTTATAAGACAGGTTACTCAAATTAGACCAATCAGAAACAAAGTCATGTTTTATCATGGAAACAATATCAAGTTTCTTCATAGAGAGCTGAACATAAAGAGGGTGAGGTTCTACACCATGCATAGCTAGCAAACGAGAGGCGATGAGACCTCCAAAAATTCCTCCTTTATCACGGTTAGTAGCAAGTCTAAAGGCTATCAAAGCACCCAAATTATGAGTCCTATCACATTGCAATGCAGCAGCTAGGAAAGCCAAATCCTGGATAGATAACTTATTTGCATTCCTTCTAGCAAGAACGCACTTGGTGATGAAGTGAGCAAAGTAGCGAATAGCTGGGAGTTGAATGCTACGAATTTTACCACTCTCGTCTGAGAAACTTCTCCCTTGACAGATCGTCTCGTAAAGCTTCAAGAGTTCCGATGGCACCCCCCCTAATCTTCTCATGCGATCCCCACTGTGGCACTTTAATAGCTGCACAAAAATCATCAAAGGGCAAGTTGACAGTTTTATTGTAAATTTTATATTGAACCATGGGGTTAGGTTGGGACCAATGGAATTCAAAATCCTGCACCACTGACATGGTTAGTTTTGCATATTGGTAAGGTTCACCAACCACAAAACTTTCCAACCCTGCATTAGAAATCAGATTTTGAACATCTTGCAAGATTCCTGCACGTCTCATAAAATCAGTGCATGGGTAATAGGAGGGGTATACTCCCTCTTCGCGGTGAACTCTCATAACTCCTTGCACCTCCAATTCTTGTTGGTTCAGTTGGTGCCTATTCCACTCCATTTTCGGAGAGCAAATGTGCCAAATTTCAGACTGAAATCTAGGCTGAGCAAAGAGATCGAGAAATCCTGAGTTCTTGAGCAAAAACGCGAGTGAGGATGAACTGGTACGAGTTTTTTCGGGAGAGAGAGTGGAATGAGTGGAAGAGATGAGTTAGTGGGGCAAGGAGGGGCCCACACCATAGGGTGGCGCGCCCCCCTCCTTGGCCGCGCCGGCTCATGGGGGGCAGCCCTGGGGTGCCCCACTGGTCAGCCCCAGGCACTCCCAGGTTGCTCTTCGAAAAATAAGACCAACGGTATAATTTTTGTAAATTTTTGAAAACTTTGAAAAATGCACATTTTTGGGTGTTAAATTATTATTACAGGGCAGAAAAAGATTTTTCAAACCTCTAAAAAATTAAAGCATCTTGCAAAACAAGTAGTGCTACAGCAAGTAAAACAAGTGGAGAAAGAAAGAAATGTTGTTTAGCTCTTCTATGCATATAAAATATATACTTGTTAACAAGGTTGATCAAGTCTTGCCACCAAATAATTTTTACATGTCATAAGAAGAAATAAACCTCAAATCAATCATGTTACCTTATATTGTATTGCTATGGATCCAATCACAAGAGTTTGATATTCTTCTTTAGGCTCATATATTGGACAATCAATATCTCCCACTTTGATAGATCTCAAATTAGAAATTGTATTAACTCCATATACTTTATCAATCCTCTTGGGAAAATAAACAGTATGTTCCTTGTCGTCAACATTGAAAGTGACTTTTCCTTTATTGCAATCAATAACAGCCCCTGCAGTATTAAGAAAAGGTCTTCCAAGAATAATAGACATGTTATCATCTTCAGGCATTTCCAACACAACAAAATCAGTTAATATTAAGCAATTTTGAGTAACTTGAACAGGAACATCCTCACATACACCAACAGGAAAACAACAGTAGATTTATCAGCCATTTGCAGAGGATTCTACAACAGTTTTATGTTTCTTCTTTTTTTTTAGAAGGAGCACTAATTTCTTTAGTTCGTTGAGAATCTTGTTCAACTCTTTTGGGATGCCCCTCAGGATATAGAGGATCCTGAGTAGAAACACCACCTCTAGTTGTTACTTCATAAGCATGTTTTTCTTTAGAACTATTTTTCAACAAGTCATTTTGCACTTTAGTGAGTTGATCAATTTGAGTTTGAACCATATGAAAATATTTAACAAACATCTTAAAATCATTGGAGGTTCTCTCCACAATATCATGCAATTCACTAATAGCTTGAGAATTTCTCATTAAATAATTCTCTACTCTCATATTAAAGTTATCTTGCTTACTGTAACATCCCAAATCTATATCTATCTATCTATACCTAATAATAAAGAAAATAAGGTTTCTTGTTCGTCCGTCCTACTTTTTACCGTTTTACCCTCCCACCAAAGTGCATATTACTCCATACTGCCATCGTACCGCTTCGATTGATGTTTTCTTTTTCCCCATCCGTCCCCTGTCTTGGGATCTCCCGTCCCCGTTCGGTCTTGGGAGCTCGAATTCCTCGCAAAGGACGGCGACGAGCGGCGCTTGGCGTGGCCAGGTTAGAGAGCACGAGCGAAACTGGTCCACCTCTTATTTTCTCCCCTGGATCGCGTCGTCTCAAACCTTGCAGTCGCCAGTGAATTTCCCCCGTTTTCATTGACCTGCTTGCACAATTACGGAGGCACCCGTCGATCTTTGTATCTGAACTCTAGACGGAGAGCCAGTGTTCGGAGCCGATCTGGGTAAGAAAATTTGGGCTTGGGTGATCTACTGATCTTGGTGAGGAAATTAGACCGACACCAACGCTCTTGACGACGGGATAGATAGAACAGGCCAGCGAACACAACGAAGCCGCAAAAAAAAAAAAAAACTCCAAGGCCGCGTAGGACTGGAAGGCTCTGATTCTCTTTCATCTTGCGAGAGGCTCAGTTCAGTGGATTTGGATGCATCCTTCTGTTAAACTTGTTAGTCAAGTACATGGGAAACTGAATCATACGTGGAGCTCACTATATGGTGTTGTGGCACTCTTGCACTGTCCGATCCTCCCAGGACAGTTTACATAATTAGAATCCAAACGAGCTGTATATTTTGTCTGAATTTGGATTATCTATGAACCCAATTTACACGCAGCTGCTCCTGATCAAGTGACTCCGGCATAAGTCCAATGCGGGACCTGAAATTCAGTTACATCGAGCTACCACCGTCTTACAAAGCAGTAGCCAATCTATCATCCACGGTATGTACTAATTGTTTCACTTAATTTACCCTACGTTGCCAATAAATCATGTTGTGTTCTCAATTATCTAACTTCAGTTAGTGTTGTAGTATTTGCAGACAATCATACCATAAACTAATTTGATGCAGAATTCCATTACCCGTGGGCGGTCATAGTTCAGAACTTTAGATGTTGCATTGTAATTTGTAAGACACATATTATGAGGTGGCAACGTGAGCTTTTATTTAGTTCAGGTCCTTAAAAAACAAACATTGTGTAGGCGTCCAAACCGGTGTATAACTGTTCTAATATTCACTCAGTTTACCTTGGTTTGTTATCTTGGAGATAAATTAAAATTAGATTTCTATCTAGAAAAAATAACATTGTGATTTGTTTCCAAATTATTGTACCTGTATAGCACCAACTGTTCTAAATTAGTCAGACTAATGTGAGTAGGTAAATACACACATAATCATTTCATGTTTTATTACTAGCACGCTTTTCCTGCGATGATAATATTTTCACAAAATATTTTCCGTTGCAACGCATGGGTAATTTTCCTAAATAAAGGGAGAAACGTTTCCGTGGTTTGGTCCGTTTTGTTGGTCCGTTGTTCGTCCGTGGTATGTTTCGTCCGTACGTTCCGTTTATACGCCAGAGATAATTAGCCCAGCCCAGCAAATCCGTAGCATAATCGTGTAGAATTCTTTTCCCGCGTTAGAATCTGCTCCGGGTACGATCGACTATGGCCTGGCCAGGTTCCAATTTTTGTTTCCTTTGAGCGCTTGAATTCACTCTCTGGATACGAGCGACAAAATACAGCCGCCACGTCCTCCGTATCATCCGCAGTCCGCACCGGATCCCACGAGCGCTAGGGCTCACGTCCACCCGACCTTTATAAACACCAGGACTCCGTCGCCGGTTACGTCAGATCCCAAAATATGCGTTCACGCAAGCACAAATACCCTCTCGGCAAAACCCGACAGCGAAATCGCACGCCACGGTGGGTCACAGATCGGAGCGATGACAGGGGCTTTCACGACAATGATCTTTCGCTGAAGATGGAGAACATAGCAGACTTCGTCGCTGAAGATGCACCCCGACGAGTGCATGAGCATGCATGTAGAGCATCAATGGCGAGCAGGAGTCTTTGCTGAACCTCTATCTCACGGAGAGCTTGAGGATGGAGAAAATCGATCAATGACGAGCAGGACTGCTTGCTGAAGATGTGCACAACCAAAAGAAAGGTGCCATTGTGTGGCGGCAGGACTGTCGAGCTTTGGTCGCTCATTGCGCAAATCAACCTCCGCGAAGATCATGAAGATGACATTGTGTGGCGGCTAACGGCTAATGGCGAGTACTCTACTAAGTCCGCTTATGAGATACAATTCATTGGCTCTACCGCATCCCCCATGAACAAATGCATTTGGAAAGTTTGGGCACCACCCAAAGTTAAATTCTTCACTTGGCTCGCTTACCAAAAAAGGATTTGGACGGCGGACCGGCTACAAAAGCGTGGTTGGCCTAATTGTGGACTTTGCCCTCTTTGCAAGCAATGCACCGAATCCATTGACCACCTCTTCGTCCATTGTCGCTTCACGAGGAGCATTTGGACAAGGGTCAAGATGTGGTTGGGCTTAGCCGACATTCACCCTAACAATTGGGAGGATCGCAACATTGCGGATTGGTGGTTCATGATGGCGGGAGGATCCTCGACAACCCGGAAAGGCATCGCTTCGCTAACTTTGCTCATCTCTTGGGAGATTTGGTGTGAGCGTAATGCTAGAGTTTTTCGTAGTAAGCTTGCTCCCTCCTCGGTCGTTCTAGATAAGGTTAAGTGCGAGGCCCGTTTGTGGGTTTTGGCGGGTGCTAAGCGCTTGGGTGATTTGATGCCGGGAGAGTAATCCGCATGTGGTGTAACTTTTGGCCATCGGCCTTGTAAAACTCCTTCTTAATTAATAGATTGGGGCAAAGCTTTTGCCTCCGTTTCAAAAAAAAAAAAAAAAAAGAAAGGTGCCAAGAAGTACTATTCCGGTGGAGATATTCTCGCGACGGCAACGGTTTTCTCTGAGGACATCGACAAGTGTGCCGATGTGGGCATCTCAGAAGAGGGCATCGGGTATAGGCTTGTGTGAAGAAGAGGGTATAGCAGTTTTGGAGACGAAGTGCCACACGGTACGAGTATACTCTAAGCTTGCTGATTGCACGAGTATACTCTAAGCTTGCTGATTGGAGTTGGACTCAATCACTCAAAGGATGCGGTAAGAATTAAGAGTGGGTTTCTAAAGATTGGAAGGGCGCATGGGGTGGTCGTTCGTCTTTGTGGTGCACTCGCTGATCACAATATACTCAAGATGTTGTATGGTTGAATTCTAGGATGGTTTGGAATTCAGCTAGCATGATTTTCATTTGAGCTGGCTAAAGTTAGCTAGATCATTGATGTTATCTAAAACAGCATCGAGTGGTTAGAGTAAGGTAAGACTGTTTGGCTGGGAGAAGCCTGACTCTGTCGACGACTCGTGTCCCAGCCGAGGCAAGGCAAGCAAAGGACGCAATAGCGCTGGTGCTCAAGGTATAGGACCCGACAGTGGAGGATTTCTGCATGATCGGGTGCAGCATGTCAGTATTTCCACCTATAGCATATGTATTTGTACGTAACACATCAGCATGATATCGTTGTGGTAGTATGGAAAGTTTCAACCTGAGCTTCCTTAGCAAAAGATTTACTCCTTTTGTACTTCTCGCATTATCATTTGTGTTCATATTATTTTAGACTTTGTGTACATCGGCAAGACCGGCTTTAAAGTATCTTCTGCATAAATTTTCGATTTTTTTATTTAAGTTGTTATTCCTTAAAAATGTAGACATTAATTAAGTTGTCTAAATTTGCAAGGTCACGTGCGCCGTTGGGGCAGCTACCAGACGTAAACGAACATGGGACCAGTATTCGCCGGCAATCGCATATGCACCAAAACGGATGGATTGGCTGTCCGAAATATGGTAGCACGTTGGAGGTGTCCTTGATTAGTACATAAACAAAGATCTTTTATCAAAATTCGTAAACAGTAATTTAATAAAAAATATAATTATAATTTTATTAATTTATGCTAGATAAATTACAAAAGGTAACATGGATGGTAGGAAGCTGGACCCTGGTAGAATGAAAATATGGGTCCCAGCAAAGCTTTGTCCAAACAAAATTTAGGCAGGATACATAATTTTTTATAACTATCAAATCAAATACCGAGTTAAGGACATGCGATGTTAATGTTTTTAAAAAATATATTCATGGACAAATATACATGTTTAAATCAAAATTCTATTAAGTTGGCAAATTCAGAGAAATAATATATTTAGAACTGAGGCAAAAAGCGATAAAATATATTGCGCTGAGTATTTTAGATGTCTGCGCGATAAGGATTTTAACTATCCCGATGCAGGGCACGGGCAAATGTCCTAGTCTATATACGGGAGTGGTGTTTTGGAACATGGGAGCATATGCTCCCTATATTTTGAAATGCATCTTACACATATTTTAAATTTTAAAAAAATCGAAACAAAAAATTCGCACGTACATCTTCACGTGCTACATGCTCATAAAGTCGTTTCATAAAAAATGAACTTATCATGTGACGTGTGTAAAAAAGACAAAATCCAGTGCTGAAAACAATGCTTTTCACAAGATAAATTTTCTCTTTTTTACATAGGCCACAAAAAATATTATTTTTTCGTGAAACTTGACGCATACACATATATTATTAAGATGTACATGTAGAATTTTTTGTCAAAATTTTTCCACACTTTGAAATATGTTTTGTTAGTAGAGGGAGCATACGCACCCGGGAGCCGAATTGAATTTCCGGTCTACCTAATAATAAAAGCAAAAGAGCTTCTTGTTGGTCCGTTTTTTCTACCCTTATTGTTGTGCCAAAATTACAAAGGGCTGCCACCGCTTAGTGAAATAATAACCGGTTCGTTATGTTCCTCCTAGCGCCGCCGCAGCCTTCACGCGCGGAGGCCCCGGCCCGATTCCTCGACTCCTTGTGGAGATGGTGTCTGGCTCGCAGCGCGGCCCTTGGCCCCGGGGACAAATTCATCTGCTCCTTGTGGATATGGTGCCTAGCGCACGGCGCGGCCATTGGCCATGGCGAGGTCTTCGGTCTTCGGCCGCAGGGCGGCTCCTCACATCCAAATCCAATCCAACCAGGCATATCGATGGAAGCTACGCGGCGTGCTGCCACTCTGCTCTGCCTGGGGAGCCGGAGGACGGTAGGAGCGGACCCGTAGGGGAGTCTGCGAGCAGTGGATTTTGGATGGGCAGAGTAGAGAGGGCCTCGCTCCCAAGGCCGACGACGGAGCTCCACCCTCCGAACACCCGCCCCCGCTGCCCACGGACACCTCATCTGCGTGCACGGCGAGATCCCATCCCGGCGTTCCTCAACCGCACCATCCGCCAAACCTACCCCTCGCGCCGCGCTAGGTCTGCTTCTCATCATGCCGCGCATGCCCGTCCCTCCTGACCAGTACACCCTCCCCCAGCGCCGCGTCCCTCCGGATCCTCCTACTGGGCGCGTCCCTGAACTGCAGATCGTCGTGCTCGCCCACTCCGGCCTCCCTAGCTAATCCTATCACCAACGCAATCGTCACATAAGTCACGTCTAGAAAAGTGCAACGACTTCCCTACCGCGCGCGCGGTGCTGCCCAGCATCCTGGCGCCTGACAGCATCTCATTCAATTTGTTACTCTGCACTCGCGCCCGCCTCGCTTCATGGTGGTCGAATATGTCAATGCCACTGATTTAGCTTCTGCTCGCCGTGAGTTCGTTGAAATGCCTACCAGGGATTTGACTTCATGATCCGTGTTGATTGAGCATGGGTCCATGCTGAGTGCGTGGGTGCTGTTTCACAAAATGCCAAACAAGGAACTTGTGCGATGACGGTAAACGGTTATGATCAAAGTGGTCGGCTTGAGGAGTCACTTGCATTATTTAGGGAACTACAGTCACTTGGAATTCAGCCAGATGTCTCATCGGAGGTATATTTTCTTCTTCGCATATAGACAGCACGGAATTAGCTGGGCAGATTGGAACAGATGTTGACGGTAGGAGGATTGAAAGGAGTGATAAGGTGCTTACAGAGTTACAACATTGCTAGATATCCACGCCAAGTGAGGGAATGTTGAGTAGGCTCTCAATGCTTCTAGGGAGATTCAACAGCGCCGGATGCATACCCATACACTGCACTTATTAGTACGTTGATGACTCGTGGGCAAGCAAGATAGATTCAACGCGGGTCACCGATGGATTCGGAAGGAGGACACACGAACAAGATAGTCGGTTACTTGGCTGCCATGGCTCGCGGCTGAAGGTCAAGATCGCGGCCATGGCGAGCGCCACGAGCTCGAAAAGAAAAGCCATGGCCAGCCATGAGCTTGGGGTCGCACGGCCGCTCAACTACCTCCACCGACCTCCCCACAAGCCGCTCACGACCCTCGCTGGCACTATACCACTCCCGCCACACACTACTACACGGTAGGGATTTAGGGGCACTTTGCCCTGGGGCACTTTTCAAAGTGCCCCTAAATACCCCCTTTTAGAGGCACTTTTGCCAAAATGCCTCTAATACCCTACCTATTGGGGCAGTTTTGAGAAGTGCCCCAATAGGTATACACCTATTGGGGCAGTTTTGAGAAGTGCCCCAATAGGTATACACCTATTGGGGCAGTTTTGAGAAGTGCCCCAATTTGTATACACCTATTGGGGCAGTTTCGAGAAGTGCCCCAATTGGTATACACCTATTGGGGCAGTTTGGAGAAGTGCCCCAATTGGTATACAC
This sequence comes from Lolium rigidum, assembly GCF_022539505.1. Lineage (NCBI taxonomy): Eukaryota > Viridiplantae > Streptophyta > Magnoliopsida > Poales > Poaceae > Lolium > Lolium rigidum. The sequence continues at coordinate 297,914,733 of NC_061508.1, forward strand.
CTATTGGGGCAGTTTCAAAAAGTGCCCCAATTGGTATACACCTATTGGGGCAGTTTCAAAAAGTGCCCCAATTGCTATATACCTATTGGGGCAGTTTCACAAATGCCCCAAATTCCCCGCCGGTGAGGTGATGGTGTGCCACCCTTCCCCAAGGCCCCAAGCGCTAACGGCGTCGCCACCGAGGAGAACGGAACCGTAGATGTGTTCTGGCTGCCGCCTCTCCTGCTCACTCTCATGTACCCAAGTTCGGTTTCTTCGGCATTTTAAAATCCGGCAGCCAGTTGTTGGCTCATTTCCGTGGATACAATTACTCTGCAATCGTACAAACTACAGAGCAGAGTGGAAGATAGGCACAATAGCTTTCATGAAACAAAGTAGAGACAAGATGGGGATGCCACGGCTTCCAGCCTTCCAGGTCATCCGAAAGGGACAAGTCCCTACTGACCAAAGCACGGCCGCGCGAGCGATCAGCCCAGCGAGCGCACACACGGCCTCCACCGCCAAATTCAAGTGCTTAGTTACAAATTCAAACAAAGTTAAAAACAACAAATTATGTGTAAACAACGAGACATAAACATCCGGTAATAGAAACAGATAATTCAAACACTTAAATTCCTACAAACCATCACATAGAACTTGAAAGCTAAACTTGGTGATAATCCAAACTACTTGATAAATTGAAGCTAAACTAGGTGATAATCCAAACTACTTGATAATTTGAACAAGTTTACTGTAGAACATTAAACTAGAACAAGTTTACTTGATAATATGAACTAGCTCATTGCCCCCACTAGTTGATGATCTCAACAAAGTTGAGACTTATATACTCCTGCATTGGATATATCTTGATCAAAACAGTTGATTCAACTCCAATGTGAGCAAGCAGCAGCAAAGTCTGTCCAACCATTTGAAAAGGATACATGTCCAAGGTCCCATTCAATTTTGTAGGTGCAGTCAATAAAGTCTTCTTCTTCTCCTTCTAGGGGTTGTCCATTCCTTGAAAGATTTGCTTTTCCAAAAACTGGGTACCTATAGCCATCCACAGCCTCACTAGGCATGTACTGACATAAGAGCAAATAAGAATTTGTCAACATCTAATTATTGCATTCAAATGCATGAAAACATTAGAATAATTAGCTAGTAGCACAAACCAAACCAGACAAACTTACCAAGGCTTCAAATTCCTGATTGTCCTCATCCAAAATTTTAAAGTTTTTAAAAACAAAACTGTAAACAGAAAAAGGAAAAGGAAAAGGAAAAGGAAAAGGAAAAAAAATAAGAAAACGAAAAAGAAAAAGAGGTTACCTGATGGGCTGCGGCCCAGGTAACAGCCGAATCGACCCAACGAAAATCAACGATAATGGGCCAAGCCCACAGACGACCAAGGTTGTGTGGGACGTTGTCGGCGCCGACCAGGTCGGCACATAGCACCACCCCTCACGTCCCTTCGATTCCCCTCTCGCCACCGAGATGCTCCGCCGCCAGCCGCCTCCAGCCGCCGCCACCTGCTCGCTCCAGCGATGCCGGACACATCCGCCGCCGTCACTTGCTTACACGGCCTGGGGCACGGTCTCCTCCGTCAACCCCCCACCACCGCGGCACCCTCCGGCTCCCGCGCGCACACCGCTATAAACCCTAGCTCCGCCCTCTACCGTCCCCTACCGGCCATCGGCGGCGGCCTCCCGCGTCGCGGATCGCTGGTGATGTTCCGCCTTCCTCACCTCCGCAGGATTCGTACCGTCGCCAAGCCACCCCACCTCCTCCGCGTGTCCCCGTGGCAACTATATCCGTGGGGTTCGGATTGCCGGCGCCGCGTCCGTGCACCCGTGCCTCCGGCTACTCCCTCCGGCAGCCAGGCCTCGTCTACGACCTCCGCCACGACCTCCCGTGCTCCTGCTCCTCTACCCCGACGCCTGCGACCACCTCCTGGACCCTGCGTCGACCTGGGCTCCTCTAGTGCTCCGGCTACCCTGTGGTGCTGCTACTTTCGCACCTCAGGCTCACCTCCCCGTGCTGTAAGCGCAAAATCGAATCCAATAGTGATATGAATGTAGGGGGATTTTACCCTGTTCCATTTGAGTTGTGATAGGGGTAGAATTATTTGCTGAGTTGTGATAGGGGTAGAATTATTTGCTCACAACCTGTATGTGATATTGTTTGACTGTGCTGCATGCTACAATTATTTGTAGTTTATGTCAATGTCTAAATATATTGCCACTTGTAACTAGGAAAATTATCACTTAGGTATTTGTACTTTATATCTCAGCAACTGATGTCTTATTTCTTTGATGGTAAATTGCCTTCATTTAGCTTCAGAGGTAATTTATTTGTATGGTGCAGCACTGTGCATTAAGCTCTGGATTTTTTTGTTTAGGTATTTGTATATTTGGGAGATCAAATATATTTATCCAAATCTGGAGTAGGTGCCCTGAGGTGATGAACACCACGCTGAAGGTAGCTTCCTCGTCTGCTGCTTTAGTTTGACGCAATTATGTGTTGATGTTGTGTGTATGATTGGCATTTGCAGGGTTGCACTTTTGGTGCTTGATGCAATGGCTCTATAGAGCAAGGAAGACAGTGAGAGGTGAGCATGGTGAATTCTCTGTATTGGTTGTTTCTGTTGTGCTCCAGTAGGATAATGTTTCCGGTAGCGACTAAAATTTTCATGCGCGTGTGTGGGTTGTTTTAGAGACGATTTCATTAGCTATATGCTTGAAATGAATGCAAGGATAAGTTACAGTTTCGTTGACAACGCTTTCGTTGTCAGTGCGTTACAGTTTTTCAAAGAATATTACAGTTTTTGATATAATTTCTAATGCTTCTGCAATTTCCATACCCTCTGTTCCTTTTCTGATCGGTTAATCTAGATTTGTGCATAAGTACTATACTAAATGGAAACAAACTTCTTTTTTCTCATAATTTTGAATTTGTTTTCAGATTAACATGGTTGTGCCGCGTCTGCACTTGGATGGTTTTATTTCCTAAAGTTTTTGCTGTGTGCAGTTTGAGTGCTCTATAACAGGTTTGTGTGCAATATTTTAACTGCGCCGGACATTTTTCAACAGAGATTTCTTTGCCTGAAACGGCAGGCCATAATGGACATGGAAAACAAAAAAACAAAAGCCATGTTGATGGTGTGCCCACTCTGATTATATGTGTATATCAATTCTCTGTCCATCCCATGTCCTTCTTTATATTTAAACTTTGATAAATCTTTGCGCCTACACTTGTGTAGCAACCCATTGATATTTGCTTTCAACCATTCTCGCACATCTAGCTTCCACCAGGCATTTCTTTGTACACACTAACCTTACATGCAAGTATTTTGTTAATGCGGTGCAATATACTGGTTATTTGCTACCTCAAACAAATTTAAAAAGTGGAAGCCATCGAGAAAATAAAGTGCCAACTATGCCCTCTCATAGGTTATTGAATTGATTATTTATAACTTATTTACTTATTCTGGATACATAGGCTAGCTATATGAAATATGCTTCTAGATTACACATCAATTTACACTCAATTCTATGTTCGATGTTTACTGCAGGAACCTACTTTAGTATTTTTCTCAGAGTACATGCATTAGTTCTCCATAAAAGGCTGGATTACTAGAAGCAATTAAATGAGTGCTGGATAAACAAAAGTGAGATTTTGCTACCCCTTGTACATTGCAGGCCATGGACGCATGTATTCTTTCACTGAGCCTGCAGGTATATTTCCCAACTCAGATATAGCCCTTTTGAGAGAATGTATGTGTGAACATGGCAGTCATACCTGATTTACGGTTTATTAACTCATTTCTATATGTTCTTCCATTTTGTATTCCAACATCAAGGTAGCTTCTAAAATCCTAGAATATCATTTTTGAAAATACTAACGCAATTCTGATTTCTGTAGAGTATTACTTAAACGACTACAAATGCTTTCTTTTAGTGGTGGTCTGGCGGATAATTTTTTATTTACATGTGAGTATGAGAATCCTTATGATCTTGATACTTTGTAATAGATTAATAGCTTAGGCCCAGTTTATGAACCTTCTATTGAAACTGGGATGCTATGCATTTGAGTTCAAGATGTTACTGTGATGTGATTCAGAGATATCGTTGTATATTACTATATCTGTCATACTCTATATATTCCTTCAACATATCAGAGTGAATGGCATTTTGTTGCTATATCTCCGTCTTGCACCTTAATTCTTGTAGACTGGATAGAAGGTCAAATGCAAGAATTTCGCAACAAACTGGATAGAAAACAAATCACTATGTGAGTGTGCTCTACCTTTCTTTATCTGGTATTTTATATTTCACATCACTTAAGTAATCAGTAAGCTCATATATCGGATACAACAAAACTTGAGACAATTCTACTCTTGCCGGCCTTGCTCGTAGTTTTTGAAGATAGTGGTCAATAATTTATTCATGTATCGGTATTTCTACAATCAAATGCCTTTTCTTGCATATACCCCATGGAGGCAGTAACTTTAAGTTGTATGATGTTAGTATAGGTTGCAAGATGTTGATGTCGGAAAGATGTATTATGGAGGGTGTCACTAGGAAAGTGAAGGGTCAAATGTTTAAACCGAGAAATGCTTGTCTTGTCAAAATGACTTTATCTAAAAAGAGGAATGTGTTGTTCTGAAATTGCATTTTATATTCATGCCGCCGTCTCTGCTAGGTGCGTCGATCTCACCTCCTCCGTTCCCTGTGCAGATGCAAGGCGTGCGGGTACGACCTAAAGCTAAGCTCTCTGGTGCTGTACATGGCGGCCGGCGTGACGAGGCGGCGGCGGAGGGTGGTGGTGTTTGCGGCGGACGGAGGGTGGTGGTGGTTGCTGTGCTGCAAGTGCGGCGCCCACCTCGGGTACGGCTACTACGAGCATGACACCACCGCCGACAGCAAGGCTCCCCGGTAATCCTGCTAATTAACCTGCTAAGAGCCCCTGCTGGTTCCTGTTCGGATGCAATGGTGAATTGTGATGAGGCTGCATGGCATTATCCTTCTACACTCAGCTGAACTTTGAACTTGAGTTTACCTGAACTTGAGTAGGGAATTTGTTGAATTCTAGAACTATCCAGTGCTAAATCACATCATATTGCAAGTACTGCTATGGAACGGTGGCAATCTGGCCCTTTCATCAATTATAGAACCCAGGTTGTTTGATTGGAACTTGCAGAGAAAGATGTTTGTTTCTTCCTAGACACAAAATGATCTGGAAAGATGCTTGTTTCTTCCTATACTCCAGTCACCCTGTAATATACTTGAATAGAAAAGACACATTTCTGTGAAGAAAAGAGAGGAGGAAATTGGGAAAGCCTGCTAAACCATCTGAATTGGGGAAGGTTCTTCTCATCCCAGTGGTGATATAAAATGTTAACCGTCTATAGATATTAACTTTTATTGTCAGCTGTGATTACTTGCTCCTTTCTTTGTATAGAATATATGTGAAAAATCAAGAACTTAACCTCAGGTTTCAGATAGATAATAATTGGACCTTATAACGGTATCATCTTGTTGATTTATTACCCCCATGCACTTCTGTCCGCACCTGCTTTCAATATGTTCATGTAGATGCACTTATTCAGAGAGCTCATCATTATGTTATACTGCACTGAATGAACAAGATACTACACACCCATAGAAACTTAAGAAAAGCAAAGCATTCACTAGAGAATCAATTAATGAGCTTGCACAAGTTCCCTATTTATGTGGAACTATCAGTCATGAGGTGATTACTAAAGGTAGATAAGGGCTCAACGAATTCCCTATTTATGTGAGCAGCCATTGCTCTATGAAAATCCGTTGCTGCAATTTGTAACCTCTTGGTTGGGTTTAATGAACATAGACCTCTGGATTCTGTATTTTGTGAAATTCTTGATAATTTAGAACCTCTGGCAGGAGTTTTGTCCACCTAGTTTAAGGAACATAAGCATATTGGATGTCGCATCGAATCTTATTTTGCACCTTGAAGCTATTATCAGTCCCTTTGTCTGAGTTGTTGTTAACCTGAGCTATTGCATCAGTTTTGGTTCATCTCGCTGAAAAATCAACTTTGTTTGCAACAAATCTCTTCTCCTTCGAAGACTTACCATGCCAATTAATCATGATCTCGTTGTATTTTTGTCTTGGGATCTAATCATGAAGTTCGCCAAGGAGTACCAGAAGCATATGACTGGCATGGAGGAAGATCTTCCTGCTCTGGGGCTGGAGCGCCTCAAATAAATGATCAAGAAATGCCAGGCTACGCCCTGTTCCCCGCAGGGCCTCGGCGACGAGAGAGACGTCGCCGTCCCAGGAGGTAGCCAGTGCTCCGGGGCTAGCCATTGCTATGGTAAATAGTCCTGTTAACTTGTTCTTTGTTCGTCTCTTGAGGGTCGGGATTATGTCGTCGCTTAGGTGTTGGCACAATGAGTAGTCAAGAACTTGGTTGAACATTTTCCCCTTATGCTGTTGTTCCTTCAAAAAATTTGGTCTCAATTTCATCCTGTAGTTGTGCTAGCAAAAGTTAACTGCTCGACTGCGGACTTCCTGCTGGCATCAGATTTAGCCAACTCGTGCTCAAACTATGCCTGGTTGCTTCCTTTCTGGTTGACTGATTCTTACGGGGGATTTTTTTTTGTTTGCTGCAGGAATGGGTTCCAGAAGATTGACAAGATCAAGGACTCTAACAGGCAGTCCAAGCAGCTGCAGGAGCTCACTGGGAAGATGAGGGAGTGCAAGCGGTAGGTCTGGCTGAAACCTGCCATCTGCTTTGATAATGCACCATCGTTGTTCCTATTTCAACATGTCTTTCTCAGATCTCCGCATGTGGCATGATGAATTTTTGGTTACCTCTTTACATGGAGAATGTAACACTGCTGAGTTCTCATACGATGTCTTAAATCTGTGCGACTTCTTGCAGCTTAATCGCAGACCTCGCAGATGTTGGTGAAGCCCTTGCCAGGCCTCGGTTGCGGCCGTTCGTTCAGGAACACCACGCACGCTCTGTTCAGTGGAGGCCGGTGGGCGAGGCAGAGCGGGCAGCAAGGGAGCTGCTAGAAGCAGGGGCCGGCCGCCCGGCCGGCGGGGGAGCTCGCCTCTGCTCCATGGAGGCCCCGCCTCCTCTGCTTCTGGTTCTGGAGGCTCCGCTTCCTCTGGTCCTGGAGCGGTCGCGGACGGCCGGCGTGGTGCGGGCTCACTGACGTCGAGCGTGCGATTCCAGCTCCGGCGCGGCGCCGGACAGGGACAGAGCTCCGGCGCGGGACTTGGAAGTCCGGATCAATATTGATTTTGATTTGAGGACCACAACTGAGAAGAATTGAACTTGCGAGGGGGGTTTCACAAAATGATAATTGAGCATAGGCCGAGTCATCTAAATCGGGCCGGAGGGAGTACAACTTTTAGTTGAAAATCTGATATTTAGAATGCTGTGAAGTTACATGTATTACAGATTTGTTATGGTGTGATATATAGACTTCTGGATTATGTATATGTGTCACAGGATTGAATACTTCAGAGGCAAAACACTAAGTGCCCCTAAAAACTTGTAGAGGCAAATCTCAAATTGCCCCTAAAATTCTTTTGAGGCAAATCTCAAAGTGCCCCTAAAAACCTTTAGAGGCAAATCTCAAACTGTCCCTAAAAACCTTTAGAGGCAAATGTCAAACTGCCCCTAAAATCCTTTAGAGGCAAATCTCAAACTGCCCCTAAAAACCTTTAGAGGCAAAATTTAAACTGCCCCTAAAAACCTTTAGAGGCAAAATTTAAACTGCCCCTAAAAACTTTTAGAGGCACTTTTCAAACTGCCCCTAAAAACCTTTAGAGGCACTTTTCAAACTGCCCCTAAATGTATTTTGGGCATTTCATTCAAAGTGCCCCAAATACATTTAGGGACACAAGCATCCGGGGCACTTTCCATAGTGCCCCTAAAAGTAATTAGGGGCACTTTGGCTACCTATTGGGGCAAGTGCCCCTAAATATGGACCGTACAGTAGTGACATGGCTCCACCTCGACTCTCCGGATGCTATGACGCCGCCGCGCAGCACGGTCCCGCTTTCTCTGCGCCACCAAGTGGGGTGGTTGGTGGAGGTACACCCAGGTGTCGGAACCAAGTCTCGCCATGGGAGACGGTGAAGGCTGGCTAGGTCGACTAGGGGCACGCATGATGTGGCAGCTGTTGCCCCTCGTGCCCAAGTGACCAACACTAACGAGGCTGCCTACGCCAAACACAAGCAGGCATCCCCTATCTTGCACAGATTTGACATATTTCCTATGCCGCTCGGTGTTTACTGAAGGAGATCAACAAAGTGGAATTTTCAGCTGAGGCCAACGACAGCTTCGGTGTAGCACACTAGCACCTGATGTGGTATTTCTGAATTCTGATGGAGAATTCGCTAAAACTGGTCACTGGATGCACATCTAAACTTCGGTGCTTGCTGGGATTGAGACATGTGCCAGTATATGCCTTCGAGTTCTACTCCATGTTATTCATGTATGTCGTCATTCTCTAAGTAGCATAGCATGCTCCCAGTGTTGGTTCATGTGTAGATGACAAACATGAACCAATTTTTGGTTCTTGATTCGTATCGTTTCAGCTTAAGCTGTTTGCTCGACATATTGTCTATCCCCACCGCACCACCTACTCGAATTACATGATGTGGATGAAAGGATTGCCAAACAAAAGATTCCCTAATTAAATAGGGCGTCATGGAGTGCTAAAACCAAGTGGATGGTGTTTGGACCAAAGACCTTTAACATGTCTCATCATCTAGCAATCTACATCTAAAAAAATCCAATGATTTTGTTCTTACAACCAAAGACAAATTTAAACCACCATATAATAGATTGTCTCATAAATGCAGAAGAGAAATATGGCTCTGTAGCTGAAAAGTTGACTAGCGAAAAATCCCTGCCAGGGTAGACCGAGAAGATAATGAACCTAATTATTTTAATGGTTATTTTGTCGAGCGTAAATTTCCATTAATAAAATCCAAGTGGCCTAAAAAATACAGCGAGGAGCTTGCAATCTAATTTTGTTGGATATTATATGTTTGTCATCATGAATATGAGAAAATGTAACTAAATACAGATAATTTGGTATAGCTTTCGATAATTTTCCTACTGGCAACGCACGGTATTTTTACTAGTCTTATACCTAATAATAAAAGCAAAAGGGCTTCTTATTCGTCTGTTTTTTTCTATCCTTGATTTTCATCCAAATTACAGAACCTGCCACCGGTAAGTCAGAAAAACGGTTGGATCCTAAACTGAAGAAACTTTCCCGTTCCTATCCCCACTCCCATCTCCTTCCTCCTTGCGCTCTTTCTGCGTTGTGTGCCGCCACAGCCTTCACCAAGAGCGTCGGCCGCCCTCCCCATCCCTCACTGGATCCCCCTTGCGCCGCCCCTACCTTCCGCTGAATCGAGCTTGCCGACCCCGTCCTCTTCCATACCCTGCCTCAAGCTCGCCAGCGCCGCCCCCAATCCCCTGCCTTAAGCCCGTCGGCGCCGCCCTCCAATCTCGTCAATCGAGCTCCCCGTACAGCTCTCTGGAGCCCCCTCCAAACCCCTGCATAGAGCTTGACGGAAAGTGGCAGTCTGCGACCACGTGCCCCGCTCCCATCCTCGCCCGTAGATTGCATGCCCGGATCCAAAGTAAGATCGACCCGCTAGCGGCTACTCAGGAGGTCGCCTCGGCCTAGCTGCAGTGCCCCAACAGCTGGGCTGGAGCTGTCCTCGCCTGCTGTAGGGTGGCTTTCCAGGAGCAGCTCGGGGAGGCAGCCGCTGGGGCCAGGCTCCTCCATGACGCTCGAGCCCCAGCACCTCCGGCTGACCTCTTCCTGGGCGGTGAGCTGCTCCAGAAGGTGGATTAGCTAATCTTTCGTTTCCGCTCAAAAAGAAGCTAAACGATAGTACTAGATTGAGCTAATTAATTTCCAGATCTGGGAGTTTGCTACCGCTACTGCTTGATTTTTTTTCTTGGATCCTCTTTCTTCAATCACTTTGGTGCAAGAACTCATCCCAATTAGTGGTTAGATTATAAAATAGTTCGTGGAAGTTGCAAAAGAATATAATATGCAAGATGTTTCAGATTGTTGACAAATTTCTAATCCATTACTGATATTTTCCGGTTTCTTACATTGTGTAAATGATGTAGAGATTTGCAGATAATGTTAGTTACATTATTGTTGATAAAGTTGTCCCAGATCGAACACTAAATTATTATTAGATTGATTGGTCCAATAAAGTACAAATATATGAATCCTTCAAATACTTAAATATAGATACAAAATTTAGAGATTCTATGGGAAAGCCGTTGGTGAAAAAAAAGAGTTTTAAAGGTGGGCATACCGAGAGATAAATTTGCCGCTTTACCCACTCGTACGTTTATAAGAATAAAATGGAGAAGGGAAACTTCCATGACTTCAATTTTAGAGAATATTTTACTTGGCAAATGTTACACGAGACTTCACGCCACGGTAAAAAAAATCAGCCCATAGCAACGCACGGATATGTTTCCGTGGTTTAGTTTGATTTGGTACGTCGTGAAATTGTGTCCGTTCGACTGTACCTGGTCATCAAATCGCATCCATCAGCCGCGTCCATAGGTGATACAAGAAGTGCATGTCATGGCCAAACCGAGAAAGAATCGAATCAGACTAAGCCTGACCGGACAATATGTAAATTGTGCGTCATTTGGTATCGGGTGTATATCATCTACAATTCTACCGCTACACCAATTATCCCTGCGCGCATATAACTCGTCACCATGAAGTCGATTTTTTTTCCTTCGTAACTATCTTTGCGTCCTCAATGGATTGACCAATCCAACAATGGTAGCCAGCCCTAGCTAGCTGACCTCAGCGTGAACCTCTCGCACTAGCTGTCAAGCCCGTTGTCCGATAACCGTTGCCGACCATGTATTGATATGCGGGTCGCTGCTCGTGCTCCTCACCACATCCGTCTGAGGAGTTTTTTATCGGTAGCATCCTCTTCAACCCGGCCACTAAGAAGGAAGACGAGACATGAGCCCTTGATTAGTCTGGCGCTGCCGCAGGCAGAGCCGACGTAAGGTCTGAAAGGCGCTTCCTCGTGTTTAGGGACGGCTATCCAACTGTGGTAGCCAGCCCTAGCTAGCTGGCCTCGGCGTGAACCTCTCGCACTAGCTGTCAAGCCCGTTGTCCGATAGCCGTTGCCGACCACGTACAGATATGCGGGTCGTTGCTCGTGCTTCTCACCACATCCGTCTGAGGAGTTTTTATCGGTAGCATCCTCTTCATCCCGACCACTAAGAAGGAAGACGAGACTCGAGCCCTTGATTAGTCGAGCACCGCCGCATCGTCGAGCCAGACATCGGGTCCGAAAGGCGCTTCGTCGTGTTTAGGGACGGCTTTCGTCGGATTCTAGCACACAACTTCGAGCATGGCTTACAAGGCGCTTCGTATGGTCGACCAGGAAGTAGCAGCCGACATGCACATGAAGGAGACGGCAGCAAGTTGGTGGTGACCAAGAACCTAAATGGAGGACGATACTTCTCACGCGAGGGAAGTTCCTTTGACATATCTATTCATGGTGGAGGATATAAGATGGAAGATATCTTCTGTTCCGCTTTCCGCAGCAACGCGCGGGCATTGTTCTAGTCTATACCTATATCTATATCTATACCTAATAATAAAGAAAATAAGGTTTCTTGTTGGTCCGTCTGTTTCTGCCCCTAATTTTCGTCCTAATTACAACTACTGCCACCGCCAAATTAAGAAAACGTTCGCGTACGTGAAACTGACTTGAACGGCCGATTGCAGCCTGACCCAGACAACTCCTTGCGCAGATCATGACCGTGGCGTGCAAGATACGGACACAAAATCCACTACCTCGACCGGGTCGACTTCTTCTTCCTTCTTCCAGCCTTTAAGTACGAGAACGAACGATTTCCTGGCATCAAATTGATCCAATCTTATGAACGAAATAGAGATTGCCGTGGCGGACATAAGAAAGTCGACGAGGTTGGCTTTGATCGATCCGCAGCCCCACTTATCCTCTCCGTAAGTCTCGTCGCTGGTGACAACGCGCCTGAGGCGAAGAAGTTGTCTCTTTCACTGATCAAATCCTTGCCCTCGCCGTGCTGACGTTGATCAGCTCGGGCGCCAAGCCCCACGCTCAATCAGATCGCCGCCTATTTTGTCCGAGCTGACGGCGGCGCCCACACCACGCTGCACGCACTACGTCACGTACACAAATTGGTGGCACCAAAAAGTGCCGGTAATTGTACCAAAAGTGCCGGCAATGATTTTTCGAGGCAGAAAAAAAAGTGCTGTATTTAATCCAGTCGAGATAGGTCTTTGCCGGCACTTTCAGAAAAATGCCATCAGTTATATTTTCTGGCACTTCCAGAAGTGCCGTTATTAACTATTTCAGGCACTTTTGAAGATGCCGTGAAATACTTTTGCCGGCACTTTTTGAAGATGCCGCGGAATCTTTCGTCGGCACTTTTTCGAAGATGCCGCAAAATCTTTTTGCTAGCACTTTTCCGGAGATGCCTCGATTACTTTTTTAGGCTTTTAATTCTAGTGCCGCTAATTATTTTCTTAGTCATTTGCAAAGTTGCTATACTACTTTGCATGTTATTTCGCAAGGTACATCTACTATACTGCACGAATTTTTGTACTCCGTATTTGATAAGCAGTGCATATCAACATTATTTTCCATAAATTTGATCACGAGTATTAGGGACACGGCGAACCAAATATTAAACCATTTGGGCTAACACAATATACCTCTTGTTAATTCAGACTGCATTCGATTACTGAAAGAGAATACTATATCGAGAATACTATATCTTCATGTACAGGGGATTCTGAAATCCCATCACAGAAACACTAGCTGATGCAACAAGGTTGCGTCACATTCCACCTGAACCTTCAACATCTTACAACTTACAGGACCTGATCTGTACTGCTTTGGAAAAACACAATGATCCTCACCAAAAAGATAATGCTCCTCACAAAGATGCAGGTATACTTCCGGTCCCAGCAGTTCCAGTAATTTATCCTGACAAAAACAGATTAAAGCTTCCAATAATGCAAGTATGCATACGGCAATTATGGACACATAGGCAAACAATATTCGGAGATTTGTTGCTCCACATGAATAAAGCGGAACCAATAAATGCCACCAGAAAAGATTAAACATAAATGTGCTATTTAATTTTGGTTACAAGATAATATATATTTAAGATTATGCAGGCTTAGCGTCCATTCACCGTTTTGCTATTTAATTTTGTTTACAATATAATATATGTTTAAGATTACATTCGCAAAAAATAAATATGTTTAAGATTAAGCAGTCTTAACGTCCATTCACCATGTTGATATTTACGTCCAAGCAAATACAGGTTCAGGCTCTCCAGCTAAGTTGGTTTAGGAATAAAAAAACAAATCAAGCAATTTGATTGTTTCAGAACTTGTGGACATCGGTCAAATAGGTAGTGTCCTACTCAAATGACAAATAGAGATTATTCAAGTTTCAAAAGATAAGAAAGACAGAGGAACAGGAACAGTAGGTAGAGCTGCTTAAATATTTTCCTTCAAAAGAATGCAAACAGAGACACAGAGTACGTAACAAATACTTCAGATACTAGCTCAATATCCAAGTGTAGCAATAACCATTTTACAGTAACATATGATGAAAATGGACTAAAGAATTAAAGTGACGTCACCTACAACTGGGAACAGTTTGATTTTAGAACAATGATTAAATGCATTTGTTCCAGCAGTTAGCTGACTGGAGCACTTTGGAACATTTTAGACAAGATTTTGGACTGGAATAGTGGTGACAATTGGATTGCACAAGGTAAAAGGAAACTTGGATCTGAAGAGCAAAAGAAGGAATAAGAATTGGTCTGCTGCAGGAACTCTAGTCTAGGTAGTCCTCCTTATCTGTATATACCTGAAGCGGAGAAGTAAGCCCGGTGCATCGATGCAAGGCTGCGGTTGACTGTCACTGCCATGTCCATGGCAAGCCTAATCCTCCAGGCCTTGTTGATAAAACTTCTCGCTACATGGTGGACACAACACACACAAGTCAATCATCTCAACAAGAACACAAGCCACCGTAGCACTTTGTAATCATTAAGAGTTCAGGATGAACAGACTAGGATATGGGGACACTTGAGACATCTGCCAAAAAACTTAATATAGGATGGATACATGCCCATGAACTCAAAATACACTTCCTCTACCATCCACTAATAATCCTACAACGGTGGCTACTAGAACATCAAGCAGCAGTAAACCTTACAGTTCACATCAACTTAATATGAACTTGAAAAATCAGCAGCTCCCAGTGCCTCGATACATGTCTACCTCAACATAAACAATTGATATGAATACTGAATTTCTCTCACAGCATTAAGAAAATATAGCACATAGTGATCAATTGGTCTAGCAGTAGAGCATGACCAAAGAGAGAAATACCACCTTTCGGTGCCAATGTCAACTAGCGTTGTGTTTACCTTCACAAGTAATGTTTAGCCTACTGCAGCCAATATATCAACCTGGGAGGATTTCAACCATCTCTGAATACAGAAACAAGTTCCCGTCTATTTTAAACAAGACAAGGCCACGTGATACCCTTAAAAACTAGTCTAAGAAAACCATGAGAACTACATACTTCAAAACCCATGTTCTCTACATTATGAACTGCAACTTGTATACCTTTTTTTATCTGTTGAAATCCTATCTACATTATGAAGTGCACATGTTATAACAGGTTATCAAAATACACCAGGTCAACTTCTTAAATTCGTATCATAAATTGCTTAAGTTATTCCACGATTCCCAGTTGAAAAGCTAGACCATCTCACCGCTACGATAAGGTTAACATACTATGATAACGTTTTAAGGGATTTAAGGAATTGTTGCCATGACCATTAAATCGAGCATAATAAGATTTCTTATGTTGCAGTAGTAATAGTGCAGATTTCAATAATATTTAACAGCCTGATCGAGGGAAGACACTCACATCAGCAGGACTGATTTTATTCGGTCTGGAGACATAATCTTCCAAACCTCGTCAGTCAAGTTCATTTTAGAAGTACAAACCTGAAGATAAAAAAGGAGAGTCAGTTATAGGAAGCAACAAAAACATACCTCAGGAAGTATCATGCGACAGTTTTTCAATATTTAAATCTTGTACAAAAAAAATTACAACTAATTAGTAGTTGGAGCTAAAGATTTGTGTTTGAGCCAATTTGCTATTCTTAATATAATGAGTGCAAGTGAAATAACTAGTAATACAAGACCAGCAAAAAAATCTAGATCATCAAAAAGTATGCCACATCAATGTTTTCTGAGCTACTATAAAAGAGTAAATATATGATGAATGATATATTTATAGCCCATTTATTGCACTGAATGCGGAATCCACGAGCTGCAGTGGGTGCTTTGCGTGCAGCTTGCAAGAGGCTCCCTTTAACATCAGTGTATTCCAGCCGAATTGTTCTAATTTTGCCCAAGTAGACCAGATACCGGCAGAACTGTGGTAGAAGTAAAGAGGTTAGTACTGGTCTACAATAAGATCTCTACAAAAGCAAATGGCAATTTCATAGGCCAAGTAGAACTATGGTAGAAGTAGAGAGGTTAGTACTGGTCTACAATAAGATCTCTACAAAAGCAAACGACAATTTCATAGGCCAAGTACAAGCTGTGGTAGAAGTAGAGAGGTTAGTACTGGTCTACAATAAGATCTCTACAAAAGCAAACGACAATTTCATAGGCCATTCATCATTAAATCGATAACCAGCCTCGGCACAGACAATAAAAGCATAT
Source organism: Lolium rigidum (assembly GCF_022539505.1). Classification (NCBI taxonomy): domain Eukaryota; kingdom Viridiplantae; phylum Streptophyta; class Magnoliopsida; order Poales; family Poaceae; genus Lolium; species Lolium rigidum. The sequence continues at coordinate 297,930,535 of NC_061508.1, forward strand.
TGCAATTCCAATTACTCTGTAACAACTTGGCATACATACAGGAGAGAAAATAAACTACTTGATGAATGATAGTTACCTGCTGATTGGAATGTGCTTCAAAACGTGGTGCCTTTAACCTAAGTTTTTCTGCCTGGTCGGACAAGTTGTAGTGCAGGTAATTGCGAAGAAGCAGGTTAAGAAGTGTTTCCTGCCATGGAAACCAAAAGTCAACCACATGACTTGACAATATTTAAGTTACAAGTCTGAAATTGAAGACTAGTGTCTCGGAACAACCTGGCCAAGCTCATCACGGTGCAAAGTTGCCATGCTGTGCAACCCCGGGAGAGTTATGCGAGCACCAATTGTATGATGCACATGAAAGCGAGGATCAAACAGGAAAAGGAGCTTACCGGTTACTCGAGAGACACAAGAGCATACTTGTTGGAATAACTCACCCACGAATTTCAGCAAGGCTGTTGGTGAGTTCATGTGCATATGAGTAATACGAGTATAGCCTAGAAGCCAAAACATCAACAGTCCTCCTATTGAGATTCTTCAGACGAGCAATGCTAGCGTTGGCAGATGTTTTAGCCTGGAGAGAAAATCAAATTGGTATGCTTCACAAATGATGATGAAGTGGAGGAAATTCCATGACATACCTCATCGTACTTCTTGTGATCAATAAGGAAAATCAACACAAGCAAGTAGCAGTATATTTCAATCTCTGGGAGACCATGCTTGATTGAAACTTGAGCTACTGGAGCCGCAGTATCAACATCCATCTCACTTCCATCTTCTTAAAAATGGTAACATTAAGATGAAATGTCAAAAATCTCTGAGCAAGAGAAGCCTTCCAGTTTCAATTTTTGAATGTGTGCAGAATGAAAGTGGAAGAAGTTTAAACCTCTATGCACCAATTTCAAACTACGAATTTGCGGAATACCAATTAAGCATCAGAACAGAAGGAACCAGGTTCGTCGTGAACTTCAATAGTGAAAACTCAGATGCTTGTACCGCATAATCATACGACGACAGCTGCTTTACAACGATTATCTAGATTATGGTTTTCCATTCGCTTGTAAAAAGCCAATCAATCCAGAATGATCTACCATGCGATTTGACAACCAAGACACATTCAGACAAACAAATATAGCATGCGACGCCCAAATCCTTTGTGTTCCATCAGATTCAGGCATAATTGCTGGTTTACCCTCGAGAATTAGGAGCGCACTGAAGTTGCGTGCTGAAAATACCTTGGGCAGGAGCGGGGAGAGGTGGGCGAAGGCATCGGAGGAAGAGGGCAGCGCGAAGGCGAGGAAGGCCGCGACGTCGCGGGGGGCGAGGCGGCGGCGGAGGGCGACGGTGAGGCGGACGGCGCGGGAGATCCGGCGCACCTCCTTGGTCAGCGACCCGGCCTCGATCACCGCCGCGATCTCCTTCAAATCTGCACGCACCGCCAGGAATACAAGCGTTAGCTACCTCCCGTCCAGCGCCCACGGCGCCGGAAGCTGATCTAGGGTTTTGGGGGAGGGGCACTGGGAGACGAGAGGCTACTCACGTTGCAAGGTAGAGAGAGCGGGCGCAGGCGCGGGGACGTCGGCGATCGCAGGGGTAACGGCGGGCGCGGGAGCTGCGGAGTCGTTCATCTCGACGTCCTCCGGCGTCGGCGCGAGGGGGGACGGGAGCGAGGAGTGTGAAGGCAGGTAGCGAGCGTTCGTGCGGTGAGGTGAGAGAATGGGTAAGGCTGTTGACTTTTCACAATAGACTTGACCCGTCCATCCATACAACAAAGGCAGATTAAAAACTGCCGCTAATCCTCCTAACTTTTGCGGCACTTTTTAGATGCTGCCGTTAATCATCGAAAAATTAGCGGCACATTCAGTTCTGCCTGTGCTTCTCCAGCATTGGCGGCACTTTTTTCTAACAGCCGGTAATTAAATGATCATCAGTGGCACTATTGAGAATAAATGCCGCCTAAACCTATCATTAACGGCACGTTATAAAAGTGCCTGCATCAAAGTGCCGCAAATTGCCGTACGTGACGTAGTGACGTCCTCTCCAACAACAGCAGCGACCATGGACGGCCCAAGGTGAAGTTAGCCAACGGCGGGCGGGTCGATGCCGCGATGCACCCAAGGTCGACCACGTCGCAATCTAGGCGTTGTTGGCTGCCTCCATGGATGGACCCGGCTGGAGTTTTCCTGATGTGTGTGGCTAGGTCGGGCTCCGCTTTTGATGGCAGCTTCTCCCTGGCGGCGGAGATCAGGAGATGGCCTGTGCTCGACCTTGACGGGACGGTCTTCATGGTCGAGCGGGGAGATGTGGTGCTTGGAGGCAGGGACATTGAGGCCAGCAACGAGCTTCTTGCCGGAGGAAGCGGCTTGGTTGGGAAGAGTCTCACCCTGTTCCAGCTCTGGCGCTGCCGACTGCGGCGAGACGAGCGAAGCGGCGTCGTGCTGGTTCTAAGGGCGTAGGACGCGGCCGTGGAGGGGCTCTGCATGAGCCGCTGCAGCACGTCAGCCTTTTCACGTGTACTAGACGTATTTATACGTGCCACGTCATCATGACACCAGCATGACATCATTGTGGTGGTATAGAAAAAAGTTCCGTGTAGTCGTGGTTTATTTGACATCGTCGTCCGTCCAGTGAAATCTCAATGGCCTAACAAGTATTAAAAAAAATAACTGCAGTTTTCAGTTGGAGAGGCTGAACTGCAAGATCATTGCTCGCACTTCTCTGAGGCCAGTCCCATGTCACCACCTCTTGGTATCTTATGTTCAACGAAAATCTAGGAAGAGTAGTAAATTCAATCCTGCTGACCATAGAAAGCAGCTACTTTATATTGATATGTAGTATCTACAGAAGCTTAGTACAATGTTGTACTGTATAGATATGATTGAAGTTAGTATGAAACCTAAGAGGTTTGTGTGATAAAAACTGTCAAAACTGCTGCGCTCATGGATGGGCTCCGGCCACACGCGGAGGTCAGGACACGGACTCACCGGCGCCACCAATCGCCCCAAAAGCAAGGACCCGGCGCCCAGTACACTGATCAGAAGCTTTGGCCCAGGTCGGATGGGACTAGCTTTTTGATCCGATGATGCTATTAGAAGCTGATGACAGGCCGGTACGAAAAGAAGCGAGGGTAGCCCAGATTACATCTGTTGATTCCTGATGTTTGCACGTGACATTGATTTTACGGTGCAACTTTCACTTGGGGTTTGTTCTGCCTTCTCTGCATCAACTGATGCTTCTCCTCGATGGTCTTAACTCTTAAGGAATTTGTACAACGATCGAAAAAATCTCCCTCCTCGAAAGCGCGGATCGGCTCTCTACTGCCAAGGTGCATGTAACCGCCGTCCGTTCCCAAGGCCTAGGTCGCACGCGCCCATCCCTGGCCTCCGTTCCCTACAACAAGGTAGCCGGTCGCCTCTTCCCGGGAGCTTGGCGAGCTAAAGGTCAATGTTGACGCATAAAGGCAACATCGTCTGTTCAAGATGTGGCCTAATCCCACATTGCAAATCTGCGGCCATGGGGAAGTATGGCTATCTGAAGGGCCTCAAGATATAGTAATGGAAAATTCAGTAAAAAAGTATATCATTGCTAGCTGCTGCTTTCTTGCTAAATTATATGTGTGTTTTTTTTTTAGAAAAAATTATATGTGTGTTAGTTAGATATAAATAGTGAAGAGAGATAGGGAGTAGATTATGTTAGGTTAAAATAAAAGTATCCCCGCAAAAAAAAGTTAGAATAAAAGTACTTTTAAAAAAGTCTAAAATATAGATTAAGTAAAAAATTAAAATAAAGTGCAAATAGAGTATAGAGAATAGTAGAACAATTAAACTTATTTGCATTATTAATGATTTTATTTTGTTCCCTGTATGGATTATTGTGTTATACCATTTGATAGTTACAAAAAATAGTAAAATATAGATCAGTAAATAATATAGAGTCGAATGTAGATTATTTATTGGAAGAGATAAATTCTTTAGAGATCCCTTAAAGTTGTTATATAAAGAATGAAATTTGCTACTTTCGTTGGACTTTTCTCTAATAAGAGAAGTCATCGATCATCCTCTGTGCGAGGAGTGAAAGAGCGACCGATGCTAAGGTTATGTAAAACAAGTTTTGTAAAATGTTTGAAACATTATTATTTCAGCTTTAAAGTAAAACATGAAAAATAAAATTAGAGATTAAGATGAAGGTTAAATTGAGGCTAGGTTTATGCTGGACCGAAAAATTTAGGTCATGCCAACATTGTGTATCCATAAAGTTGTTGTTTTCTTTCCCGTTGCAACGCACGGGCACTTTTACTAGTACCTAATAATAAAGGGAGAATCGTTTCCATGGTTTGGTCCGTTATTTCCGTCGTCCCTCCTACTTTTTTTTTCGTCCGTCGCTCGATTCCTTGCGTGGTTTGTAGGTTGCGCTCCACGCGTCCTAGGCTCCTGCGTGTACGTCCAGGACTCCTGGTCGTCCTTCGTTCGGGCTGAATTTCTCAACCGAGCCCATGAGGAATTCCATCCAAGCCCCTCAATCGCTTCAATAAATAAACCCCGCACCTCGCTAGCTTCTACAAGGTTCTCCGCCGGCGGTTCGACCACGCCCGCGCCGGCGAGGCTTGTCTGCGTCAACAGCGAGGACTATTTGTTGCAGTAAGGATCCACCTTCACCCGCGCGCCTCCACCATTGTCCTCCTACGACTGAATCGCCATGGCCGGTTGATTCCGAGTGGACTGGTAGTATTGCTGTGCCCGACGGCTTGTCAGGGGCCGCGGTGCGGCGGTACCATCCTCTAGGAGCCTGAGCGGCTCGGCGCACGCGCCTCTCGGTGACCACAACGTGGACGCAACCTAGCAGCCGCACGCGGAGGGGCTGATCTTGTCGCTGGAGGGGCAACGCCGGGATCGCGGCCAAATGAACTGCGGATGAAGAGAAGGCAGTCATGTCCGTGCTGTACCATTCAGTTCGTCTCGAAGCCGACGTGAAAACCCTGCCCTCCTGAACCTCCTGCACCATGCTGATGTTGAACGGGAACAGATCAAGAAAGGAGCAGACAGCAGAGGGTGGTGTGGGGTTGTGGACTTGTGGTACTTATCAATGGGGAAACAGGCGTAGGGGAAGGAGACCTGTGAGCTTACGACGAGACGGGAAGCTTCCAGGTGTGGGAACTAGGTACCAGGTGCTTCACTCCGGCAGGTGCGAGTGCGATTACCCCGTGCGCCGCCTCGACGGCCAGGAGGCGCAGCTCTCTCCATGGGAGACCGGCACGCGCATCCCTGTTGGCAATAGGTTCCGGTGCTGGATCAATCCGTCTCACGATATATCTTCTCTGACTTGATGGCCAAGAGGTCCAAGCTACGATACAGGCTTTCGCTCGGTGACCCAGTGATCGCCCACAGCAAGGTATGGAAGTACAAAACCACCAGTCAACCACTATACTAATTCGCAACAATCTCCGCCCCAACACATCAATGGTGCTGATTTTCTAACCTTTAGTTAGTCTTCCATGACCCCTCTGTTTGCTCAGTTCGGGGGGAAAGATAGGATGCTAAACAGGGGAGCTTCTACTCAGATTTTATCTTCTTGATTATTATCAACGGAGTACAGTACTTTAAAGAAAATTATGGAGTTTAGCTTTCGTCAAACCTATTTGGCCCTGCTATTTGCTGGAAGTAGTCCTAAAGGACGGTGCTAATGATTGTGCAAGTTTAGTTCAATTGAGTTAGCATTGCAAGATTTTTTATCCTAATGATTTTTTCCACAAATAATATCTTTTTAATGAGCCTAGATTATTTGAAAAAAAATCATATAGTACGTGATCTAGAAGATAATAGAAATTTAAAAGGAGAGCAAATCCTGATTGATTCAGCAAGCTGTTTCTTTCCATATGCCAAGCTAGCTTACATATTCAGCTTCTACCCTAAATGACGAGGAAGTTCATGGATGGTCTTATAATATTTTTTATCGAAATGAAGATTGGACACATAATTAGTATGAATTGTAGAATTTAATGCTAACTGAATTTTGGATGAAATCTATATAGAAAATGAGTGCTACAACTATATGTCCAGTAAACTAGATATAGTGCCATGCATAGGACTTGTGCATTTTGAGTGATATGCCATGATGATTGCTTTATTGCTTATGTGTTAAACCCTAAAACCCTAAAGTGATCAAGTGAAGATCACCACCCAAATAAATTAAAAAGAGAAAGAAATCAAATAAGAATAAAACCCTAAAAACCCTAACATATGGCTTAGGCCATTTTTGGAAATCTTTACCCTAGATCATTTTGGTCTTCACCATTAGTTGTATTATGTTACTAAACACTTACTACAACTTTTGGAATCAAAGAAACACAAAAAAAATCAAATCCAAACCCAAAATGGGATCACATAGAATAATGGTCAAAACTGCAATTTATAATCTGGTCCCTACTTTGAGCCTTTGCAATTCAAGTTTTTCAAACTAAACAAATCCCGTTCTTTGCATGTCATCCAAGTACACAACAAGGTGAACAACTTCTGTAAAGATCATTACACCAAAATCATCTTGGATCAAAAGTTAGGAGCAAGCAAAGAGGAGACTTTGAAACTTTTGCAAGATCACTACTTTTCAAAATTTGATCAAACCAAGCCATTTCTTGAGCACCAATTGGCTCAGCCATGACCCCTGGACCCCACTCCACCTATCCCATGCATGGAGACATCAAGGAGGAGGCCAAACATGGCATGGCCATGGCCATGCCGGCCACGTTCCCCATCGACACGCCACCCCTCTCTCCCTACCTCTCCAGCCCGAGCCACCATGCCGAACAGCTCGCCCTTGATCTCCTGAGATCGCCAGTACAGGCCGTTGGGCGAAAGGACGCCGACACGCCCCGGATGGAGCGCGCCCACGACGCCCCAGGTACGCCGCCAACAGCATGGCGACGTCACCAGCGCACGGACACGCGCGACACGGGCACGCGTCGCTCGCCGTACTCCGCCGTACCCCGACCACCTCCGCTCGCCCTAGTACCCGTCGCGCCATGCGGAGCCCGCCGGACAAGCTGGCGTCACCACCTAGCGCCTACCGACGCCGGAGAGGATGCGCCCGCCCGCAACGGCCGCGGCAGTACACGCTCGCGCCCGACCACCGTACGCCCAGCCTTGCCGCGCCGTAGACGCTAGGAGATTCGCCGTAACTTCGTGATCACCGCTGCGTCATCGCCTAGCCCTCCAGCTCATCGGAGACGCCGCGCCCATGTCGACCCTAACCCTGCCCCGCAGCACCCTCTCCCTTCTATAAATAGAGGACTCCCCTGAGCAATCCAAGCACACCACCATGCTCTCCTCTCATCCCTGCTTCTCCTCGCACCGTTAGCCACCCCAAGCAAGCTCGGAGCTGCGGAAGCCCTAGAGAAATCGCCGTCGATCCAGGCCACCTCGAGCTCCGCCACTGCTACAGGCTGCTTCACCGTCGTCTACACCTTCACCACGCATACTGCCAACCCTAGCTGGAGCCACGGTGAGCTCTCCGACCCCCTAGGCTCATCGCGCCAGTAGCTCGATCTCGCCGGGGAAGACGACGTCGCTCGTTCGTCCGATCCCGTTCTAATCCAACGCACCGCATCGATCCATACCGTTTCGGGTTTAAAGAGCCGCTGACATGCGGGTCCCACGCTGTCAAGCGGCCCACTCGCACTAGATGCGCTGTTGGGCTGAGCAGGCCGTTAGTTTGAAAACCTGGCCCGTTAGAGTTTCCCGCTGGCCCTTTTATTTAAATCTCATTTAAATAATTTCAAACCAAATTCAATACTGGCCCTGACTTTGAAATTCCATAGAATCTGTTTGGCTTGGCCAAATTTAACCAATTTTATATTGTTGGAAAGCTATTGAAAAGATATACAACTTGCCACCGGTCTCACTGTAAGATCTGTTGTATAATTAAAGTGACAAAAAGATTAAGTCAAGGACTTTTGCACATTCAAATAAATATTAAAAATCAACCAAAAATGATATTTAGTTAATTACAACTCCAATAGCTCACATTTAACTTACACTAATTGTTTCTGTAACAAAAGGGTGTGGTCACTTTGGATGATCATGGCCTAGTTTAAATAAGGGACAATATGGCTAGTTTACTTAAGTGATATTGTCCAAAACTATTATGGAAATCATATGAAGTATTTTACTTCATTTAAATCTTGTCCCAAGTACTTTCATATGAAGTTTGGACCACTGGTCAAATACTCTCACATGAAATACTTGGTGATTTTAAATCATAATTAGAATTGTTAAATGGTATGAGGTATTCTACCTCATTTAAATCATTTTCTCAAATGATGATGGTGAATGGTTGACTTAGGCCAACATGAATTCATGTATGATTATTTGAGAAATTAAATCTTAAAGAAGATTTCAATGAGAGGAAATTATTCCTCAAGAACTATATGGAAACTATCTTTTACATATGTAATGAGAGGAAATTATTTTCTTCAATAAAGAAAACCAATGCACCTAATTGTGTTATGTGTGTGATTAGCATAGTTTGTGTGAAATGATGATGTGCTTAGTATAGCTCTTGAGCTTGTTGAGTGATTATACCTCGTATTTAAATTTAGACGCTAGCACCGGAGAATACCAGGAAGAGGAAGGATTCTACCAAGAGGAGGAAGAGGAACACCTTGAGAACTACCAAGGCAAGCTAATACTCTTGCAAAGTGCAAAGCCCCTTTGGGGCAAGGCACCATGATTCTTACCTTTCTTACCACAAGCCTATCCCAAGTTTTTACCTTACAAGTTTTACTTGTTTATTTAAAAGAGTTACTTTAATAAGTTAACTTGGTCTAAGTGAAGAAGATTTCTAGAGTAGCAAAGTTAGTCTCAAGCTAGCCAAGCAAGATAACACCCCTCATGATTAGTGCTAGTGCTAAATACTAAAACTTGACTACTCTAGATGGGAACATGTGACTTGAATTGAATTTGAAACCTTGGAATGATGAATCATTCCATTGAATGATTTTTGAAGATGATTATGACCAAGAGAAGATAGTGATTTTTGATATAAAACTGATATTGGTTTGTATGCGATACCTTTCCAATTTTGAGTACTCCCACAATACCTGATTAGGGGTAGGGCTTAACTGGAAATTTATACATCTTAGTATGAGTTCCCTCTGAACACACATCATAGGGGTTATGCCGAGGCTGCCTCCGTTGTTGAGAAATGATGTGAATTGAGGTGAATTGTACGGCCAAACCCTGTGCAGTTCCCAGGTTGACAGTTGGTCTTCACTGGGAGGCCAAGCTCATGGGGAGAGGTGCTCATACTAGGGTTTGTAAGTGAAAGGTTATGGTTGATGATTCGTGTACTGTGTTACGATGATTCGGGGTTATCCCGACGGATGAAATCAAATGTTGTGGCACAAGTGTGCAACCTCTGCAGAGTGTAAATCTATTCGAATAGCCGTGTCCAAGGTTACAGACGGTTGGAAAGGCCATACAGTTTCCGGTGTCAGATTTTTGAAAATGTTGGTGAAATGAATGGTGAATTGGTGACTTGTTGGAATCACAACAAATGTTGAGGGAATGACACTAATGTTCCCACTTGAGTTAGTTAGCACATGAATAAGTCTTTCTCAAATACTTGTGAACTAAAATTGGCTTTATGCAAAAATTAAACTAGAGCTTAGCACCCCCTTACTAGAATTGTTTGCATTTACATTAGTATTAGTTTGCGAGTACTTAAAGTACTCACGGCTTTGTCCCTGGCTATTCAAATGGCCAGAGTATGAAGACGAACAGAACTACCAAGGAGAGGACCAGCAGGACGCCTATGACAACTAGAAGTCTTCTGACGTCAAGCGTTGGCTTTGTGGACTAGAGAGTCCCTTTATCTTTACGCTTCCGCTATGAACTTGTGTTTGTTCGTTGATCATTAGATCAACTATTTGTGTAATATGGATCATGTGATTCAAGTTGTAAGACAATATGGTTTGTAATAAATGATGACTGTGATATTCGACTATTATGCCTCGCAACAACAATATTCCTGGGATTGCGATGAATGACATAATAGGCATCCGGACTTAAAAATCCGGGTGTTGACACTTAACAATATAATTATCAAACTCATCTAAACATTGATCAGGAGGTTTTGAGTACGGAATATCTTCCCTACTAAAGCGTTGAAGAGAATGTACCACAATCATGGATGAAGGGGGAGTTATCTTACATAAATCTTCTATGGGAAGTAAATTCTTCACATCTTCAAATTTAATACCTTTCTCCTTAAGAGATTTCTTGGCTTCCCTCATATCTTCATCATTTAATTTAATCATACCACTCTTATTCAATATTGGCGTTGGAGTTGGTTCAGGAGTAGTCCAATCATCATGATTCCGGCCTATTTTAGCCAATAATTCTTCTGCTTCATCTGGAGTTCTTTTCCTGAAAACACAACCAGCACAACTATCCAGGTATGCCCTAGACTCAATGGTTAGTCCACTATAAAATATATCAAGTAGGTCATGCTTTTCCAAATCATGTCCAGGCCGAGCTCTGATAAGAGAGCAAAATCTTGCCCAAGCTTCAGGCAATTTCTCTCCATCTTCCTGGTCAAAACTATAAATTTTCTTCAAAGCAATATGTTGAGCACTAGCAGGAAAGTATTTCCGAAAGAAAACATCAAGAAAACCACTTGGACTATCAATAGAATCAGGAGGCAAACTATTATACAAAATTTTAGCATCATCCTTTAATGAGAAAGGAAAAAATTTAGCAACAAAATAAGTACGCTTCTTAATATTATCAGAAAACAAGCTACTCAAAGTAGAAAGCTCATTCATGTGCTCTACAACACTTTATTTTTCAGTACCACAAAAAGGTGTTTTCTCAACAATAGATATATGAGATAAATCAAGAGAAAAATCATAATCCTTATCCTTAATGTTTATAGGAGATGTGGCAAATTTAGGATCAGGAGACAATTTATATCTAACAGCACGTTGTGCAATAAGCTTTTTAAGGTTACTTGTACCAGTAGTAGCATTGTATTTATTAATAAAATCATCATCAAGTTCCACATAATCTTGATCAAGATCATCACTAGAGTATTCAACAGACTCAGGTGAATTAACAGGTGTAACCGTATTTTCATTAGGAATTTCAGTATTTTCAATTTGTCTAGACCTAGCAATTGTAGCATCTAGAAAAGGACCTAATGAACCATTATCATCAAGCACAGTAGAAGCATCATCAAAATTATCAGAGGAATTTTCAGTTTCAGCAGAAGTACCAACACGTGAAGCTTGTGGTGGTGAAACAAGTTGACTTATCACAGATGGTGAATCAAGAGCAGCAGAGGTACTCAGAGTTGTACCTTTTCTTGTAGTGGATGGTAATATGGCGACTTTAGTATCGCGAGATTTACCCATGATGGAGGATTTGCGGCAAACAATATCAATCCAGGTGAACTTGCAAATAAAGCTATGCTCCCCGGCAACGGCGCCAGAAAATAGTCTTGATGACCCACAAGTATAGGGGATCGCAACAGTCTTCGAGGGAAGTAAAACCAAATTTATTGATTCGACACAAGGGGAGCCAAAGAATATTTGTAAGCCTAAACAGCGGAGTTGTCAATTCAGCTGCACTGGAAACAGACTTGCTCGCAAGAGTTTATCGAGTAGCAACAGTTTTATAGCGATAGCGATAGTGAAACATAAGCGGTAGAGCAACAAAGACAACAGGTAGTGATTATAGTAAACGACGAGGATTAAAATACGTAGGCACAAGGATGGATGAATGGGCGCTGCATGGATAAGAGAACTCATGTAACAATCAAGGTAGGGCATTTGCGAGATAGTAATAAAACAGGTATCCAAGTACTAAACAATTATAGGCATGTGTTCCATATATAGTCGTACGTGCTCGCAATGAGAAACTTGCACAACATCTTTTGTCCTACCAGCTAGGTGGCAGCCAGGGCCTCTAGGGATTCTACTTGGTAATTAAGGTACTCCTTTTAATAGAGCACCGGAGCAAAGCATTAACACTCCAGTGAACACATGTGATCCTCATATCACCGCCTTCCCCTCCGGTTGTCCCGGTTTCGTCACTTTGGGGCCTCGGGTTCCGGACAACAATATGTGTATACAACTTGCGAGGTAAGATCATAAAGCAATGAATATCATCATGAATTGATAACATGTTCAGATCTGAGATCATGGCACTCGGGCCCTAGTGACAAGCATTAAGCATAACAAGTTGCAACAATATCATAAAAGTACCAACAACGATACTAGACACTATGCCCTAACAATCTTATGACTATTACATGATCAATCTCATCCAATCCCTACCATCCCCTTCAGCCTACAGCGGGGGAATTACTCACACATGGATGGGGGATGCATGGATGGTCGATGGAGAGGCGTCGGTGGTGATGATGGCGATGATCTCCTCCAATTCCTCGTCCCGACGGAGTGCCAGAATGGAGTTTCTGGTCCCGAGACGGAGTTTCGCGATGGCGGCGGTGTTCTGGATGTCTTCTGGCAATTTCGTCTAACCCCCGTGCGTTTTTAGGTCGAAACCCTTAAGTAGTCGAAAGGGGGACGTCGGAGGCTAGCCGAGGCGCCGCCACCATAGGCCGGCGCAGCCCAGGGGCCCACCGCGCCGCCTTGTGGGGTGGGCGCCTCGTGGCTCCCCTCCTTCTGGTCTTCTAGCTCCGTTAATCTGAAGGGATTCGTAGCATAGAAAACAAAAAATTTCCTACCGCGAGAACGCAATCCAAGCCAAGATGCAATCTAGAAGACGGGAGCAACGAGGGGATGATCGAAACTCACCCTTGAAGATTTCCAAAGCCTACAAGAGTAGGCTCTTGTTGCTGCGGTAGACGATCACTTGCCGCTTGCAAAAGCGCGTTGAAGATCTTGATCACGGTGCCACAATCGGGCAGCACCTCCGTACTCGGTCACACGTTCGGTGTTGATGAAGACGACGTCCTTCTCCATGTTCCAGCGGGCAACGGAAGTAGTAGATCCTCCTCGGAATCCCGGCAGCACGACGGCGTGGTGGCAGTGGTGGTGGAGATCTCTGACAGAGCTTTGCCTAAGCTATGTGGGAGAGAGAGGTAGGAGGGAACCGCTAGGGTTTGGGAGAGGGCGCCGGCTAGGGCAGCCTTGAGGGGTGCGGCCATGGTGGTCTTGATGTGGCCGGCCAGCCCCTCTCCTCTCCTCTATATATAGGTGGAAGCCCTAAGGTTTAGGTCAAAGTCTCCAGAATAAGACCCCAACATAAACCTTCCATGTGACCAAACCCAGGGGGAGTGGGACTCCCCCCTTTCCTTGGTGGGGTGGCCGGCCACCATGGGGAGGAGTCCACTTGGGACTCCTCCTCCCTTAGGCTGGCCGGCCAAGGTGGGTGGAGTCCCTCTGGGACTCCACCTTCCATGCCGATTTCTTCCGGACTCTTCTAGAACCTTCCTGAAAAAATACCGGATCATTTTCAAACCTAGAAAATGACTTCCTATATATGAATCTTATTCTCCGGACCATTCCGGAACTCCTCGTGATGTCCTGGATCCCATCCGAGACTCCGAACAAAACTTTGAACTCCATTCCTTATTCCATATCTACTTAAACGACATCAAACCTTAAGTGTGTCACCCTACGGTTCGTGAACTATGTAGACATGGTTGAGACCTCTCTCCGACCAATAACCAATAGCGGGATCTGGAGATCCATAATGGCTCCCACATATTCAACGATGACTTAGTGATCGAATGAACCATTCACATACGATACCGATTCCCTTTGTCATGCGATATTTTACTTGTCCGAGGTTTGATCATCGGTATCTCTATACCTTGTTCAACCTCGTCTCCGACAAGTACTCTTTACTCGTACCGTGGTATGTGGTCTCTTATGAACCATTCATATGCTTGCAAGCTATTTAGACAACATTCCACCGAGAGGGCCCAGAGTATATCTATCCGTCATCGGGATGGACAAATCCCACTGTTGATCCATATGCCTCAACTCATACTTTCCGGATACTTAATCCCACCTTTATAACCACCCATTTACGCGGTGGCGTTTGATGTAATCAAAGTACCTTTCCGGTATAAGTGATTTACATGATCTCATGGTAAAAAGGACTAGGTAACTATGTATCGAAAGCTTATAGCAAATAACTTAATGACGTGATCTTATGCGACGCTTAATTGGGTGTGTCCATTACATCATTCACATAATGACATAACCTTGTTATTAATAACATCCAATGTTCATGATCATGAAACTATGATCATCTATTAATCAACAAGCTAGTTATACAAGAGGCTTACTAGGGACTCCTTGTTGTTCACATACCACACATGTATCAATGTTTCGGTTAATACAATTATAGCATGGTATGTAAACATTATCATAAACACAAAGATATATTATAATGACCATTTTATTATTGCCTCTTGGGCATATCTCCAACATTCTCCCACTTGCACTAGAGTCAATAATCTAGTTTTACATATGTAAAGATATAACACCTTGGCCTTACGGTGCTTTATCATGTTTTGCTCACGGGAGAAGTTTTAGTCAACGGATCTGACATGCTCAGAAACGTATGTATTTTGCAATTCATTTGCGTCTCAACGCATCACTCATTTTCTAAATGAGTTGGCATTAAATATGTTTGGTCTTCTGGTGGAACCTTAATTCCACGGTCCGAAATATGTCACTAATATTGTCATACACAATATAGTTTCAAAGTTCTGACACTATCGGAACTACACCAAGTTCTCAAAGAACCTCTTGACTTAACATCCTCAGTCATTGTCAAAACAATGACATATTCTGCCTTCGTTTGTAGAATCTGTCACAATATTTAGAACTCATCTAAATCTATCATAGACAACTTCTAGCTCATTGTGCTACCTTTTAAACAACACTTAGCCTAATTTGAGATTAAAATTTTATTTTTATATGTGACCAAACTAATATCGGTGCAACACCTTACAGCGATTTGTTTGTCATTACTCATACAAAACTATATATCCTTGGTTCTTCTAAAGTACACAGAGATATTCTTATTGTTTATCCAATGATCATCACATGAATCATTCTGGTATATGCTCCTAACCATTTAGAGCATAGGACATCTGATATTGTACATATTATTCGTGATCTAAAATCACTCATGTGTTTTTACTCATTGAGTGTCAAATACACTCAAGTCTTGTAAAACCTTCACATGAAAAGAACACCTTCTTTATATTGAACTACTTCAATATTCATTCTATGTACTTTTTAACTTAAACTTTTATGTGTTTCAATCCATCTTCATAGATCTTGACACTAAATATGTTTCGAGTTCATATCCTTTCATTGAAGTTTAATTCTCAATGAAACCTTTTTAATCAATTATATAATTACATTATTTATAATCAACGATATGTCACCTACATGAAGTATTACAAATATGTCTCAGCGCTCCCACTTAATTTCTTGCAAATGCAAGCCTCTTCATCGTCTCTGATGAAATCATAACTCTTTGAACATTTCATCCGGTGAAGATTCCAACTCCGCAATACTCACTTCATCCAATTGAAGTTTGTATTCCTATCTAGTATTCTACGGACTAGCAAAACTCTTGGTTGTATCTTGTATACACCTTTAATACACACTTCTGTTAAGTAATATATTTTGCCATCCTACTAACATATCTCATAAAAGAAATATGTAGTGATTACTAGAATAATCCACATAGACTATAAGCATTGCTACGGAAGATCTAATTTTATCGTAGTCAACTCTTTGAACTTTGTCGTAAACAGCTTTTCGACAAGCCTAGCTTCTTTAAGGACATTTCATCCAAGTCTATCAATTTAATAGATTTATTTACTTTCAAAAAGTATTCATCTATCTTGGATTTCATGGCGTATAGCCATTTTAACGGAGTCAGGGCCCATCATAACTTCTTTGTTTGTAGTTGATTTATCATTGTTCAAAATCAATCCTTTGTTCACAAATCATTTATTTGATCACAAAGTAAAACATACCTACAAGGTTCAATATGTACTTCAATCTTCATGGCTAAAACACTTTGTAGTCATGAGAGCCATGATCGTCGTGGCCGCTTCCGGAACCAATTCCGATGCTGCGCTACTCTGATCATTATGCTCAGGTTCATAAACCTTATCAAGTTCTATTGTCCTCCCACTCAAATACTTCGCTAAAAGCAATTTCTCGGAAATAAGAAAACATTGACAAACACTTTTGTCTTTGTCTTGTGGGAAGAATTCCCAATAAAAACTCTGGGATAACCAACAAAGACATTCATTCGATTTTGGTTGTAAACTTTTTACTTATACTATGCATACCAAAATTTAAGAAAGGACTATTAGGGTTCATACCCATGCCATAACTCGTATGGTGTCATTTCAACGGATCATGATGATGCTCTATTCGAGTGTAAAAGCGGTAGTCTCTTAAGCATAATCCACAAAAATATAATGGCATCAATATTTTATCTCATCATTGATCCAACAAGGTTTAGATACATCTCTCGGATACTCCATCATCATTATGATACTCCAAGAAACGTGAGTTGTAGAATAATTTCATAACTCTCTTAGATGTTCGCTAAAACTCGTAATTCAAATATTTCCCCCATGATCCAATCATAGATATTTGACTTTTCTATTACGATGATTTCCACTTCATGCTAAAATTTATTTGAATCCATTCAAATGTTTCAAACTTCTTCCTTATCGAATATATCCACATATATATACTCAATTCATTGTTGGAAGTTTTCATGAAGTAGAAGAATTTCCCGCACACAACTATGCCCAGTGAACCACATATATCATCATGTATGTTTTCACTAAGTTAGTTGCCCGTTCAACTCTTGGCCTATGAACGGTATTTCAGTCATTCTCTTTAGAAAAGATTTGCAAGCGCCAAACGATTCATAAATCAAATGACTCCAAAAATCCATTTTCATGGAGTTCCTTCATGCGTTCCTCTCTAACATGACCTAAATGGCGGTTCCACAAATAAGTGGAATTCAAATCATTTGCCTTATGGCATTTTAGCGTCAGTGTTATGTATGTGTGTTTCACCTTTAAGATTTATAATAACTTATCCGTCGTACATGGAGTAATGTCATAATTTGAACAACTCATTGTTTTCATTTGACCAGAGCAAAATAACAATATTAAGTTCTTTATTATAAATTCTAAGGGCTAGGTAGAATGCCAACGATGAACATAATAACACTTTATTTTTGTTCGGACGTGCATTCCTATCATATTCCTTGTCGATCACTTAGGCCATTGTATTCTTGTATTGTGTTGTTTTGTATGACACTTCATACCAACCAATATGGTACAAATACCCAAGAATTTCATTGTGTGACCAAACGAGGAATACATCCATAACATGTATATCATTTATATACACATGAGCTAGACTTTCTAGTCTTTTCTTTCTTTCTGCCAAAATATCTTTTGTAGTTTCTCTTTTAGCTTTCCTCATTCTCAGAAAACACTTCACCTTCAATAACTTCTAGGTTTGTTGGTCAAATACCAATAACCTTGAGGTTCTTACTTTGAAGTTGATCATCATATGACAAGTGTTTCAGATTTCACTATTAGTAACTTTGTAATATGATGAACAATTTCACTCATAATTTTATCCATCATATCATGACGACTTTTTCGAGACCATGTCTGTACATGCTAGGCTCGTAAAATTTTAACCTCAGTATTCGCATGTGCAAATCTGGCTTTCACCCGTTGTATGCTCACGTAGAATCTATAACACCCGATCATCACGTGATGCTTCGAAACGACGAGTCTTACCAACGGTGCATACTAAGGACGATCACTTCATGGATATGCGAATATCGTTAGTGCCCCAATGGTTGGAGGATTGGGACGCCTTGCGTCTTCAACCTTCGTACATTCCCATAAAACTTATGAGTTTATGTAGTCTCACCAAATTATATTCTATCATCTTGCAATAAGATCTTAGATATCACATATATCTCATACCTTGATTATTTCTGAAAACTAAATTTTCAGCTCCTTACTTTTCAAACAGATTTGAACTTCAAGTTTCACGGAGACAAGATAACTTTAGGTACTAATTGAAACCATAGCTATTTGAATCAACAATGTGAGGTTTACTAAAAGTTTGCAATAGGACTTAATCATTTCTTAATTCTTTAACAATACGGTACCAGTCCGTAAAGTTTATTTTCAGATTTTAACAGTATTTCTATCTTAATAACAAGACTAGCGCTTGGTAGAAAACGGATGCCAATACTACAAATTAATTCAAAATACTACTCAGACTATGTTTATGATAATTAGTTCATGTTTTAATCTAATTACTAATGAACTCCCACATAATACAACATCCCTCATAGTTGTTAAGTGGTACACGATCCACATCCACTACACCAAAACCGATCATCACGTGAGATGATGTAGCTTCAATGGTGAACATCAACATGTTGATCATATCATCCATATGACTCGTGTTCAACCTTTCGGTTTCCGTTGTCCCGAGGCCATGTCTGTACATGCTAGGCTCGTCAAGCAAACCCAAGTATTCCGCGTGTGCAACATGGCTTACACCCGTTGTATGTGAATGTTGAGTCTATCACATCCGATCATCACGAGATGCTTCGAAACAACGAACTATATCAACGGTGCATACGAGGGGAGAACACTTTATTATCTTGATATTAATGTGAGGGATCATCTTATAATGCTACCGTCGCGTTCTAAGCAAAATAAGATGCATAAAGGATTAACATCACATGCAATTCATATGTGATATGATATGGCCCTTTAGTCTTTGCGCCTTCGATCTTCATCTCCAAAGCACGGACATGATCTCCATCATCAACGGGCATGATCTCCATCATCGTCGGCGTAGCGTCAAGGTCCATGGCGCCGTCTTCATGGTTGTTCACCTCATGTAGCAACTATTACAACTACTTTGAAATACTACTCAACATGAAATTTAAAGACAACCATAAGGCTCCCGCCGGTTGCCACAATACAATAATGATCATCTCATACATATTCATCATCACATCATGGCCATATCACATCACCAAATCCTGCAAAAACAAGTTAGACGTCTCTAATTTGGTTTGCATATTTTACGTGGTTTAGGGTTTTCGAGTAAGATCTAATCTACCTACGAACATGAACCACAACGGTGATACTAGTGTTGTCAATAGAAAGAGTAAATTGAATCTTCACTATGGTGGGAGAGACGAGACACCCGCAAAGCCACTTATGCAATACAAGTTGCATGTCGAACGTGGAGCAAGTCTCATGAACGCGGTCATGTAAAGTTAGCCCGAGCCGCTTCATCCCACCATGCCACAAAGATGCAAAGTACTCGAACTAAAGACAACAAAGCATCAACGCCCACAAAACAATTGTGTTCTACTCGTGCAACCATCTATGCATAGACACGGCTCGATACCACTCGAAGGGATTCGTAGCATAGAAAACAAAAAATTTCCTACCGCGAGAACGCAATCCAAGCCAAGATGCAATCTAGAAGACGGGAGCAACGAGGGGATGATCGAAACTCACCCTTGAAGATTTCCAAAGCCTACAAGAGTAGGCTCTTGTTGCCTACGGTAGACGATCACTTGCCGCTTGCAAAAGCGCGTAGAAGATCTTGATCACGGTGCCACAATCGGGCAGCACCTCCGTACTCGGTCACACGTTCGGTGTTGATGAAGACGACGTCCTTCTCCCTGTTCCAGCGGGCAGCGGAAGTTGTAGATCCTCCTCGGAATCCCGGCAGCACGACGGCGTGGTGGCGGTGGTGGTGGAGATCTCTGACAGAGCTTCGCCTAAGCTATGTGGGAGAGAGAGAGGTAGGAGGGAACCGCTAGGGTTTGGGAGAGGGGGCGCCGGCTAGGGCAGCCTTGAGGGTTGCGGCCATGGTGGTCTTGATGTGGCCGGCCAGCCCCTCTCCTCTCCTCTATATATAGGTGGAAGCCCTAAGGTTTAGGTCAAAGTCTCCGAATAAGACCCCAACATAAACCTTCCATGTGACCAAACCTAGGGGGAGTGGGACTCCCCCCTTTCCTTGGTGGGGTGGCCGGCCACCATGGGGAGGAGTCCACTTGGGACTCCTCCTCCCTTAGGCTGGCCGGCCAAGGTGGGTGGAGTCCCTCTGGGACTCCACCTTCCATGCCGATTTCTTCCGGACTCTTCTAGAACCTTCTAGAACCTTCATGGAAAAATACCGGATCATTTTCAAACCTAGAAAATGACTTCCTATATATGAATCTTATTCTCCGGACCATTCGGAAGTCCTCGTGATGTCCTGGATCCCATCCGAGACTCCGAACAAAACTTCGAACTCCATTCCTTATTCCATATCTACTTAAACGACATCAAACCTTAAGTGTGTCACCCTACGGTTCGTGAACTATGTAGACATGGTTGAGACCTCTCTCCGACCAATAACCAATAGCGGGATCCGGAGATCCATAATGGCTCCCACATATTCAACGATGACTTAGTGATCGAATGAACCATTCACATACGATACCGATTCCCTTTGTCACGCGATATTTTACTTGTCCGAGGTTTGATCATCGGTATCTCTATACCTTGTTCAACCTCGTCTCCGACAAGTACTCTTTACTCGTACCGTGGTATGTGGTCTCTTATGAACCATTCATATGCTTGCAAGCTATTTAGACGACATTCCACCGAGAGGGCCCAGAGTATATCTATCCGTCATCGGGATGGACAAATCCCACTCTTGATCCATATGCCTCAACTCATACTTTCCGGATACTTAATCCCACCTTTATAACCACCCATTTACGCAGTGGCGTTTGATGTAATCAAAGTACCTTTCCGAGTATAAGTGATTTACATGATCTCATGGTAAAAAGGACTAGGTAACTATGTATCGAAAGCTTATAGCAAATAACTTAATGACGTGATCTTATGCTACGCTTAATTGGGTGTGTCCATTACATCATTCACATAATGACATAACCTTGTTATTAATAACATCCAATGTTCATGATCATGAAACTATGATCATCTATTAATCAACAAGCTAGTTATACAAGAGGCTTACTAGGGCTCCTTGTTGTTCACATACCACACATGTATCAATGTTTCGGTTAATACAATTATAGCATGCTATGTAAACATTATCATAAACACAAAGATATATTATAATAACCATTTTATTATTGCCTCTTGGGCATATCTCCAACATAATCTTCTGTGAAAATAGGCCCATTGGAATTAATCCCGGGGATTTTCCTGAAAGTTGAGTTTCTGCACAAAAACAAGACACCAGGGCCACGAGCTCGAAAAGAAAAGCCATGGCCAGCCATGAGCTTGGGGTCGCACGGCCGCTCAACTACCTCCACCGACCTCCCCACAAGCCGCTCACGACCCTCGCTGGCACTATACCACTCCTGCCACAGGGCTCCACCTCGACTCTCCAGATGCTATGACGCCGCCGCGCGGCACGGTCCCGCTTTCTCTGCGCCACCAAGTGGGGTGGTTGGTGGAGGTACACCCGAGTGTCGGAACCAAGTCCGCCATGGGAGACGGTGAAGGCGGCTAGGTCGACTAGGGGCACGCATGATGTGGCAGCTGTTGCCCCTCGTGCCCAAGTGACCAACACTAACGAGGCTGCCTACGCCGGACACAAGCGAGGCATCCCCTATCTTGCACGGATTTGACATATTTCCTATGCCGCTCGGTGTTTGCTGAAGGAGATCAACAAAGTGGAATTTTCAGTGAGGCCAACGACAGGTTCGGTGTAGCACACTAGCACTCGATGTGGTATTTCCGAATTCGATGGAGAATTCGCTAAAACTGAGTCCTTGGATGCACATCTAAACTTCGGTGCTTGCTTGGGATTGAGACATGTGCCGATATATGCCTTCGAGTTCTACTCCATGTTATTCATGTATGTCGTCATTCTCTAAGTAGCATAGCATGCTCCCAGTGTTGGTTCATGTGTAGATGACAAACATGAACCAATTTTTGGTTCTTGATTCGTATCGTTTCGGTTAAGTCTGTTTGCTCGAGTATATTGTCTATCCCCACCGCACCATCGGCACTGAATTACATGATGTGGATGAAAGGATTGCCAAACAAAAGATTCCCTAATTAAATAGGGCGTCATGGAGTGCTAAAACCAAGTGGATGGTGTTTGGACGAAAGACCTTTAACATGTCTCATCATCTAGCAATCTACATCTCAAAAAATCCAATGATTTTGTTCTTACAACCAAAGACAAATTTAAACCACCATATAATAGATTGTCTCATAAATGCAGAAGAGAAATATGGCTCTGTAGCTGAAAAGTTGACTAGCGAAAAATCCCTGCCGGGGTAGACCGAGAAGATAATGAACCTAATTATTTTAATGGTTATTTTGTCGAGCGTAAATTTCCATTAATAAAATCCAAGTGGCCTAAAAAAATACAGCGAGGAGCTTGCAATCTAATTTTGTTGGATATTATATGTTTGTCATCATGAATATGAGAAAATGTAACTAAATACAGATAATTTGGTATAGCTTTCGATAATTTTCCGGTGCAACGCACGGGTATTTTTACTAGTCTTATACCTAATAATAAAAGCAAAAGGGCTTCTTATTCGTCTGTTTTTTTCTATCCTTGATTTTCATCCAAATTACAGAACCTGCCACCGGTAAGTCAGAAAAACGGTTGGATCCTAAACTGAAGAAACTTTCCCGTTCCTATCCCCACTCCCATCTCCTTCCTCCTTGCGCTCTTTCTGCGTTGTGTGCCGCCACAGCCTTCACCAAGAGCGTCGGCCGCCCTCCCCATCCCTCACTGGATCCCCCTTGCGCCGCCCCTACCTTCCGCTGAATCGAGCTTGCCGACCCCGTCCTCTTCCATACCCTGCCTCAAGCTCGCCAGCGCCGCCCCCAATCCCCTGCCTTAAGCCCGTCGGCGCCGCCCTCCAATCTCGTCAATCGAGCTCCCCGTACAGCTCTCTGGAGCCCCCTCCAAACCCCTGCATAGAGCTTGACGGAAAGTGGCAGTCTGCGACCACGTGCCCCGCTCCCATCCTCGCCCGTAGATTGCATGCCCGGATCCAAAGTAAGATCGACCCGCTAGCGGCTACTCAGGAGGTCGCCTCGGCCTAGCTGCAGTGCCCCAACAGCTGGGCTGGAGCTGTCCTCGCCTGCTGTAGGGTGGCTTTCCAGGAGCAGCTCGGGGAGGCAGCCGCTGGGGCCAGGCTCCTCCATGACGCTCGAGCCCCAGCACCTCCGGCTGACCTCTTCCTGGGCGGTGAGCTGCTCCAGAAGGTGGATTAGCTAATCTTTCGTTTCCGCTCAAAAAGAAGCTAAACGATAGTACTAGATTGAGCTAATTAATTTCCAGATCTGGGAGTTTGCTACCGCTACTGCTTGATTTTTTTTCTTGGATCCTCTTTCTTCAATCACTTTGGTGCAAGAACTCATCCCAATTAGTGGTTAGATTATAAAATAGTTCGTGGAAGTTGCAAAAGAATATAATATGCAAGATGTTTCAGATTGTTGACAAATTTCTAATCCATTACTGATATTTTCCGGTTTCTTACATTGTGTAAATGATGTAGAGATTTGCAGATAATGTTAGTTACATTATTGTTGATAAAGTTGTCCCAGATCGAACATTAAATTATTATTAGATTGATTGGTCCAATAAAGTACAAATATATGAATCCTTCAAATACTTAAATATAGATACAAAATTTAGAGATTCTATGGGAAAGCCGTTGGTGAAAAAAAAAGAGTTTTAAAGGTGGGCATACCGAGAGATAAATTTGCCGCTTTACCCACTCGTACGTTTATAAGAATAAAATGGAGAAGGGAAACTTCCATGACTTCAATTTTAGAGAATATTCTACTTGGCAAATGTTACACGAGACTTCACGCCACGGTAAAAAAATCAGCCCATAGCAACGCACGGATATGTTTCCGTGGTTTAGTTTGATTTGGTACGTCGTGAAATTGTGTCCGTTCGACTGTACCTGGTCATCAAATCGCATCCATCAGCCGCGTCCATAGGTGATATAAGAAGTGCATGTCATGGCCAAACCGAGAAAGAATCGAATCAGACTAAGCCTGACCGGACAATATGTAAATTGTGAGTCATTTGGTATCGGGTGTATATCATCTACAATTCTACCGCTACACCAATTATCCCTGCGCGCATATAACTCGTCACCATGAAGTCGATTTTTTTTCCTTCGTAACTATCTTTGCGTCCTCAATGGATTGACCAATCCAACAATGGTAGCCAACCCTAGCTAGCTGACCTCAGCGTGAACCTCTCGCACTAGCTGTCAAGCCCGTTGTCCGATAACCGTTGCCGACCATGTATTGATATGCGGGTCGCTGCTCGTGCTCCTCACCACATCCGTCTGAGGAGTTTTTTATCGGTAGCATCCTCTTCAACCCGGCCACTAAGAAGGAAGACGAGACATGAGCCCTTGATTAGTCTGGCGCTGCCGCAGGCAGGCCGACGTAAGGTCTGAAAGGCGCTTCCTCGTGTTTAGGGACGGCTATCCAACTGTGGTAGCCAGCCCTAGCTAGCTGGCCTCGGCGTGAACCTCTCGCACTAGCTGTCAAGCCCGTTGTCCGATAGCCGTTGCCGACCACGTACAGATATGCGGGTCGTTGCTCGTGCTTCTCACCACATCCGTCTGAGGAGTTTTTTATCGGTAGCATCCTCTTCATCCCGACCACTAAGAAGGAAGACGAGACCTGAGCCCTTGATTAGTCAGGCACTGCCGCTGTCAGGCCAGCATCAGGTCTGAAAGGCGCTTCGTCGTGTTTAGGGACGGCTTTCGTCGGGTTCTAGCACACAACTTCGAGCATGGCTTACAAGGCGCTTCGTATGGTCGACCAAGAAGTAGCAGCCGACATGCACATGAAGGAGACGGCAGCAAGTTGGTGGTGACCAAGAACCTAAATGGAGGACGATACTTCTCACGCGAGGGAAGTTCCTTTGACATATCTATTCATGGTGGAGGATATAAGATGGAAGATATCTTCTGTTCCGCTTTCCGCAGCAACGCGCGAGCATTGTTCTAGTCTATAGCTATACCTACCTAATAATAAAGGGAGAATCATTTCCATGGTTTGGTCCGTTATTTCCGTCGTCCCTCCTACTTTTTTTTCGTCCGTCGCTCGATTCCTTGCGTGGTTTGTAGGTTGCGCTCCACGCGTCCTAGGCTCCTGCGTGTACGTCCAGGACTCCTGGTCGTCCTTCGTTCGGGCTGAATTTCTCAACCGAGCCCATGAGGAATTCCATCCAAGCCCCTCAATCGCTTCAATAAATAAACCCCGCACCTCGCTAGCTTCTACAAGGTTCTCCGCCGGCGGTTCGACCACGCCCGCGCCGGCGAGGCTTGTCTGCGTCAACAGCGAGGACTATTTGTTGCAGTAAGGATCCACCTTCACCCGCGCGCTGTCACGGAGCCATTCCTGCATCAGGCGATCCAAGCTAAACGGCGCACTGACGGCAGGCAACTTATCCGTGAGCAACACCTGATGGCAAAGCAGGCCCACCTGGCAGGGGCTCGACCCAACGCGACCGACCGGATTGCTACAAGGAGCGTGGCGTGCGGAGGAAAGAGCATCATCGAAGAATAGACTAGCGTGTCCTGTTGGACTTGTTCTCCTCTCCCTCTCCAGCCTTGAGCTTTCTCTGCTTGCGCGACGCAAGTTGTATCAGATTTGTGAGACCCCTGTGAACTCCGACGAATTACTCGAGAGTAACCCACTGTGTGTGATCTAGTATCGTAACATATGGTACCAGAGCCATAGATCCTTGTTCTTCCCCAAAAATTTCCACCAAATCAGAGAGGAGAGCGTGGGGGGAGGCATCGGGCGAGATCCAGGCGAGGTGGGGTCTCGTTCGCGGCGGCGGAGACGGTGTGCGACTTCAGCGCACCGACTGGCGTCGAGTCGGCGGCGTAGATTGCTGGGGGCCGGATTTGGGTCCTGATCCTCGGTTCGCCACAGATCTCTGCTGTGTTGGGTCATTCTGAGATCATCATTGGAGGCGGTTTAAGGAGGCGGCAGACACTTCATCCGGCGGCGGTGACGTGGAGGCTGTGTGACGAACTCCCCATGGAACAGCTTCGAGCGGAGCTTGCGGCGCTCTCGGCACAGTTCACCAAGCAGAGCGAGGACACCGGCTCCGCGCTCACAGCGGTGCGCGACTCGCTCAAGGCCATGGCCACGACCAACGCCACAGTGTGCGAGAACATCAATGGCCTGAACAAGTGGGCTCCTGCCATCGATGGCTCGATTCGTGAGCTTCTCAAATCCGTGGAGGAGGTGGGCACGCGCGTGGCCATCCTTGAGGCCGAACGCGGCGACGACGTCACTCCTCGGCCCGATGGGCACGGCTCGTCATCGGCAATCCAGGGTACTGTGATCCCTGCCAACCGTGGCAAGGCACATGCCCTGGCAAAGGGTACGCGTGCTTGTCGCCACTCGACAGTTACTTTTGATCTAGATGAAGTAGAGGATGATTACGACACACCTAGGCATGAATTGCGTGCTAGAACACATTACACTAGACCACCTAAGTCTGATTTCCCTAAATTTGATGGTGACAACCCCAAATGGTGGAAGAAATCGTGTGAGAAGTATTTTCACATGTATGAGGTAGAGCATAAGAATTGGGCTAGCTACGCCACTTTACAGTTTGTAGGTAACGCCGCACTTTGGCTCCAAAATGTAGAAGCTGAAGAGGACATAGAGAGTTGGGAAGAATTGTGCGTAGCTGTACATGCCAAGTTTGGGCGAGACAAACATCATAGAGCTCTAGAAGCTTTAGAACGTTGTAAGCAAGTAGCTAGTGTTGAACAGTATTACTTTAAATTTGAAGAGCTGCGTCATAGGGTCCTAGTGCACAACAGACACTATGATGAAGCATTTTTTGTCACCAAATTTATAACTGGACTAAAAAAGGAAATACAGCGAGCCATTCGTCTGCATACTCCACGAACGGTTGATGCTGCTTTTTCTCTTGCTGAAAAACAGGAACTGATACTGGAAGAAGCAAGGGCTGATACAAGTGCAAAATATAAGCATGACTTCAGGCATTCCTTCTCTCGACAAGGTGAACCATCCAAAGGTGTACTAGCTACCACACCTGACGAAGCAAAGAAATCTGCTGACAGAGCTCCAGTTAAACCAGCTTGGGACAGAAGATTTCAGTCTCTTAAAGCACAGCGCCGAGCCAAGGGGGAGTGTTTCAAGTGCGGGGACAAATACCAACCAGGGCACAAGTGTAAAGCAACAGTGCCGTTGAATGTGGTTGAAGAACTGGTCGAGTTGCTGCAGTTATCACACTCTGATGCAGACAGTGATTCTGATAGCACAAGCAGTGCTAGTGAGAATTTCATGCACATTTCTCAGTATGCCATGACTGGCTCAGTACAGAGGAAAAGTTTCAGATTACAAGGAGAGATCAATGGTAAACAAGTGCTACTACTTGTGGACTCGGGCAGTTGTGGCAGTTTCATCAGTACTGAAGCAGTTCAGCGATTGGGGCTGGAAATAACACAAGTCCCCCCAGTGACAGTGTCTATGGCAAATGGTGCAGTGGTAACTGTGAACACTGCTGTGAAAAAGGTGACATGGACATGTCAACAAGCCAT
Source organism: Lolium rigidum (assembly GCF_022539505.1). NCBI lineage: Eukaryota > Viridiplantae > Streptophyta > Magnoliopsida > Poales > Poaceae > Lolium > Lolium rigidum. Next base: position 297,958,215 of record NC_061508.1, read on the forward strand.
CTTCTGTACTGATATGAGGATATTCAACTTGCCTCACTATGACATTATAGTGGGCATGGACTGGTTGCAGACACTAGGGAAGATGTGGATCGATTGGGACAAGAAGACATTCCGAATTAAGCAGAATGGGGAGCGCATCACAGTGAGAGGAGTCAGGCACAAAACCACAACATGTGCGCCAATCACTATGGCAGAGCTGCAACAGCTGGAAGAAGAACATGCCGTCACTCACCTAGTGGAGCTCCAGTTCATTAACAAGGATGAGAGAGCTGAAGAACTTCCGACCTGCATTTCCCAGTTACTCACAGAGTATGATGAGTGCTTCAACACACCAAAAGGGCTACCTCCTATTAGAAGTTATGACCACAAGATAACCCTCATGCCTGGTGTGCAACCAGTGAATGTAAAACCATATAGGTATTCACCGCAGCAGAAGGATGAAATTGAGAAACAAGTCAAGGAAATGCTCAAACAAGGGATCATACAGCATAGCCAAAGTCCCTTTGCTTCCCCAGTGTTGTTGGTCAAGAAAAAAGATGGGTCGTGGCGTTTCTGTGTTGACTACAGAAGGCTTAATGCAGTGACCGTCAAAGATAGATACCCTATGCCGGTCGTGGATGAGCTTCTAGATGAGCTAGCAGGCTCCAAGTACTTCACAAAGCTGGACCTGCATTCAGGCTACCATCAAATTCGCATGGTGCCGGGTGATGAAGCCAAAACAGCATTCAAGACTCACAGTGGACACTATCAGTTCAGAGTCATGCCGTTTGGGTTGTCCTGTGCCCCAGCTACCTTCCAAGCTGCCATGAACACGATTTTTGCTCACTTGATCCGCCGATCTGTCTTAGTATTTGTTGATGACATATTGGTATACAGCAAGACATTGGAGGAGCATAAGAAGCATTTGCAGGAAGTGTTCTTGTTACTCCAGCAAAACAAATTGCTAATCAAAAAGAGTAAATGCTCATTTGCTCAAACATCCTTGGAATATCTGGGACACATCATTGGGCAGCACGGTGTCTCCACGGACCCCACAAAGATAGAAGCTGTGAAGAATTGGCCTACTCCTACAAATGTCAAACAACTAAGAGGATTTCTGGGTTTGGCAGGATACTACAGAAAATTCATCAGGCACTACGGAGTGATCTGCAAGCCTCTCACCAGTCTTCTGTGCAAAAATGTTTCATTCGTCTGGTCTCCTCAAGTGGCAGATGCTTTTCACACGTTGAAGCATGCTCTGATCCAAGCACCGGTGCTAGCCTTACCAGATTTTACCAAGGAATTTGTGATAGAGGCAGATGCTTGCGCAACTGGGGTAGGAGCTGTACTAATGCAGCAGGGCCATCCCTTGGCTTTCCTTAGCAGGGCTTTGGGCAACAAGAACCAAACTTTGTCTATCTATGACAAGGAGTGCTTGGCGATTCTGTTGGCTTTGGACAGATGGAAACCATACCTACAACACCGACAGTTCACTATCCACACTGACCAACGCAGTCTTATCCATTTGGGGGAGCACAAGTTTAACACACCTATGCAACAAAAGGCGTTCTTCAAACTGCTAGGGTTCCAGTACAGGATACTATACAAAAAGGGCATCACCAACAAAGCAGCTGATGCTTTGTCCAGAAGGCCACACGCAATGAACAACTTTGCTATATCAGCAGTGCAGCCTAAGTGGTTGGACACCATTGTGGACAGCTATGCCACAGATCCACAAGCCACACAATTACTAACTGAGCTAGCGGTCACTGGTTCGAACGACCAGGGGTACACATTACAACATGGAATTATCAAGTTCAAGGGGCGCATTTGGCTGGGCAACAATCTGGACGCCCATAAAGCTGTACTGTTAGCAATGCACACGCGTGCCATTGGAGGTCACTCGGGTGTGTTGGGAACATACCACAAGATCAAGAGGTTGTTCTACTGGCCCAAGATGAAAGAGGATATAATCAAATATGTGCAACAGTGTTCGACTTGCCAGCAGGCCAAGACAGAACGGGTCAAGTTACCTGGACGACTACAGCCACTGCCAATTCCCCCAGATGCATGGCACACTATCAGCTTGGACTTTATAGAGGGATTGCCCAAATCAAACAAGTTCGATACAATCCTAGTGATTGTGGATAAATTTTCTAAGTATGGTCATTTTGTTCCTCTGAAGCACCCATTCACAGCACACACAGTGGCACAGGCGTTTCTGGACAATGTGTATTGCCGCCATGGCATGCCCCAGGTGCTCATATCTGACCGCGACAAGGTTTTCACTAGCTCATTCTGGCAGAGCCTGTTCAAACTAGCTGATACAACACTGAACCTCAGCTCGTCTTATCATCCACAAACAGATGGGCAGACTGAACGTCTGAACCAATGTTTGGAAACTTTTCTTCGCTGCATGATTCATGCTAAACCCCAGCAATGGGCGAAGTGGCTGCCACAGGCCGAGTTCTGGTACAACACAACCTACCACTCGGCTCTTGGCAGGTCTCCTTTTGAGGTGCTGTTTGGCAGGGCGCCTCGACACTTTGGTGTGCTGCCACCAAAGGACACAGGGAATGCTGACCTAGATGCTTGGACAAAAGAACGTGCGGCTCTTATTCCCATCATTCGTCAACACTTGACTCGGGCGCAAGCACGGATGAAGCACCAGGCAGACAAGAAGCGTTCCGAGCGGGAGTTTGCTGTGGGTGACAGTGTCTACCTGCGCCTCCAGCCCTATGTCCAGACAACAGTGGCTGCGCGCTCCTCCCAGAAATTGGCATTCAGGTACTTCGGTCCTTATTTGGTGCTCCAGCGAGTCGGCAAAGTAGCGTACAAACTACAATTACCTCCCTCCTCTCGTATTCACCCAGTGGTCCATGTGTCACAACTGAAGAAGGCCATCTCTGATCAAGATCAGGTTTGCTCAGAGTTACCAGCTTATCTCTTGGCTAATCTAACCGTGCAACCTCTAGCTATCTGCAACGACAGGCTGGTGCGTCGAGGCAATAAGCAGGTGCCCCAAGTTCTGATCCGTTGGTCTGGGCTACCAAAGCATTGTGTCACCTGGGAGCCACTCTTTGCCATTGTCAATGCCTTTCCGGCATCACCGGCCTGGGGTCAGGCCGTGGCAAAAGGGGGAGGAAATGTCACGGAGCCATTCCTGCATCAGGCGATCCAAGCTAAACGGCGCACTGACGGCAGGCAACTTATCCGTGAGCAACACCTGATGGCAAAGCAGGCCCACCTGGCAGGGGCTCGACCCAACGCGACTGACCGGATTGCTACAAGGAGCGTGGCGTGCGGAGGAAAGAGCATCATCGAAGAATAGACTAGCGTGTCCTGTTGGACTTGTTCTCCTCTCCCTCTCCAGCCTTGAGCTTTCTCTGCTTGCGCGACGCAAGTTGTATCAGATTTGTGAGACCCCTGTGAACTCCGACGAATTACTCGAGAGTAACCCACTGTGTGTGATCTAGTATCGTAACACGCGCCTCCACCATTGTCCTCCTACGACTGAATCGCCATGGCCGGTTGATTCCGAGTGGACTGGTAGTATTGCTGTGCCCGACGGCTTGTCAGGGGCCGCGGTGCGGCGGTACCATCCTCTAGGAGCCTGAGCGGCTCGGCGCACGCGCCTCTCGGTGACCACAACGTGGACGCAACCTAGCAGCCGCACGCGGAGGGGCTGATCTTGTCGCTGGAGGGGCAACGCCGGGATCGCGGCCAAATGAACTGCGGATGAAGAGAAGGCAGTCATGTCCGTGCTGTACCATTCAGTTCGTCTCGAAGCCGACGTGAAAACCCTGCCCTCCTGAACCTCCTGCACCATGCTGATGTTGAACGGGAACAGATCAAGAAAGGAGCAGACAGCAGAGGGTGGTGTGGGGTTGTGGACTTGTGGTACTTATCAATGGGGAAACAGGCGTAGGGGAAGGAGACCTGTGAGCTTACGACGAGACGGGAAGCTTCCAGGTGTGGGAACTAGGTACCAGGTGCTTCACTCCGGCAGGTGCGAGTGCGATTACCCCGTGCGCCGCCTCGACGGCCAGGAGGCGCAGCTCTCTCCATGGGAGACCGGCACGCGCATCCCTGTTGGCGATAGGTTCCGGTGCTGGATCAATCCGTCTCACGATATATCTTCTCTGACTTGATGGCCAAGAGGTCCAAGCTACGATACAGGCTTTCGCTCGGTGACCCAGTGATCGCCCACAGCAAGGTATGGAAGTACAAAACCACCAGTCAACCATTATACTAATTCGCAACAATCTCCGCCCCAACACATCAATGGTGCTGATTTTCTAACCTTTAGTTAGTCTTCCATGACCCCTCTGTTTGCTCAGTTCGGGGGAAAGATAGGATGCTAAACAGGGGAGCTTCTACTCAGATTTTATCTTCTTGATTATTATCAACGGAGTACAGTACTTTAAAGAAAATTATGGAGTTTAGCTTTCGTCAAACCTATTTGGCCCTGCTATTTGCTGGAAGTAGTCCTAAAGGACGGTGCTAATGATTGTGCAAGTTTAGTTCAATTGAGTTAGCATTGCAAGATTTTTTATCCTAATGATTTTTTTCCACAAATAATATCTTTTTAATGAGCCTAGATTATTTGAAAAAAAATCATATAGTACGTGATCTAGAAGATAATAGAAATTTAAAAGGAGAGCAAATCCTGATTGATTCAGCAAGCTGTTTCTTTCCATATGCCAAGCTAGCTTACATATTCAGCTTCTACCCTAAATGACGAGGAAGTTCATGGATGGTCTTATAATATTTTTTATCGAAATGAAGATTGGACACATAATTAGTATGAATTGTAGAATTTAATGCTAACTGAATTTTGGATGAAATCTATATAGAAAATGAGTGCTACAACTATATGTCCAGTAAACTAGATATATACGTAGATTTTTTTTGTTTCCGGTGCAACGCACGGACATGTTTCCTATTTCAAATAAAGGAAGAAGAAAAATTCCAGAGATCCAAAATTCAGAACCAACAAAAACTTTTAAATTGCATATAGTGCCATGCATAGGACTTGTGCATTTTGAGTGATATGCCATGATGATTGCTTTATTGCTTATGTGTTAAACCCTAAAACCCTAAAGTGATCAAGTGAAGATCACCACCCAAATAAATTAAAAAGAGAAAGAAATCAAATAAGAATAAAACCCTAAAAACCCTAACATATGGCTTAGGCCATTTTTGGAAATCTTTACCCTAGATCATTTTGGTCTTCACCATTAGTTGTATTATGTTACTAAACACTTACTACAACTTTTGGAATCAAAGAAACACAAAATAAATCAAATCCAAACCCAAAATGGGATCACATAGAATAATGGTCAAAACTGCAATTTATAATCTGGTCCCTACTTTGAGCCTTTGCAATTCAAGTTTTTCAGACTAAACAAATCCCGTTCTTTGCATGTCATCCAAGTACACAACAAGGTGAACAACTTCTGTAAAGATCATTACACCAAAATCATCTTGGATCAAAAGTTAGGAGCAAGCAAAGAGGAGACTTTGAAACTTTTGCAAGATCACTACTTTTCAAAATTTGATCAAACCAAGCCATTTCTTGAGCACCAATTGGCTCAGCCATGACCCCTGGACCCCACTCCACCTATCCCATGCATGGAGACATCAAGGAGGAGGCCAAACATGGCATGGCCATGGCCATGCAGGCCACGTTCCCCATCGACACGCCACCCCTCTCTCCCTACCTCTCCAGCCCTAGCCACCATGCCGAACAACTCGCCCTTGATATCCTGAGATCGCCAGTACAGGCCGTTGGGCGAAAGGACGCCGACACGCCCCGGACGGAGCGCGCCCACGACGCCCCAGGTACGCCGCCAACAGCATGGCGACGTCACCAGCGCACGGACACGCGCGACACGGGCACGCGTCGCTCGCCGTACTCCGCCGTACCCCGACCACCTCCGCTCGCCCTGGTACCCGTCGCGCCACGCGGAGCCCGCCGGACAAGCTGGTGTCACCACCTAGCGCCTACCGACGCCGGAGAGGACGCGCCCGCCCGCAACAGTACACGCTCGCGCCCGACCACCGTACGCCCAGCCTTGCCGCGCCATAGACGCTAGGAGATTCGCCGTAACTTCGTGATCACCGCTGCGTCATCGCCTAGCCCTCCAGCTCACCGGAGACGCCGCGCCCATGTCGACCCTAACCCTGCCCCGCAGCACCCTCTCCCTTCTATAAATAGAGGACTCCCCTGAGCAATCCAAGCACACCACCATGCTCTCCTCTCATCCCTGCTTCTCCTCGCACCGTTAGCCACCCCAAGCAAGCTCGGAGCTGCGGAAGCCCTAGAGAAATCGCCATCGATCCAGGCCACCTCGAGCTCCGCCACTGCTACAGGCTGCTTCACCGTCGTCTACACCTTCACCACGCATACTGCCAACCCTAGCTGGAGCCACGGTGAGCTCTCCGACCCCCTAGGCTCATCGCGCCAGTAGCTCGATCTCGCCGGAGAAGACGACGTCGCTCGTTCATCCGATCCCGTTCTAATCCAACGCACCGCATCGATCCATACCGTTTCGGGTTTAAAGAGCCGCTGACATGCGGTTCCCACGCTGTCAAGCGGCCCACTCGCACTAGATGCGCTGTTGGGCTGAGTAGGCCGTTAGTTTGAAAACCTGGCCCGTTAGAGTTTCCCGCTGGCCCTTTTATTTAAATCTCATTTAAATAATTTCAAACCAAATTCAATACTGTCCCTGACTTTGAAATTCCATAGAATCTGTTTGGCTTGGCCAAATTTAACCAATTTTATATTGTTGGAAAGCTATTGAAAAGATATACAACTTGCCACCGGTCTCACTGTAAGATCTGTTGTATAATTAAAGTGACAAAAAGATTAAGTCAAGGACTTTTGCACATTCAAATAAATATTAAAAATCAACCAAAAATGATATTTAGTTAATTACAACTCCAATAGCTCACATTTAACTTACACTAATTGTTTCTGTAACAAAAGGGTGTGGTCACTTTGGATGATCATGGCCTAGTTTAAATAAGGGACAATATGGCTAGTTTACTTAAGTGATATTGTCCAAAACTATTATGGAAATCATATGAAGTATTTTACTTCATTTAAATCTTGTCCCAAGTACTTTCATATGAAGTTTGGACCACTGGTCAAATACTCTCACATGAAATACTTGGTGATTTTAAATCATAATTAGAATTGTTAAATGGTATGAGGTATTCTACCTCATTTAAATCATTTTCTCAAATGATGATGGTGAATGGTTGACTTAGGCCAACATGAATTCATGTATGATTATTTGAGAAATTAAATCTTAAAGAAGATTTCAATGAGAGGAAATTATTCCTCAAGAACTATATGGAAACTATCTTTTACATATGTAATGAGAGGAAATTATTTTCTTCAATAAAGAAAACCAATGCACCTAATTGTGTTATGTGTGTGATTAGCATAGTTTGTGTGAAATGATGATGTGCTTAGTATAGCTCTTGAGCTTGTTGAGTGATTATACCTCGTATTTAAATTTAGACGCTAGCACCGGAGAATACCAGGAAGAGGAAGGATTCTACCAAGAGGAGGAAGAGGAACACCTTGAGAACTACCAAGGCAAGCTAATACTCTTGCAAAGTGCAAAGACCCTTTGGGGCAAGGCACCATGATTCTTACCTTTCTTACCACAAGCCTATCCCAAGTTTTTACCTTACAAGTTTTACTTGTTTATTTAAAAGAGTTACTTTAATAAGTTAACTTGGTCTAAGTGAAGAAGATTTCTAGAGTAGCAAAGTTAGTCTCAAGCTAGCCAAGCAAGATAACACCCCTCATGATTAGTGCTAGTGCTAAATACTAAAACTTGACTACTCTAGATGGGAACATGTGACTTGAATTGAATTTGAAACCTTGGAATGATGAATCATTCCATTGAATGATTTTTGAAGATGATTATGACCAAGAGAAGATAGTGATTTTTGATATAAAACTGATATTGGTTTGTATGCGATACCTTTCCAATTTTGAGTACTCCCACAATACCTGATTATGGGTAGGGCTTAACTGGAAATTTATACATCTTAGTATGGGTTCCCTCTGAACACACATCATAGGGGTTATGCCGAGGCTGCCTCCGTTGTTGAGAAATGATGTGAATTGAGGTGAATTGTACGGCCAAACCCTGTGCAGTTCCCAGGTTGACAGTTGGTCTTCACTGGGAGGCCAAGCTCATGGGGAGAGGTGCTCATACTAGGGTTTGTAAGTGAAAGGTTATGGTTGATGATTCGTGTACTGTGTTACGATGATTCGGGGTTATCCCGACGGATGAAATCAAATGTTGTGGCACAAGTGTGCAACCTCTGCAGAGTGTAAATCTATTCGAATAGCCGTGTCCAAGGTTACAGACGTTTGGAAAGGCCATACAGTTTCCGGTGTAGATTTTTGAAAATGTTAACGAAACGAATGGTGAATTGGTCACTTGTTGGAATCACAACAAATGTTGTGGGAATGACACTAATGTTCCCACTTGAGTTAGTTAGCACATGAATAAGTCTTTCTCAAATACTTGTGAACTAAAATTGGCTTTATGCAAAAATTAAACTAGAGCTTAGCACTCCCTTACTAGAATTGTTAGCATTTACATTAGTATTAGTTTGCGAGTACTTAAAGTACTCACGACTTTGTCCCTGGCTATTCAAATGGCCAGAGTATGAAGACGAACAGAACTACCAAGGAGAGGACCAGCAGGACGCCTATGACAACTAGAAGTCTTCTGACGTCAAGCGTTGGCCTGTGGACTAGAGAGTCCCTTTATCTTTACGCTTCCGCTATGAACTTGTGTTTGTTCGTTGATCATTAGATCAACTATTTGTGTAATATGGATCATGTGATTCAAGTTGTAAGACAATATGGTTTGTAATAAATGATGACTGTGATATTCGACTATTATGCCTCGCAACAACAATATTCCTGGGATTGCGATGAATGACATAATAGGCATCCGGACTTAAAAATCCGGGTGTTGACACTTAACAATATAATTATCAAACTCATCTAAACATTGATCAGGAGGTTTTGAGTACAGAATATCTTCCCTACTAAAGCATTGAAGAGAATGTACCTCAATCATGGATGACGGGGGAGTTATCTTACATAAATCTTCTATGGGAAGTAAATTCTTCACATCTTCAAATTTAATACCTTTCTCCTTAAGAGATTTCTTGGCTTCCCTCATATCTTCATCATTTAATTTAATCATACCACTCTTCTTCAATATTGGCGTTGGAGTTGGTTCAGGAGTAGTCCAATCATCATGATTCCGGCCTATTTTAGCCAATAATTCTTCCGCTTCATCTGGAGTTCTTTTCCTGAAAACACAACCAGCACAACTATCCATGTATGCCCTAGACTCAATGGTTAGTCCACTATAAAATATATCAAGTAGGTCATGCTTTTCCAAATCATGTCCGAGCCGAGCTACGATAAGAGAGCAAAATCTTGCCCAAGCTTCAGGCAATTTCTCTCCATCTTCCTGGTCAAAACTATAAATTTTCTTCAAAGCAATATGTTGAGCACTAGCAGGAAAGTATTTCCGAAAGAAAACATCAAGCAAACCACTTGGACTATCAATAGAATCAGGAGGCAAACTATTATACCAAATTTTAGCATCATCCTTTAATGAGAAAGGAAAAAATTTAGCAACAAAATAAGTACGCTTCTTAATATTATCAGAAAACAAGCTACTCAAAGTAGAAAGCTCATTCATGTGCTCTACAGCACTGTTGACGTCAGAAACCCCCTGGCGGGCAGAGACGGGCAACACAGTAGAGCCGGGAACAACTAGGGCTGCGGCTGGCCCCGGTCCCTCAGAGCGACGGCCCGCAAAGCTTCCTGGTCGCACGTCCGATGTTTATCACAAGGGCGTGCCACCTGACCTATACCTGGTCAGGAAGGTGTGGATGATGCCTCGCTTAGTTTCCTGCAGGGCACACACGTAAACGTTAAATACGAGCCTCGATCGGCTCTCGGGTTATCTCGTGAATCGGCTCAAAGAGCCGATTCACCCATGATTCGAACGAGGTGTCCGAATATATGGTGGTCCTTCTTGATCAAGGTAAAGCTAATGAGATCTACGACGATTTAGGGTTTTCACCGCATAATCGGATCATCCTACTCACGATTGGGCCTCGCGCTCGCGCACGGTGACCGTAAGCCGATCCTAGACAGGGCCTAAAAACCAACACGAGGTTGATCCCCGGAACATCCTTTCTAGGGCTAGCAAACGCCACCCTACACGCCGCTGGATCCTCCAACCCTTTGTAAGGCCTAACTATTGCGGATGTTAAACTAATCCTTGATGAAACAAGGAGCAACCGTAACGGATCAGATCTACTAAACTATGATCAAGCGGGGTGCCGCCCCTACACCTAAGATAGGTGTAAGGGCGGCTAGACATGCAAGGGTTGCACTACGACGAGCATGTAATATGAAGAACAATGCTAACCCTAACATATCTAAGATAACTACGTTGCTCGCCATCAAAAGGCTTCGAGTACGAGCAACGCATGAACAACGTGGGCAGGCTTGTGCTTGCCTAGATCGCAAGATGCGATCTAGGCAGCATGGTGCTTACCGGTAGAAACCCTCGAGACGAAGGAGTTGGCGATGCGCCGAGATTTGTTTGTGGTTGAACGTTGGTTGTTGTTTATTCCATAAACCCTAGATACATATTTATAGTCCAGGCGGACTTTCTAATGTGGGCGTGCACTAAACCGTGCACGAGATAAACTCTAACTTTTAATCTAGATACAATCTATTGTAATTAAAGATACATGGGCAATCTGGCCCAACTTCACCGAGCAAGGCCGCTTCAGAGATCTTCCACGTGTAATCTTCCAAGCCCATCTTGATCGCGGCCCACCTCCTGATTTAGCCAAAATCTGGTGATAACACATGCCCCCCTGGTTTTGGCAATGATAATTCCAAAACCACTCTGTTTTTACCTTCGAAGGGTCATGTCGTTGCAGAGCAGAACTGCCGCAATATTCTTCATCATGCTGCCCTGTCTTTTCAGCTTCTCTGCACAATTTGACAGCTTTAGCATCACCTCCTCGGAAACTGCAATAGCATTAAATTCCCACCAGATTTCTCATTATTTGTCCGTGCCGACCGATTAGCTCTCTTCATCCCCTTCTTCTGTTCTAGATATCAGCACCCAAAACCCTCTTCTTCTCCAGCCATGTCATCTTCTTCCTCCTCTTCCGCCTCTCTCCAATCCTTTTCCTCAAGCGAATTGGTTCCGAGCACAACCGGATGGAGACGTACAACCGCCGGGCTCCCAAGCATTGGGACGGGCGGGAGTGGGACTTCGACTACGTGCCGGAGGGTGAAGACCTTGTCTGGTCGGATGGGGCCATGCCCCTAACCGATGGGGAAGATGACCTCCGGTACACGGTCGACGGAGTGTCGGGAGGCGGAGAGCGACGACGACGACCCTCCCTTCCGGGGTAAATTCACCTCCGTCACCAAAGCAGAAAAGGACGACGAAGAAGAAGACGCCTCCTCCGACTTGAAGAAGGAACATGAGGATGACACCTCCTCCGACGAACCACCACCAAAGCGTATCCGGGGTTGGGCTTGGTCAGACGAGGACGATGATGCTGACGAGGAAGAGGCCTCTGCTGAAGGTCACAGTAGCAGCCACGAGGAACTCGCCGACGACAGCAACGGCGACAGCCACCTTAGTGACGGCGAAGACAGCAACAGCCCTTAGAGTAGGGATTTACTAGCATAGAGCTGGTAGGTAGTAATCCGTTCCCTCTTGTTGAACAATCGGCTTCTCCTTGTAAGAAATTTTATTATCAATGAAAACTTCTTTTGATTTTGCCGATGTCCTGTGTGCTGATTCAGCTGATTTTTCCTCATCTGACTTTGTCGACCGTTAGCCCAATCAACGTCCAATGACCGATGGCAACGCATCGGTCTCTCACGACAAATCTGCGAAACAGGTCAATTCAATCACCTCCCCAGATTAGCCGGTATGACCGATGATAATAATACCGCCACTCGCAGTAAGCCGTGGGTTTAGCCGTGAGCAGGTGTCTTTACAAGGGCCCTGGAACTGTCGCTGAATCAGCTTGGACACTAAAGCTGATACCTCTTCAGACGAGTTGCCCCCCGAGCCTCACCCAGCCAAAAATGTTACCCTTGGCTTCCAAATGATTAATATGGAACTAGCCGATTCCAACGAAATCGGCTCTCCGAAACAAAGATATTTTAGGGCGAGCTGCCCCCCGAGCCTCTTCAATCCACTTCCTGCAGGTCAGATCAGCTCCTTCCCTAACCTGATTTGCACGTCCATGTATACCTCTTGAGTCGATGGCCATGCATCGGCTTTTATATCCTTAAGTCGATGACTGCTGCATCGGCTGTGCTCAAATATTTTTGATTTTATTTTTTATCGGCCGATTCAAAATCGGCCTCCATACCTTACTGCCCATCATCCCACATGCTTGGGAAATACTTCTTGAGGTGTTGACCATTGATGGCTACTGGGAACTTCTGTCCGTCCAACTCTTCCAACATATATGCATTACCTTTCAAGGCCTCGGACGACTTTGTACGGACCGTGCCAATTAGGAGACCACTTGCCATATGCCTTGTCTCCGGTTCCTAACGGCAACACAGCCTTCCCATACCGGATCACCAACTTGAAACTCCTTTGGTCTAACCTTCTTATTGTAGGCACGAGCTACCCCGGCTTTGTTCTCCTTAATCTTCTCCAATGACCAAAGCCTAAGTTCCGTTGCATCCTCAATAGTGTCACTCATCAAAGCTGCATATTCTTCCGCCTGTCGGATCATTCCGAAACGTGACACGTCTTGATCCAGCCGTAATTTCCCAAGGTAATACGGCTTCCTGTCCATAGACAAGCCGGTACGGCGAAGTCTTTATAGCTCCATGGCACGACATGCGGTAGGCCCATAATGCTTCTGATAACTTCTCGTGCCAATCCCTAGGGTTCTCATCAATCTTTCTCTTGATCAGCTTGATTAAACTCTGGTTGGACGCTTCAGCTTGCCCATTAGCCTGAGCATAGTACGGAGATGACCGGATCAGTTTAATCCCCATGTCATCGCAGAATTTCCCGAATTCTTTAGAAACAAAGACCGAACCTCCATCGGTCGTGATAGTTTGGGGAATCCCGAACCTATGAATCACGTGTTCTTTCACAAACTGAATCACATCTTCTGACTTCACCTTCTTCATAGGGACGGCTTCCACCCACTTGGTGAAGTAGTCTGTGATGGCCAAAATCCATTCATGTTTTTTACTCGACGCCGGATGGATTTTGCCGATCATATCCATGCCCCACCCCCGGAACGGCCAAGGCTTGATGATAGGGTTCATCGCTGATGCTGGTACCATCTGAATCTTCCCAAACATCTGGCATGCTTGGCACCCCTTATAGTAATTGAAGCAGTCTTCAAGCATGGTGGGCCAATAAAACCCCGAGCGCCTGACTAGCCACTTCATCTTGTGAGCGGACTGGTGAGTTCCACAGGCGCCTTCGTGCACCTCATGTAAGAGCCGATTAGACTCAGTTGGTCCCAGGCACTTGAGTAATAACCCTTCCAACGTCCTGTAGAACATATCGTCTCCTATGAGGACATACTTCATGGCTTTGTATCTTATCCGTTTGGGTGCCCCCGAGCCGAATCTTTTAAATAATTGAAGATCTCAGCTCTCCAATCATCCTGTTCCAGGAATTGCACTGGACTTCCGACCCTTCGTGGGTGTCTATATAGCCCGACGCCATTTGTGCGAGATTGTTGGCCTCGGTGTTTTGGGCTCTTGGGACCCAATTAAAGTTGATGTACCGAAATCGTGTCATCAACTCACGGCATTCCATCCAATATGGGAAAAGTGATTCACTTTCGCACTTGTATTCATCCGTGAGCTGGTTAATCACCAACTTAGAGTCTCCAAAAAGCTCTCACCGCTTCGCCCGGCTTCTAATAGCAATTCCATCCCCTTACGTACTGCCTCATACTCTGCCACATTGTTAGTGCAAGGGGTAGATAATCTGATGGAGAAAGAGTACTCTGCCCCCCGAGGCGACACGAGCAGAATACCGATGCCACAACCATCGTCGCAAGCCGATCCATCGAAGAACATAGCCCATGCACGTATGGATAGTGCTGCTATATTGGTACTGATTCGCTCAGCTATGAGATCGGCCAACGCTTGCCCTTTGACTGCTTTCGCAGGCTGGTACCGGAGATCGAATTCTGACAACGCAAACATCCACTTACCCAGTCGGCCTTTCAACACAGGGGCCGACAGCATGTGCTTGACGACATCTGACTTGCATATGACGAAGATCTCTGCCGTCAAAAGGATGTGATGCAGCTTGGTGCAGGTAAAGAACAGGCAGAGGCACAGTTTCTCGACCTCAGGATACCTCGTCTCCGCGTCCAACATCCTTCTGCTGAGGTAGAAAACGACCCTTTCGACGCCCTCGTGGAGTTGCACCACCACCGAGGCGATGGACGTGTCAGCCACTGATAGGTAGATGTAGAACGGCTTGTCTTGCCGGGGCGGAACTAGCACAGGCGGCGTCGTCAGATACCTTTTAATTTCATCGAACGCCTGCTGCTGTTCTGCCCCCCAGTGAAATTCGTCGTCAGACTTGGTCTTCACCAGCGCCATAAATGGCTCGATTCGTCCCGACAGATTGGAGATGAATCGTCGGACAAAATTGATCTTGCCAATGAGACGCTGGAGCTCCTTCTTCGTGGTGGGCGGCTGCATGGTGCGCACCGCCTCTTGACTCTTCGAGCCGATTTCGATTCCCCGTTCATGAACCAGGAAACCTAGGAACTGACCAGCCGTCACACCGAAGGCACACTTCTTCGGGTTCATTCTCAGTCCGAACTTCCGAGTTCGGTCTAGGACGCGCCGTAAATCATCCAAGTGTCCCTCCATGGAAACAGATTTGACTACGACGTCGTCGATATAGATTTCCACCAACTTACCGATCAAATCGTGAAATATATAGTTCATAGCTCGTTGCTACGTTGCACCAGCATTCTTCAATCCAAAGGTCATCACTACATATTCAAACAAGCCTACCGCCCTCGGTACTCTGAATGCGGTCTTGTGTATGTCTTCTCGGAGCCATGAAGATTTGATTGTAGCCGGCGTTGCCATCCATGAAGCTCAACACCTTGTGGCCAGCAGCTGCATTGATCGGTGTCTCGCCACAGGCATCGGATATTCGTCCTTGGGGGTGGCTCGTTGAGATCTCCGAAATCGATGGCCACACGCCATCGGCCATCCTTCTTCTCTACGGGCACGATATCGGAGATCCACTCAGCATACCTGCATGGCTCGATGAACCCGGCGGCCAACATCTTCTCGATTTCTTTCTTGACCTCCTCCAGAATTTCGGCTCTCATCCGACGTGCTCGTTGCCGGAACGGCCGAAATCCTTTCTTAAGAGGGAGCCGATGTTCGATGATGCTTCGTCTAAACCAGGCATCTCTCGTATAGTCCCATGCGAAGCAATCTGGGTATTCTTTCAGCAGAGCAATCATCCGGCTCCCGAGCTGTGGATCCAACTTCTTGCCGATGAAAGTTGGTCGCGGCTTGTCCCCATGGCCGATGTCGACTTCCTCCGGCTCATCAGCCGAGGTGAACCCATACCCCAGCTTTCCGTCCCCGTGAGGTCGACGCCAAATACTCGGGAGAGCGGGCGGCGCGGATAATACGGTCCGATCGCTAGAATCGGCCTCCATCTTGATCATCACCGGGACTTGGTGGCAAGGTGTCGGAGCCGGTTGCGTGGGTCGGCTCCTTCTTCACTCTTGCTATGAGAGCAGCTGCCCTCATCACTACCCTTACCAGGGCGGTACCCAAGTTCTACCATGTTGATGCTGAACAAGTGTCCTGGTTGGCCCTGGGAGCGGGTTCTGTGGAAAGAGCCGATGAGTTCGGCTTCGAGGACCGCCTTGATCTCGTCATGTTTCTTCTTGAGCTCATCAGGCAGATCCTCGTACGTGACCGGAGTGTCTTCCGCCATCTCGGATGTAGATGGCGATGTTGTGGATGTCGAAGGTTGTCCCACCGGCGTGCCGCGAATGTGTTGACGTCGAAACCCCCGGCGGGCAGAGACGGGCAACACGAGTAGAGCCGGGAACAACTAGGGCTGCGGCTGGCCCCGGTCCCTCGGAGCGACGGCCCGCAAAGCCTCCCGGTCGCACGTCCGATGTTTATCACAAGGGCGTGCCACCTGACCTATACCTGGTCAGGAAGGTGTGGATGATGCCTCGCTTAGTTTCCTGCAGGGCACACACGTAAACGTTAAATACGAGCCTCGATCGGCTCTCAGGTTATCCTGTGAATCGGCTCAAAGAGCCGATTCACCCATGATTCAGACGAGGTGTCCGAATATATGGTGGTCCTGCTTGATCAAGGTAAAGCTAATGAGATCTACGACGATTTAGGGTTTTCACCGCATAATCGGATCATCCTACTCACGATTGGGCCTCGCGCTCGCGCACGGTGACCGTAAGCCGATCCTAGACAGGGCCTAAAAACCAACACGAGGTTGATCCCCGGAACATCCTTTCTAGGGCTAGCAAACGCCACCCTACACGCCGCTGGATCCTCCAACCCTTTGTAAGGCCTAACTATTGCGGATGTTAAACTAATCCTTGATGAAACAAGGAGCAACCGTAACGGATCAGATCTACTAAACTATGATCAAGCGGGTGTCGCCCCTACACCTAAGATAGGTGTAAGGGCGGCTAGACATGCAAGGGTTGCACTACGACAGCATGTAATATGAAGAACAATGCTAACCCTAACATATCTAAGATAACTACGTTGCTCGCCATCAAAAAGGCTTCAGTACGAGCAACGCATGAACAACGTGGGCAGGCTTGTGCTGCCTAGATCGCAAGATGCGATCTAGGCAGCATGGTGCTTACCGGTAGAAACCCTCGAGACGAAGGAGTTGGCGATGCGCCGAGATTTGTTTGTGGTTGAACGTTGGTTGTTGTTTATTCCATAAACCCTAGATACATATTTATAGTCCAGCGGACTTTCTAATGTGGGCGTGCACTAAACCGTGCACGAGATAAACTCTAACTTTTAATCTAGATACAATCTATTGTAATTAAAGATACATGGGCAATCTGGCCCAACTTCACCGAGCAAGGCCGCTTCAGAGATCTTCCACGTGTAATCTTCCAAGCCCATCTTGATCACGGCCCACCTCCTGATTTAGCCAAAATCTGGTGATAACAAGCACTTTATTTTTCAGTACCACAAAAAGGTGTTTTCTCAACAATAGATATATGAGATAAATCAAGAGAAAAATCATAATCCTTATCCTTAATGTTTATAGGAGATGTGGCAAATTTAGGATCAGGAGACAATTTATATCTAACAGCACGTTGTGCAATAAGCTTTTTAAGGTTACTTGTACCAGTAGTAGCATTGTATTTATTAATAAAATCATCATCAAGTTCCACATAATCTTCATCAAGATCATCAATAGAGTATTCAACAGACTCAGGTGAATTAACAGGTGTAACCGTATTTTCATTAGGAATTTCAGTATTTTCAATTTGTCTAGACCTAGCAATTGTAGCATCTAGAAAAGGACAAAATGAACCATTATCATCAAGCACAGTAGAAGCATCATCAAAATTATCAGAGGAATTTTCAGTTTCAGCAGAAGTACCAACACGTGAAGCTTGTGGTGGTGAAACAAGTTGACTTATCACAGATGGTGAATCAAGAGCAGCAGAGGTACTCAGAGTTGTACCTTTTCTTGTAGTGGATGGTAATATGGCGACTTTAGTATCGCGAGGTTTACCCATGATGGAGGATTTGCGGCAAACAATATCAATCCAGGTGAACTTGCAAATAAAGGTATGCTCCCCGGCAACGGCGCCAGAAAATAGTCTTGATGACCCACAAGTATAGGGGATCGCAACAGTCTTCGAGGGAAGTAAAACCAAATTTATTGATTCGACACAAGGGGAGCCAAAGAATATTTGTAAGCCTTAACGACGGAGTTGTCAATTCAGCTGCACCTGGAAACGGACTTGCTCGCAAGAGTTTATCGAGTAGCAACAGCTTTATAGCGATAGCAGTAGTGAAATATAAGCATTAGAGCAACAAAGACAACAGTAGTGATTATAGTAAACAGCAGGATTAAAATACTGTAGGCACAGGGATGGATGAATGGGCGCTGCATGGATAAGAGAACTCATGTAACAATCAAGGTAGGGCATTTGCAGATAGTAATAAAACAGTATCCAAGTACTAAACAATTATAGGCATGTGTTCCATATATAGTCGTACGTGCTCGCAATGAGAAACTTGCACAATATCTTTTGTCCTACCAGCCGGTGGCAGCCGGGCCTCTAGGGATTCTACTTGGTAATTAAGGTACTCCTTTTAATAGAGCACCGGAGCAAAGCATTAACACTCCGTGAACACATGTGATCCTCATATCACCGCCTTCCCCTCCGGTTGTCCCAGTTTCTGTCACTTTGGGGCCTCAGGTTCCGGACAACAATATGTGTATACAACTTGCAGGTAAGATCATAAAGCAATGAATGTCATCATGAATTGATAACATGTTCAGATCTGAGATCATGGCACTCGGGCCCTAGTGACAAGCATTAAGCATAACAAGTTGCAACAATATCATAAAAGTACCAACAACGATACTAGACACTATGCCCTAACAATCTTATGACTATTACATGATCAATCTCATCCAATCCCTACCATCCCCTTCAGCCTACGAGCGGGGGAATTACTCACACATGGATGGGGGATGCATGGATGGTCGATGGAGAGGCGTCGGTGGTGATGATGGCGATGATCTCCTCCAATTCCCCGTCCCGACGGAGTGCCAGAACGGAGTTTCTGGTCCCGAGACGGAGTTTCGCGATGGCGGCGGTGTTCTGGATGTCTTCTGGAAATTTCGTCTAACCCCCGTGCGTTTTTAGGTTGAAACCCTTAAGTAGTCGAAAGGGGGACGTCGGAGGCTAGCCGAGGCGCCGCCACCATAGGCCGGCGCAGCCCAGGGGCCCACCACGCTACCTTCTGGGGTGGGCGCCTCGTGGATCCCCTCCTTCTGGTCTTCTAGCTCCGTTAATCTGAAGGGATTCGTAGCATAGAAAACAAAAAATTTCCTACCGCGAGAACGCAATCCAAGCCAAGATGCAATCTAGAAGACGGGAGCAACGAGGGGATGATCGAAACTCACCCTTGAAGATTTCCAAAGCCTACAAGAGTAGGCTCTTGTTGCTGCGGTAGACGATCACTTGCCGCTTGCAAAAGCGCGTTGAAGATCTTGATCACGGTGCCACAATCGGGCAGCACCTCCGTACTCGGTCACACGTTCGGTGTTGATGAAGACGACGTCCTTCTCCATGTTCCAGCGGGCAGCGGAAGTAGTAGATCCTCCTCGGAATCCCGGCAGCACGACGGCGTGGTGGCAGTGGTGGTGGAGATCTCTGACAGAGCTTTGCCTAAGCTATGTGGGAGAGAGAGGTAGGAGGGAACCGCTAGGGTTTGGGAGAGGGGGCGCCGGCTAGGGCAGCCTTGAGGGGTGAGGCCATGGTGGTCTTGATGTGGCCGGCCAGCCCCTCTCCTCTCCTCTATATATAGGTGGAAGCCCTAAGGTTTAGGTCAAAGTCTCCGAATAAGACCCCAACATAAACCTTCCATGTGACCAAACCCAGGGGGAGTGGGACTCCCCCCTTTCCTTGGTGGGGTAGCCGGCCACCATGGGGAGGAGTCCACTTGGGACTCCTCCTCCCTTAGGCTGGCCGGCCAAGGTGGGTGGAGTCCCTCTGGGACTCCACCTTCCATGCCGATTTCTTCCGGACTCTTCTAGAACCTTCTAGAACCTTCCTGAAAAAAATACCGGATCATTTTCAAACCTAGAAAATGACTTCCTATATATGAATCTTATTCTCCGGACCATTCCGGAACTCCTCGTGATGTCCTGGATCCCATCCGAGACTCCGAACAAAACTTTGAACTCCATTCCTTATTCCATATCTACTTAAACGACATCAAACCTTAAGTGTGTCACCCTACGGTTCGTGAACTATGTAGACATGGTTGAGACCTCTCTCCGACCAATAACCAATAGCGGGATATGGAGATCCATAATGGCTCCCACATATTCAACGATGACTTAGTGATCGAATGAACCATTCACATACGATACCGATTCCCTTTGTCACGCGATATTTTACTTGTCCGAGGTTTGATCATCGGTATCTCTATACCTTGTTCAACCTCGTCTCCTGACAAGTACTCTTTACTCGTACCGTGGTATGTGGTCTCTTATGAACCATTCATATGCTTGCAAGCTATTTAGACAACATTCCACCGAGAGGGCCCAGAGTATATCTATCCGTCATCAGGATGGACAAATCCCACTGTTGATCCATATGCCTCAACTCATACTTTCCGGATACTTAATCCCACCTTTATAACCACCCATTTACGCAGTGGCGTTTGATGTAATCAAAGTACCTTTCCGGTAAGTGATTTACATGATCTCATGGTAAAAAGGACTAGGTAACTATGTATCGAAAGCTTATAGCAAATAACTTAATGACGTGATCTTATGCGACGCTTAATTGGGTGTGTCCATTACATCATTCACATAATGACATAACCTTGTTATTAATAACATCCAATGTGCATGATCATGAAACTATGATCATCTATTAATCAACAAGCTAGTTATACAAGAGGCTTACTAGGGACTCCTTGTTGTTCACATACCACACATGTATCAATGTTTCGGTTAATACAATTATAGCATGGTATGTAAACATTATCATAAACACAAAGATATATTATAATGACCATTTTATTATTGCCTCTTGGGCATATCTCCAACATTCTCCCACTTGCACTAGAGTCAATAATCTAGTTTTACATATGTAAAGATATAACACCTTGGCCTTCTGGTGCTTTATCATGTTTTGCTCACGGGAGAAGTTTTAGTCAACGGATCTGACATGCTCAGAAACGTATGTATTTTGCAATTCATTTGCGTCTCAACGCATCACTCATTTTCTAAATGAGTTGGCATTAAATATGTTTGGTCTTCTGGTGGAACCTTAATTCCGCGGTCTGAAATATGTCACTAATATTGTCATACACAATATAGTTTCAAAGTTCTGACACTATCGGAACTACACCAAGTTCTCAAAGAACCTCTTGACTTAACATCCTCAGTCATTGTCAAAACAATGACATATTCTGCCTTCGTTTGTAGAATCTGTCACAATATTTAGAACTCATCTAAATCTATCATAGACAACTTCTAGCTCATTGTGCTACCTTTTCAACAACACTTAGCCTAATTTGAGATTGAAATTTTATTTTTATATGTGACCAAACTAATATCGGTGCAACACCTTACAGCGATTTGTTTGTCATTACTCATACAAAACTATATATCCTTGGTTCTTCTAAAGTACTCAGGGATATTCTTACTGTTTATCCAATGATCATCACATGAATCATTCTGGTATATGCTCCTAACCATTTAGAGCATAGGACATCTGATATTGTACATATTATTCGTGATCTAAAATCACTCATGTGTTTTTACTCATTGAGTGTCAAATACACTCAAGTCTTGTAAAACCTTCACATGAAAAGAACACCTTCTTTATATTGAACTACTTCAATATTCATTCTATGTACTTTTTAACTTAAACTTTTATGTGTTTCAATCCATCTTCATAGATCTTGACACTAAATATGTTTCAGTTCATATCCTTTCATTGAAGTTTAATTCTCAATGAAACCTTTTTAATCAATTATATAATTACATTATTTATAATCAACGATATGTCACCTACATAAAGTATTACAAATATGTCTCGAGCGCTCCCACTTAATTTCTTGCAAATGCAAGCCTCTTCATCGTCTCTGATGAAATCATAACTCTTTGAACATTTCATCCGGTGAAGATTCCAACTCCGCAATACTCACTTCATCCAATTGAAGTTTATATTCCTATCTAGTATTCTACGGACTAGCAAAACTCTTGGTTGTATCTTGTATACACCTTTAATACACACTTCTGTTAAGTAATATATTTTGCCATCCTACTAACATATCTCATAAAAGAAATATGTAGTGATTACTAGAATAATCCAGATAGACTATAAGCATTGCTACTGAAGATCTAATTTTATCGTAGTCAACTCTTTGAACTTTGTCGTAAATGACTTTTCGACAAGCCTAGCTTCTTTAAGGACATTTCATCCAAGTCTATCAATTTCATAGATTTATTTACTTTCAAAAAGTATTCATCTATCTTGGATTTCATGGCGTATAGCCATTTTAACGGAGTCAGGGCCCATCATAACTTCTTTGTTTGTAGTTGATTTATCATTGTTCAAAATCAATCCTTTGTTCACAAATCATTTATTTGATCACAAAGTAAAACATACCTACAAGGTTCAATATGTACTTCAATCTTCATGGCTAAAACACTTTGTAGTCATGAGAGCCATGATCGTCGTGGCCGCTTCCGGAACCAATTCCGATGCTGCGCTACTCTGATCATTATGCTCAGGTTCATAAACCTTATCAAGTTCTATTGTCCTCCCACTCAAATACTTCGCTAGAAACAATTTCTCGGAAATAAGAAAACATTGACAAACACTTTTGTCTTTGTCTTGTGGGAAGAATTCCCAATAAAAACTCTGGGATAACCAACAAAGACATTCATTCGATTTTGGTTGTAAACTTTTTACTTATACTATGCATACCAAAATTTAAGAAAGGACTATTAGGGTTCATACCCATGCCATAACTCGTATGGTGTCATTTCAACGGATCATGATGATGCTCTATTCAGTGTAAAAGCGGTAGTCTCTTAAGCATAATCCACAAAAATATAATGGCATCAATATTTTATCTCATCATTGATCCAACAAGGTTTAGATACATCTCTCGGATACTCCATCATCATTATGATACTCCAAGAAACGTGAGTTGTAGAATAATTTCATAACTCTCTTAGATGTTCGCTAAAACTCTTAATTCAAATATTTCCCCCATGATCCAATCATAGATATTTGACTTTTCTATTACGATGATTTCCACTTCATGCTGAAATTTATTTGAATCCATTCAAATGTTTCAAACTTCTTCCTTATCGAATATATCCACATATATATACTCAATTCATTGTTGGAAGTTTTCATGAAGTAGAAGAATTTCCCGCACACAACTATGCCCGAGTGAACCACATATATCATCATGTATGTTTTCACTAAGTTAGTTGCCCGTTCAACTCTTGGCCTATGAACGGTATTTCAGTCATTCTCTTTAGAAAAGATTTGCAAGCGCCAAACGATTCATAAATCAAATGACTCCAAAAATCCATTTTCATGGAGTTCCTTCATGCGTTCCTCTCTAACATGACCTAAATGGCGGTTCCACAAATAAGTGGAATTCAAATCATTTGCCTTATGGCATTTTAGCGTCAGTGTTATGTATGTGTGTTTCACCTTTAAGATTTATAATAACTTATCCATCGTACATGGAGTAATGTCATAATTTGAACAACTCATTGTTTTCATTTGACCAGAGCAAAATAACAATTATTAAGTTCTTTATTATAAATTCTAAGGGCTAGGTAGAATGCCAACGATGAACATAATAACACTTTATTTTTGTTCAGACGTGCATTCCTATCATATTCCTTGTCAGTCACTTAGGCCATTGTATTCTTGTATTGTGTTGTTTTGTATGACACTTCATACCAACCAATATGGTACAAATACCCAAGAATTTCATTGTGTGACCAAACGAGGAATACATCCATAACATGTATATCATTTATATACACTTGAGCTAGACTTTCTAGTCTTTTCTTTCTTTCTGCCAAAATATCTTTTGTAGTTTCTCTTTTAGCTTTCCTCATTCTCAGAAAACACTTCACCTTCAATAACTTCTAGGTTTGTTGGTCAAATACCAATAACCTTGAGGTTCTTACTTTGAAGTTGATCATCATATGACAAGTGTTTCAGATTTCACTATTAGTAACTTTGTAATATGATGAACAATTTCACTCATAATTTTATCCATCATATCATGACGACTTTTTCGAGACCATGTCTGTACATGCTAGGCTCGTAAAATTTTAACCTCAGTATTCGCATGTGCAAATCTAGCTTTCACCCGTTGTATGCTCACGTAGAATCTATAACACCCGATCATCACGTGATGCTTCGAAACGACGAGTCTTACCAACGGTGCATACTAAGGACGATCACTTCATGGATATGCGAATATAGTTAGTGCCCCAATGGTTGGAGGATTGGGACGCCTTGCGTCTTCAACCTTCGTACATTCCCATAAAACTTATGAGTTTATGTAGTCTCACCAAATTATATTCTATCATCTTGCAATAAGGTCTTAGATATCACATATATCTCATACCTTGATTATTTCCGAAAACTAAATTTTCAGCTCCTTACTTTTCAAACAGATTTGAACTTCAAGTTTCACGGAGACAAGATAACTTTAGGTACTAATTGAAACCATAGCTCTTTGAATCAACAATGTGAGGTTTACTAAAAGTTTGCAATAGGACTTAATCATTTCTTAATTCTTTAACAATACGGTACCAGTCCGTAAAGTTTATTTTCAGATTTTAACAGTATTTCTATCTTAATAACAAGACTAGCGCTTGGTAGAAAACGGATGCCAATACTACAAATTAATTCAAAATACTACTCGAGACTATGTTTATGATAATTAGTTCATGTTTTAATCTAATTACTAATGAACTCCCACATAATACAACATCCCTCATAGTTGTTAAGTGGTACACGATCCACATCCACTACACCAAAACCGATCATCACGTGAGATGATGTAGCTTCAATGGTGAACATCAACATGTTGATCATATCATCCATATGACTCATGTTCAACCTTTCGGTTTCCGTTGTCCCGAGGCCATGTCTGTACATGCTAGGCTCGTCAAGCAAACCCAAGTATTCCGCGTGTGCAACATGGCTTACACCCGTTGTATGTGAACGTTGAGTCTATCACATCCGATCATCACGAGATGCTTCGAAACGACGAACTATATCAACGGTGCATACGAGGGGAGAACACTTTATTATCTTGATATTAATGTGAGGGATCATCTTATAATGCTACCGTCGCGTTCTAAGCAAAATAAGATGCATAAAGGATTAACATTGTAACATCCCAAGTTTTCAACAATAATAAATAAGAAAGAGAAATTCCCCAAACCCAAAATTTGCAATTAACAAAAACTTTTTATATGCATATAGTGCCACATATAGTTTCTTGCATGTGAGTGATTTCTTTTGAGCAATTGCCATGATGAGTGCTAGTATGTTTAAACATTGCTTGTGAACCCTAACCAAGATCACAAAACCCTAAATTGAGAAGAAATAAAGAAATGGGGAGAAACCCATATTTCCTTTACATACACCATATGCCAAAATGCAAATCCTCAACCAAGGCCAAGATTGTTTGCTCCCTTGCTTCTAAAACACTTCAATATGATAAACTAACACTTTTGCATACTTGGATCAAGAATCAAATACCAAGAAATCAAAAATCCTACATACATATGATAATGGTCATGTGAACCAAAAATATTTTCTTCACCTCTTTACCCCTCTGTATTTCTCAAATCCTAAACTAAACCTTGTCAACCAAAGCCATGTCATCCAAGACCATGTCAAGGTGAGTACTTTTCATGTTGACCACCATGGCTAGAGTTGACTAGGTTGACCAGAATTAAATTGCCAAAACGGGATCTGAGAAGAAAAACAAGATAACCTCAAATTTGAACTTTTGCAAATCAAATCCAAATTGAGTGCCACCACCACCAATACTCCACTTTAATTATATAAAAGAGATTCACCAAAAAGAATTTCAAATTTCAAACAAAATGTTCATGCGGGCATTGTGTCGAACAGGTTTCAGGCAACATTTCCAAATTGTGTGTCACCCTATTACACACTGGTTTCTTCCCTAAACCCCTTTAACCTGTGATCATCACCCCCTCTTACAGCCCCTGCTTCACCCCAGTACCTGCCTTGGTCGATTAAAGTGAGAGGAGAGGGGAAAGAAACCCTAGACTAATGCATGCCGTGGCCATGCCGGCCACCTTTGGCACCTCTCTCTCTAGCCTCTCTCTCTCAGCACCACCTTGTCCCAGAGCATCTCTGTAACACGAGGAGCATCACGGTACACAGCCCATGCTCGCCAAGGCTCGGCATTGGCCAGAACGCGCGCGCCCAAAAGCATGCCAGGGCATGCCAGCCAACGCGGTGAGCGCGCACTGGCCGCGCCAGTACGTCGCCCACTCGAACGCGACCGTCCTCGCCCTGCATCCCTACCGCGACCTTGAGCAGCTACTCCCCGCCCTCTACACGCTAGACGAGCGCCCGTGCCTGCCCTGCACCGTCGCCGTCGTCCTCGACCAAATGATGCCGCACGCCCGCGTGACAAACCCTGCAAGCTCCCGAGCCATCCCGTCGCCTTTTCTCTGCGCCAGCTAGCCGTTGAGCATCGCCAGGACGATGCCTACAAGATGCCGTCCTCGCCTTGCCCCTTCGATCGACGGAGAGGCCACACCGTCGACGCTCCTCCACAGCACACCCGGCACCTTGCTCCCTCTATAAATAGCGACGATCGGCACTTCCTCTCTTCACACAATCCACTCCCCTCACCTCACTGAGTCTCCTCCACCCATCAATTTCACCAGACCTCGCCGGAGCTGCTCGAATCGCGAGCTCAAGTCCGCCGGAGCCCGCGGAAGCCCTGCTTCGATTGGCGCCTCCCCGAGCGCCGCCGCTGCCCCAAGCTCTTCCTCATCTACTACATCTTCTCCGCGCACCTTGCCAGAGTCCTGCAACGGCCTGGTAGGCTCTCCCACCCCCTAGGCTCGCCGCCAGTGAGCCGTCGCTCGTCGGAGACGACGATGCTCCAGCACCGTCGATCTCCATTCTAATCTTACGGTCGAGATTGAAAATACCGGTTCGCTGTTTAAAGAGTCGCCGACAGGTGGCCCCCACCTCGTCAGCGCGGCCCGAGCGCACCAGATGCGTGTTGGGCTGCGAAGTAGATTTTAAACCATTTCGGCCCAGTAACCTTTCCCGCCTAGCCCACGAATTCAAATCTAGTTTAATCTTATTCAAATTTGCTCTGCAGAAGGTTTAGTAAATTTTGAATAGTTTGAAATCGGCGAAACCAAATTTAGCAAACTTTATACCGTTGGAAAGCTCATGAATTTATCTATCCAATGCCACTGGCCCCATCACCATTTTCATTGTAGATTTAATTAGACAAAAAAGACAAGACATGGACTTTTGAACATGCAAACTTTATTTAAAATTCAACCAGAATATATTTTGAAGTAATTCCAATTCTAATAAATCACAAATGATGTCCTCTAATTGATTATGCAATAACCTAGCCCTGTTGTTTGTATGATCATGGACTAGATCAAATAAAATGGCTATGTAGTCATTTCTAGAGCATTTTAAAGTAGAATTCAAACTCAACCCTAATATGAGAGTTACCTCTCATTTAAATTTTGATCCTAAGTACTAATAACCAGGGGGAATGACTTAGGCTAATGAACCCTTGAGAATTATTACTTAGAGATTTTAATCCATTTAAATGTTAAGTTTTAAAACTATGTGAAGTGTAGCACTTCAATTAAATTGAACTCACATATAATAGATATGAAATGTTGACTTTGGGTCAACCTATATTTCATACCTTATTATTATATGAAGAGATTAAATCTTAATAAGAAGTAATGAAAAGAAATGAATTCCTTTAAAGACCTACATACCAATTTTAAGAAATAGGAGTAATGAGAGGAAATTATTTTCTTTCAAATAAAGACTAATCAAATAATCCACCATGCCATGTTTGATTGATACTAGGACTAGTATGTGAACCCTTTTGAGTGTTTCTAGTTTAGTAGGTGAGCTTGGTTTAGTATTTATACCTCGTATTCGTATATAGACGCTAGTAACGAGGAGTACCAAGAGGAGGAGGGCTACTCTCAGGAAGAAGAAGAGAACTTCGATAACTACCCAGCTCAAGGCAAGCTAACCCTTGCTAAACACAAGTGCTTAGCTCTACAAGAGCAAAGGCACCATCACACTTTACTTTTATGTATTACCTATCCCATGTTTTCTAATTACATTTACTTCTGCTTATTTATTTCAAAGCACTTTTTGATTTATGATTTACTTGATCTAGAGTAGAAAAATACTTGGAATAGATTAGCACCACTCAAAGCTAGATAGAACCCCTCATATAGTTGCTAGTGCTAATCAATTAAAATTGACTACTCTAGATGGGAACATGGTGAAGTGAAATGACTTTGAAAGAAAGTAAAGTGGAGGTGGATTTGAACAAGAGAAGATGGTGATTTTTGAAAATTGATGATTGAGTTTGAATGCGATACCCTTCCAATTATACAAGTACCCCCACAATACCTGATTATGGGTAGGGCTTAACTAGAAACTTGTGTATTTTAGTATGGGTTCCCTCTGAACAAACATCATAGGGGTTACGCTGCGGCAGCCTCCGTTAAGTGTGGATTGATGTTGAAATGAGGTGAATGTACGACCCAAGCCCTGTGCAGTTCCCGGGTTGACTGCGGTTTTCACCGGGAGGCCAAGCTCATGGGGAGAGGTGCTCATACTAGCATATATAAGTGAAAGGTTATGGTTGATGATCCGCGTATCGTGTTACGATGATTCGGGGTTATCCTCGACGGATGTAATCAAAAGTTGTGGCACAAGAGTACAACCTCTGCAGAGTGTTAAACCTATTCGAATAGCCGTGTCCACGGTTACGGACGATTGGAAAGGCCATACTATCTCCGTTATCATTTAAACTGTTTTGATTCTGGAAAGGATTGGTGGATTGAAAGGTGACATTATGGTGGACCATAATGAGTTGTGGGAATGACACTAATGTTCCCACTTGAGTTAGTCTAGCACATGATTTAGGCTTTTACCAAAGATTTATGAAACTAAAACTTGGCTTTATGCAAATAAACCTAGAGCTTAGCACCCCCTTACACTTAATGAGTATTTATCTTAGAGTTAGTTTGCGAGTACTTTAAAAGTACTCATGGCTTTGCCCTGGCTATTCAAATGCCAGACTTTGAAGAGGAGCAACAGTATCAGGATGACGGACAACAGGACGTCTACGATAACTAGGATCGTCTTCTAACGTCAAGCGTTGCCTGTGGAATAGATAGTCCACTACTACTACGCTTCCGCTACTTATTTGTGATGTTGAACAATCTATTTGTGTAATATTGGATCATGTGATCCCTGGTTGTAAGACTCTATGTGTTGTAATAAATAATGACTCTGAACTACTTACTATTATGTCTCGCAAAAACAATCTTCCTGGGATTGCGATGTATGATGTAATAGGGCATCCGGACTTAAAAATTCGGGTGTTGACAAGTTGGTATCAGAGCCATTGTTTGACCTTAGGAGACCCTAGTTAGAATGGACGCTCAAAAACTTAGTTTCACATTCCATGAATTGACTAGTTATGAAAACCTTATTCATTTTCTTACCTTGAAGAGTCTATTACAAACTTTAAATTCATGCCCTTCTTATAAGTGAATTAAAATTTGGAACACTTGCACTCCTCTAACTTAATCCTCTAATCTCTCTACAGATGGATCACGTCGTGGACGCGCAGCCCTTTCTCCAGACTGAGTTCTATCAGTTGGGAAACGGGGGAGAGCTCATCTTTGAGAGGGACCTCTTCTCCCTCTCCGAGTACCTCGGGCGCCCACCACCGGAAGTCTTTGGGGGAATGCTCAATGACCAGCCCGGTGGTCAACTTCAGTGGGTGATCATGGTGGACCTTCGTGGAAGGTTCACGCTCCCAATGAGCGCAAGGATCCAGTTCTCCTTCAGGGAGAACAACTGGGCGGATGGTCTCGCAAGGGGACTTCAGGAAGGACTCGCACGTCTGTGCGGGCAAAACTTCATGGACTTCGAGGATAGTCGCTTCTTGCACTACGCGAGGCACAACTCCCTCGGAGTGCCAATGAACCTGCCGTCGCACCCGCAACTTCGTCACCATGTTGATCATCTTGACTTCATGCTCGAACGAGACCCGCATCGACCTCGACAACTCCCGCGAATACGCCAACCACACTCACATCCAGTTGGCGCAGCGAGCGGACACCATCGTGGTGATCGCCGGAGAACGCAGGGCACTCCGCCGTGCCAACCGGAAGAAGGATCACGCCATCAACCGCCTCAAGGCCAGGATCGCCACTCGAAGGCGACCATCGCTGCCCAAGCTGAGCAGATCCGGGAGGCCGGAGGGCGAAGGTGAAGGGGAGAACATCCAGGGGGACGGCTACTCCTACGTCAGACAACGACGACGACTACGAGGAGGAGGAAGACGACGACCTGGAGTTCCACCCTTACGAGGATGGCCACGAGCACCTCGATGCCGGGGTGGACAATGTCTACCCTATCAACGTCGATGGCGAGTAGTCCCGTCCGAGCACTTGCGTTCCGTGTTATGTATCGGTCCTTTGTAACCGCCCCATGTATCGTAGTTTGTTGAAAGGGTTCTTAAAACCCTCCCGAACATTTGGCTTGTAATATGTGCTACCTCCATGACTATGTTTGTGTGTGTGTAATATTATTATTATGAATCAAGTTTAAGTTGAAATTTTATCCCAAAATGAGCCATAGACATTTCCCTCTTATCTCATGATCCCTATCACTGTTCAGATGGCACCCCCAACTCGCAACGAGACCGCAATGATGCAGATGTTGCAGCAGATGATGACTGAAAGAGAAGCTGAGAGAGTTGACCGTCAAGCCAACCTAGCTGCACTTCAACAGCTTGCTCAGGGCAATCAAGGCCACGGAAACCACGACCACCCAGGGTCAAAGCTGAAAAACTTCCAGAACACTAACCCACCGGTGTTCAGCAAGACAGAGGAACCCCTCGATGCCGATGATTGGCTCCAAACTATGGAGAACAATCTCGAGGTTGCCGGAGTGGAGGACAACGAGAAGGTGTTGTTCGCCACCCACTATCCGGCCGGACCCGCACGAGCCTCGGTGGACAAGTACCCGCGCTTACATGCGGGGCAAATGATGACTTGGGAGGATTTCAAACTCAAGTTTAGCAAGTATCATGTGCCCCGGGTTTGATTAAGAAGATGAGGGATGAGTTCGAGGAACCGAAGCAAGGCGAGAATGACCGTGGTAGAATACCGCGACAAGTTCCTCACTTTGTCAAGGTACGCCCGGATGAGACAGGACATCGTTGAGAAGAGGAAGGAAAGGTTCCTCGAATGGACCGCATGATGAGATGCGGACCGTGCCGATCAACATTCCCTTTGCCGATCTAGAAGCCCTCGTTGACTCCGCCATTCGGATGGAGGGGAAGATACACCAAGCCAATGAGAACCGCAAGCGCCGTATGATGAACCGAGTGGGCCCAGCAACAACCACAAGTATCGCCCCAACTCAAGTGGAGGGTTCGCCCCAAGAAACAACAAGCCCCCGATGCAGAATCCACGTCCGAGTTATCAGAACCGGAGTGGAGGAAACCCCAGGCCAGGAGGCCACCACAACTACAACAACAACAACCACAACAACAACTTCAACCGCGCTCCACCTCGCGCCCCCAACAACAACTCCAACACCGCTCCAAGGACTGGGAGCAATGTTGTTCCCATCACCCCCAAGGACAAATCCACCTACAACTGCTACGAGTGCGGAGTGGCTGGGCACTTCTCTTATGAATGCCCCAAGAAGCTCGCCAAGACCGCCGCCAACACCTCAGGCCCTGCGCAGCAGCAGCGTCGTGTCACCACCAACAAGAAGTTCGCCCCCAACAACCCGAACAACCGCAACGGCCGCCTCTACCACATGAATGCGTAAGAAGCTCGAGAGGCCCCGGACGTTGTGCTGGGTATGTTCTCTGTTAACTCAATACCCGCAAGAGTGCTCGTTTGATTCTGGAGCATCGCATTCATTCATTACCGAAGATTTTGCATGCACTAGTAAGATTCAACCCATCAGTTTGAAGCATGTCATGATAGTTCAAATACCCGGATCAACAACTAAAGCTAGAAAAATTTGCAAAGATGTGCCAATCAGAATACATGAAATAGAATTCTATGCCAATTTGATTGTTCTGGGAGCCAAAGGTTTGGAAGTAGTCCTGGGAATGGACTGGATGGCGAAACATCATGGACTGATTGATTGTGCCAAGAAGGCCATCACCATGACTAGTAGCACCGGTATAATAGTCGAACACATATCTGAAAAGATGCCCCGAAAATTCACTTGTAACCAAAGCCTAGCCAAACCCACCTTGGATCAGATCAGGGTCGTTTGTCGATATCCTGATCTGTTTCCGGATGATCTACCCGGTATGCCCCCAGATCGGGATATCGAGTTTATCATCGAGTTAATCCCCGGAACTGGACCTATCGCCCAGAGAGCCTACAGCATGAACCCGGCAGAGTTAGTGGAACTGAAGAGGCAACTGGATGATATGTTATTCAAAGGCCTGATTCAACCAAGTGCGTCACCCTGGAGATCGCCAGTTTTGTTTGTGGATAAGAAGGACGGTGCCACTCGTTTGGTTACGGACTATCGTAAGCTCAACGATGTCACCATTAAGAACAAGTATCCGTTGCCCAAGATAGAAGATCTGTTTGACCAACTGACCGGAGCCCAAGTATTCTCGAAGATTGATCTGCGAACGAGATACCATCAGCCGAAGATTCGTGCCACCGATATTCCAAAAACTGCCTTTACCACCAGATATGGATTGTATGAGTACAATGTCATGTCATTTGGATTGACCAATGCCCCCGCTTATTTCATGAATCTCATGAATAAGATCTTTATGAACTTCCTGGACAAGTTTGTGGTTGTCTTCATCGACGACATCCTCATTTACTCCAAGTCCGAAGAAGAACATGAGCAACATTTGGAAGTGGTACTAGATACCCTCCGGGAGCATCAGTTGTATGCCAAGTTCAGCAAGTGTGAGTTCTGGTTGAAAGAAGTAGGATTCTTGGGTCATATCTTGTCAGCCGGAGGAATTGCCGTTGACCCCGCAAAAATCAAGACTGTTGAAGAATGGAAAGCCCCAACCACCCGCATCGAAGTCCGTGCATTTCTCGGATTGGCGGGATATTACCGCCGATTCGTTGAAGGATTCTCGAGCATAGCAAGACCGATGACTCAATTGTTGAAGAAGTACCGGAAGTTCGAATGGACCGACAAGTGTGAAGAGAGCTTTCAACAGCTCAAGCTAAGATTGACAACCGCCCCAATACTGGTTATGCCGGACATTACCAAGCCATTTGATGTGTACTGTGACGCCTCCAAGATTGGTCTTGGATGTGTGCTGATGCAAGAAGGCAAAGTAATATCTTACCTATCAAGACAGACTGAAGCAAGCATGAACGAACTATCCAACCCATGACTTAGAGCTAGCAGCGGTGGTGTTAGCACTGAAAGTATGGCGTCATTACCTCATGGGTAATCGATGCGAGGTTTACTCGGATCACAAGAGTCTGAAGTATATCTTCACGCAAAAGGAGCTGAATATGAGACAGCGCAGATGGATAGAGTTAATCAAGGATTACGACATGGAAATCCACTATCACCCCGGCAAGGCCAATGTGGTAGCGGATGCTCTGAGTAGACTGCCGTGTCAGTTGAACTCCATGTTAGCAATTGAGCAACCTAGCTTGTTTGAAGAGTTTGAACAGTTTAGGCTTGAACTGGTTAGCGAAGGATACCTCGCCAGCATTGAACTCCAACCCACCCTGATTAGTCAGATCAAGGAAGCTCAGAAAGGAAATGCTAGCATTGACGGAATCAAGAACCAAATAGCCGCCGGAAAGGCACCGGGATTCACCATAGATGAAGAAGGAGTGCTATGGTATAACAAGCGCCTGTGCGTACCGTCAGACTCAGAATTGAAGCAAGTTATTCTGAAAGAAGCTCACGACACCTTATACTCCATTCACCCCGGAGGAACCAAGATGTACCAGGATTTGAAGGAACAATTCTGGTGGCATGGAATGAAGAGAGAAATTGGAAGCTACATCGCCAAGTGTGACATCTGTCAAAGAGTCAAAGCAGAACACCAACGCCCCGCAGATCGTTGCAACCCCTACGGATTCCCGAATGGAAGTGGGATTCCGTAGGAATGGATTTCATCACCGGACTGCCCAAGTCTAGTAAAGGAAATGATTCCATCTGGGTAGTGGTCGACAGACTAACCAAAGTCGCCCACTTCATCCCCGTCAAGACCACCTATCAAGGACTCGAGACTTGCGAGTTATATATCTCAAGGATAGTCAGCCCGCACGGAACCCCGAAGTCGATAGTATCCGACGAGAGGATCCCAATTCACCTCCGGATTCCGGCGAAAGTACATGAAGGACTCGGAACTCGTCCGAATTTCAGCACAGCCTATCACCCGCAGACGGATGGACAGACTGAAAGAGTCAACCAGATACTAGAAGATATGTTGAGAGCCTGTGTGCTAGAGTATGGATCTAAGTGGGAAGACTGCTTGCCGTACGCAGAATTCTCGTACAACAACAGCTATCAAGCCAGCTTGCAGATGGCCCCCTTCGAAGCCCTGTACGGAAGAAAGTGCCGTACCCCTTGATACGTCTCCAACGTATCGATAATTTCTTGTGTTCCATGCCACATTATTGATGTTATCTACATGTTTTATGCACACTTTATGTCATATTCGTGCATTTTCTGGAACTAACCTATTAACAAGATGCCGAAGTGCCGCTTCGTTGTTTTCTGCTGTTTTTGGTTTCAGAAATCCTAGTAAAGAAATATTCTCGGAATTGGACGAAATAAAAGCCCGGAGGCCTATTTTCTCACGAAGCTTCCAGAAGTCCGAAGACGAAAGGAAGTGGGGCCACAGGGGAGCCAAACCCTAGGGCGGCGCGGCCCCCCCCTTGGCCGCGCCGCCCTGTCATCTGGGGCCCCTGTGCCCCCTCTCGAAGTATCAAGTTTCTAAAGATCCAATGGAGTAATCACACCGAAGAAGAAGCCACTTGGGAGAGAGAAGACATTATGAGGACTGAGTACCCAGATCTCTTTAGTACCTAGTTTTCTCAGATCTCGGGACGAGATCTTTTGTAAGGGGGAAGGGTTTGTAACATCCCAAGTTTTCAACAATAATAAATAAGAAAGAGAAATTCCCCAAACCCAAAATTTGCAATTAACAAAAACTTTTTATATGCATATAGTGCCACATATAGTTTCTTGCATGTGAGTGATTTCTTTTGAGCAATTTCCATGATGAGTTCTAGTATGTTTAAACATTGCTTGTGAACCCTAACCAAGATCACAAAACCCTAAATTGAGAAGAAATAAAGAAATGGGGAGAAACCCATATTTCCTTTACATACACCATATGCCAAAATGCAAATCCTCAACCAAGGCCAAGATTGTTTGCTCCCTTGCTTCTAAAACACTTCAATATGATAAACTAACACTTTTGCATACTTGGATCAAGAATCAAATACCAAGAAATCAAAAATCCTACATACATATGATAATGGTCATGTGAACCAAAAATATTTTCTTCACCTCTTTACCCCTCTGTATTTCTCAAATCCTAAACTAAACCTTGTCAACCAAAGCCATGTCATCCAAGACCATGTCAAGGTGAGTACTTTTCATGTTGACCACCATGGCTAGAGTTGACTAGGTTGACCAGAATTAAATTGCCAAAATGGGATCTGAGAAGAAAAACAAGATAACCTCAAATTTGAACTTTTGCAAATCAAATCCAAATTGAGTGCCACCACCACCAATACTCCACTTTAATTATATAAAAGAGATTCACCAAAAAGAATTTCAAATTTCAAACAAAATGTTCATGCGGGCATTGTGTCGAACAGGTTTCAGGCAACATTTCCAAATTGTGTGTCACCCTATTACACACTGGTTTCTTCCCTAAACACCTTTAACCTGTGATCATCACCCCCTCTTACAGCCCCTGCTTCACCCCAGTACCTGCCTTGGTCGATTAAAGTGAGAGGAGAGGGGAAAGAAACCCTAGACTAATGCATGCCGTGGCCATGCCGGCCACCTTTGGCACCTCTCTCTCTAGCCTCTCTCTCTCAGCACCACCTTGTCCCGGAGCATCTCCGTAACACAAGGAGCATCACGGTACACAGCCCCATGCTCGCCAAGGCTCGGCATTGGCCGAACGCGCGCGCCCAAAAGCATGCCAGGGCATGCCAGCCAACGCGGTGAGCGCGCACTGGCCGCGCCAGTACGTCGCCCACTCGAACGCGACCGTCCTCGCCCTGCATCCCTACCGCGACCTTGAGCAGCTACTCCCCGCCCTCTACACGCTAGACGAGCGCCCGTGCCTGCCCTGCACCGTCGCCGTCGTCCTCGACCAAATGATGCCGCACGCCCCGTGACAAACCCTGCAAGCTCCCGAGCCATCCCGTCGCCTTTCTCTCGCGCCGGCCTAGCCGTTGAGCATCGCCAGGACGACGCCTACAAGATGCCGTCCTCGCCTTGCCCCTTCGATCGACGGAGAGGCCACACCGTCGACGCTCCTCCACAGCACACCCGGCCACCTTGCTCCCTCTATAAATAGCGACGATCGGCACTTCCTCTCTTCACACAATCCACTCCCCTCACCTCACTGAGTCTCCTCCACCCATCAATTTCACCAGACCTCGCCGGAGCTGCTCGAATCGCGAGCTCAAGTCCGCCGGAGCCCGCGGAAGCCCTGCTTCGATTGGCGCCTCCCCGAGCGCCGCCGCTGCCCCAAGCTCTTCCTCATCTACTACATCTTCTCCACGCACCTTGCCAGAGTCCTGCAACGGCCTGGTAGGCTCTCCCACCCCCAGGCTCGCCGCCGGTGAGCCGTCGCTCGTCGGAGACGACGATGCTCCAAGACCGTCGATCTCAATTCTAATCTTACGGCCGAGATTGAAAATACCGGTTCGCTGTTTAAAGAGTCGCCGACAGGTGGCCCCCACCTCGTCAGCGCGGCCCGAGCGCACCAGATGCGTGTTGGGCTGCGAAGTAGATTTTAAACCATTTCGGCCCAGTAACCTTTCCCGCCTAGCCCACGAATTCAAATCTAGTTTAATCTTATTCAAATTTGCTCTGCAGAAGGTTTAGTAAATTTTGAATAGTTTGAAATCGGCAAACCAAATTTAGCAAACTTTATACCGTTGGAAAGCTCATGAATTTATCTATCCAATGCCACTGGCCCCATCACCATTTTCATTGTAGATTTAATTAGACAAAAAAGACAAGACATGGACTTTTGAACATGCAAACTTTATTTAAAATTCAACCAGAATAGATTTTGAAGTAATTCCAATTCTAATAAATCACAAATGATGTCCTCTAATTGATTATGCAATAACCTAGCCCTGTTGTTTGTATGATCATGGACTAGATCAAATAAAATGGCTATGTAGCCATTTCTAGAGCATTTTAAAGTAGAATTCAAACTCAACCCTAATATGAGAGTTACCTCTCATTTAAATTTTGATCCTAAGTACTAATAACCAGGGGGAATGACTTAGGCTAATGAACCCTTGAGAATTATTACTTAGAGATTTTAATCCATTTAAATGTTAAGTTTTAAAACTATGTGAAGTGTAGCACTTCAATTAAATTGAACTCACATATAATAGATATGAAATGTTGACTTTGGGTCAACCTATATTTCATACCTTATTATTATATGAAGAGATTAAATCTTAATAAGAAGTAATGAAAAGAAATGAATTCCTTTAAAGACCTACATACCAATTTTAAGAAATAGGAGTAATGAGAGGAAATTATTTTCTTTCAAATAAAGACTAATCAAATAATCCACCATGCCATGTTTGATTGATACTAGGACTAGTATGTGAACCCTTTTGAGTGTTTCTAGTTTAGTAGGTGAGCTTGGTTTAGTATTTATACCTCGTATTCGTATATAGACGCTAGTAACGAGGAGTACCAAGAGGAGGAGGGCTACTCTCAGGAAGAAGAAGAGAACTTCGATAACTACCCAGCTCAAGGCAAGCTAACCCTTGCTAAACACAAGTGCTTAGCTCTACAAGAGCAAAGGCACCATCACACTTTACTTTTATGTATTACCTATCCCATGTTTTCTAATTACATTTACTTCGCTTATTTATTTCAAAGCACTTTTTGATTTATGATTTACTTGATCTAGAGTAGAAAAATACTTGGAATAGATTAGCACCACTCAAAGCTAGATAGCACCCCTCATATAGTTGCTAGTGCTAATCAATTAAAATTGACTACTCTAGATGGGAACATGGTGAAGTGAAATGACTTTGAAAGAAAGTAAAGTGGAGGTGGATTTGAACAAGAGAAGATGGTGATTTTTTAAAATTGATGATTGAGTTTGAATGCGATACCCTTCCAATTATACAAGTACCCCCACAATACCTGATTATGGGTAGGGCTTAACTAGAAACTTGTGTATTTTAGTATGGGTTCCCTCTGAACAAACATCATAGGGGTTACGCTGCGGCTGCCTCCGTTAAGTGTGGATTGATGTTGAAATGAGGTGAATGTACGGCCCAAGCCCTGTGCAGTTCCCGGGTTGACTGCGGTTTTCACCGGGAGGCCAAGCTCATGGGGAGAGGTGCTCATACTAGCATATATAAGTGAAAGGTTAGGGTTGATGATCCGCGTATCGTGTTACGATGATTCGGGGTTATCCTCGACGGATGTAATCAAAAGTTGTGGCACAAGAGTACAACCTCTGCAGAGTGTTAAACCTATTCGAATAGCCGTGTCCACGGTTACGGACGATTGGAAAGGCCATACTATCTCCGTTATCATTTAAACTGTTTTGATTCTGGAAAGGATTGGTGGATTGAAAGGTGACATTATGGTGGACCATAATGAGTTGTGGGAATGACACTAATGTTCCCACTTGAGTTAGTCTAGCACATGATTTAGGCTTTTACCAAAGATTTATGAAACTAAAACTTGGCTTTATGCAAATAAACCTAGAGCTTAGCACCCCTTACACTTAATGAGTATTTATCTTAGAGTTAGTTTGCGAGTACTTTAAAAGTACTCATGTCTTTGCCCTGGCTATTCAAATGCCAGACTTTGAAGAGGAGCAACAGTATCAGGATGACGGACAACAGGACGTCTACGATAACTAGGATCGTCTTCTAACGTCAAGCGTTGCATGTGGAATAGATAGTCCACTACTACTACGCTTCCGCTACTTATTTGTGATGTTGAACAATCTATTTGTGTAATATTGGATCATGTGATCCCTGGTTGTAAGACTCTATGTGTTGTAATAAATAATGACTCTGAACTACTTACTATTATGTCTCGCAAAAACAATCTTCCTGGGATTGCGATGTATGATGTAATAGGGCATCCGGACTTAAAAATTCGGGTGTTGACAAACATCACATGCAATTCATATGTGATATGATATGGCCCTTTAGTCTTTGCGCCTTCGATCTTCATCTCCAAAGCACGGACATGATCTCCATCATCAACGAGCATGATCTCCATCATCGTCGGCGTAGCGTCAAGGTCCATGGCGCCGTCTTCATGGTTGTTCACCTCATGTAGCAACTATTACAACTACTTTGAAATACTACTCAACATGAAATTTAAAGACAACCATAAGGCTCCTGCCGGTTGCCACAATACAATAATGATCATCTCATACATATTCATCATCACATCATGGCCATATCACATCACCAAATCCTGCAAAAACAAGTTAGACGTCTCTAATTTGGTTTGCATATTTTACGTGGTTTAGGGTTTTCGAGTAAGATCTAATCTACCTACGAACATGAACCACAACGGTGATACTAGTGTTGTCAATAGAAAGAGTAAATTGAATCTTCACTATGGTGGGAGAGACAGACACCCGCAAAGCCACTTATGCAATACAAGTTGCATGTCGAACGTGGAGCAAGTCTCATGAACGCGGTCATGTAAAGTTAGCCCGAGCCGCTTCATCCCACCATGCCACAAAGATGCAAAGTAATCGAACTAAAGACAACAAAGCATCAACGCCCACAAAACAATTGTGTTCTACTCGTGCAACCATCTATGCATAGACACGGCTCTGATACCATTGAAGGGATTCGTAGCATAGAAAACAAAAAATTTCCTACCGCGAGAACGCAATCCAAGCCAAGATGCAATCTAGAAGACGGGAGCAACGAGGGGATGATCGAAACTCACCCTTGAAGATTTCCAAAGCCTACAAGAGTAGGCTCTTGTTGCTACGGTAGACGATCACTTGCCGCTTGCAAAAGCGCGTAGAAGATCTTGATCACGGTGCCACAATCGGGCAGCACCTCCGTACTCGGTCACACGTTCGGTGTTGATGAAGACGACGTCCTTCTCCCTGTTCCAGCGGGCAGCGGAAGTTGTAGATCCTCCTCGGAATCCCGGCAGCACGACGGCGTGGTGGCGGTGGTGGTGGAGATCTCTGACAGAGCTTCGCCTAAGCTATGTGGGAGAGAGAGGTAGGAGGGAACCGCTAGGGTTTGGGAGAGGGGGCGCCGGCTAGGGCAGCCTTGAGGGTTGCGGCCATGGTGGTCTTGATGTGGCCGGCCAGCCCCTCTCCTCTCCTCTATATATAGGTGGAAGCCCTAAGGTTTAGGTCAAAGTCTCCGAATAAGACCCCAACATAAACCTTCCATGTGACCAAACCTAGGGGAGTGGGACTCCCCCCTTTCCTTGGTGGGGTGGCCGGCCACCATGGGGAGGAGTCCACTTGGGACTCCTCCTCCCTTAGGCTGGCCGGCCAAGGTGGGTGGAGTCCCTCCGGGACTCCACCTTCCATGCCGATTTCTTCCGGACTCTTCTAGAACCTTCCTGGAAAAATACCGGATCATTTTCAAACCTAGAAAATGACTTCCTATATATGAATCTTATTCTCCGGACCATTCCGGAAGTCCTCGTGATGTCCTGGATCCCATCCGAGACTCCGAACAAAACTTCGAACTCCATTCCTTATTCCATATCTACTTAAACGACATCAAACCTTAAGTGTGTCACCCTACGGTTCGTGAACTATGTAGACATGGTTGAGACCTCTCTCCGACCAATAACCAATAGCGGGATCCGGAGATCCATAATGGCTCCCACATATTCAACGATGACTTAGTGATCGAATGAACCATTCACATACGATACCGATTCCCTTTGTCACGCGATATTTTACTTGTCCGAGGTTTGATCATCGGTATCTCTATACCTTGTTCAACCTCGTCTCCTGACAAGTACTCTTTACTCGTACCGTGGTATGTGGTCTCTTATGAACCATTCATATGCTTGCAACCTATTTAGACGACATTCCACCGAGAGGGCCCAGAGTATATCTATCCGTCATCAGGATGGACAAATCCCACTGTTGATCCATATGCCTCAACTCATACTTTCCGGATACTTAATCCCACCTTTATAACCACCCATTTACGCAGTGGCGTTTGATGTAATCAAAGTACCTTTCCGGTATAAGTGATTTACATGATCTCATGGTAAAAAGGACTAGGTAACTATGTATCGAA
The DNA here is from genome assembly GCF_022539505.1 of Lolium rigidum. Classification (NCBI taxonomy): domain Eukaryota; kingdom Viridiplantae; phylum Streptophyta; class Magnoliopsida; order Poales; family Poaceae; genus Lolium; species Lolium rigidum. The sequence goes on from NC_061508.1 coordinate 297,999,893, forward strand.
AGCTTATAGCAAATAACTTAATGACGTGATCTTATGCTACGCTTAATTGGGTGTGTCCATTACATCATTCACATAATGACATAACCTTGTTATTAATAACATCCAATGTTCATGATCATGAAACTATGATCATCTATTAATCAACAAGCTAGTTATACAAGAGGCTTACTAGGGACTCCTTGTTGTTCACATACCACACATGTATCAATGTTTCGGTTAATACAATTATAGCATGGTATGTAAACATTATCATAAACACAAAGATATATTATAATAACCATTTTATTATTGCCTCTTGGGCATATCTCCAACATAATCTTCTGTGAAAATAGGCCCATTGGAATTAATCCCGGGGATTTTCCTGAAAGTTGTGTTTCTGCACAAAAACAAGACACCAGGGCAATTCTGCTGAAAACATCGTTAGTCCGTGTTAGTTGTATCCAAAATACACAAATTAGAGGTAAAACAATAGCAAAAGTGTTCGGGAAAGTAGATACATTTTGGACGTATCAGAACGCTGCCATAAAACGCTGGGTATGGTTTACAAAACCATGTTTCCGCGCAACCCACAGCCCAAAGAATTTAATGGCCTGATAGAGAAATTCAAAGACATTCAAGATGTTCAGAACCTTGTTACAACACAGATGATTGCCGTGGCGAAATTTTCCCTTATCTGGGTAAAAAATTTCCACTCGAAGATTGATCTGGATGACATTGTGAGAGGAGTCCTTGCGAGGTGTTCAAAAAGGAGGATAAACCTTGACCGATTTATCGAAACAGTACAAGGTCCTGCCGAACAAATAATTGATAAGCTCCTCATGATAGATGCTGGTAGCATTATAGCTCTACCTGCCAAAATATAGATAGGTGGATGCAATGACTATATTGAATTGTACGCGAGTTTCACCTTGAATCTGTACAAATATATTGTTTACGTTGTATGTGTTGTGGCACAGAGTAAGTTTTTTTTTATGTTGCACTCCTTTTTTTTGATTCGTGCGAGGCTTCTGACTAGCCATGGCGAAGTTTTCTGACCAAGCCCCCGAGTATCGGGCAGGAGTAGTATTTTAGGTGCAAATCTTCTTGCGAGGCTTATCAAAGACCAAGCTGAATTTATTTGCGATATTTTATCAAGTGAAACTATATTGTATTTTGCGGGTTAAGCCCCCGGGCATTGCTTGCAAAGAATAAGATAGACATATTTGACATCACTATTTTTATTCTAACCATGCTATATTTCAGCAAAGCAAGTCCGCCTCATTAAAAACATTTAAGTCCCACTCGGTACCCTGAAAGAAAAAGAGTGCGTCTGAAAAGTTGCGAGCTGTTCAGATACAATGTATGTTTACATGGTTACTACTGTATTGACTGCTTCCTTCTACGCGTAGAAACATCGCAATTGTGCAACGTTCCACGAGTTCCCTTCATATTTGCCCGTCTTCTTATCTTTTAGTCGATATACTTGTCGTTGCCTATTCGACGGTACTCTAGAGGAGGGATCCTCATGGTGGGAGAAAGAAGTAGGGGCCATTGGGCGGAGAGTCCTCGGGACGGTGGTACGCGATTTACCCAGCTTCGGAACACCTGCTTGAAGATAGGGCCTACTGCTTGTTTGGAATTATCTGGGCGCTTTCGCGTTGTTACAATGAGTTGTGGTTGTGCCTGTAGGGCTCCCAGGATCCGGCTTATAAAGGCGCTCGGATCTAGGGTTTACACGGAGAGTCCTAGCCGAAATACAAGATGCCTAACCACGGAATATTACATTGCTGTGCACGTCAAGGATCCACCTTTCCTTGTGCGCCGTATTGGATCTGGATACTTCATGGGCCTTCTCAGATCCGACTATCTTCATAGGGCGGTTAAGATCCGGCTCCTGTTACCTGGGCGGGACTTCATCCATCTTGATCTACAACAACTGGGCCGCCCGTTGGGCTGCATGCCACCATCATCGTCTATGGGCCACCCGGGCTTGTCGGATCTAGGCCATGTTGTTCATATACCCATAAAGTATACCCACAATAGTAGCCCCCGAAGTTCACCGAGATTCATCAATCCTACGACTTCGTTCAGCTCGGATCCGAAGAGAATCTTGAAGAGCTTCCAAAACTTCCTTGTTTCCGACTTCATTCAACCGGAAATCATTAGTTCTTCTGTAACGGTAACTTAGCAGATTTCTCGTCCACATCGCGCTCAACCTCCTTTTTCCCGCGCTAAATTTTCGGAGATGCGAATCTTCAGCCGGAAATTTCGGCGGTACACAGTTAGGTCACCACTGCGTCGCTTTACCGTTTTAACCTAAGACACGTGGCGGTCATCCAACGGCGCGACCGTTCCGTTCCCACCGTTGGATCCGGCTCACGAATCTCCGCGCGGGGTCTATAAATACCCCTCGCGTTCGGTAAGTTTCAATTTTTCACTGCATTCACCACTTCATCTTCTACCTCGCCCCAGCGCCACCCGACGGATCTCAACTCCGGCGAACTTCTTCCTAGAGAACTTCGTCCGCCGCCGCTCCAAGGCCGTTCTCGATCTGAGATTAGCGCGCTTGATCGGGAAATTTCATCCGCCACCGATTCGTGGTCAAGTGGAGCTCTGCGCACCAAGTCCGGCAACCTCAACCTCGTCGGCGCCACGGGGAACCGCCACACCATCCCCGGTAAGTCCACCGGACCCGTAGAAGATGACTTACCTAGCTGATCTAGTTCCGGCTACTCAAACCCTTTTGCCATATGCATGCAGCCGGAAATATGTCCATTAGTTCACCTAAGTGTACCGATAGCTCTCCGAATAGCCCAGAACCAAACTCAACAGAGCCAAAGTTCATTGAGCCCATAGCGTTCCTTCCGCCCAATAATTCCGACATCCGATTAGCTCAACCATTTTCCGCCTCTTCCAGCAATTACCTCAACCGGATCCCAACACTAGCGGAGATCCAGGAAGAAATCGAAGGACAAGCTAGAATGGCTGCTAAGGTGCAGGAATCGGAACAAAAGAAAGCTTCGAAGGCCCGGAACCGCGAGGGTGAAAAGGGTCAGTGGTGGCCATGTGAAGTCAAGGACTCAGAGCTCAGAGACCTCCAGAACGAGGGCATGATTGCTCCAGAATGGAGTTTCATGAAGGATTCTGTCACCCCCAAGCCGGATCCGGATGAACGCGTCCTTACGAAGGCTTGGGTGGAGCGCGGCCTGTCGCTCCAGTGTTCTGAATTCTTTCTCTCCGTCCTCAGCACATATGGCCTCCAGCCACATAATATATGTCCCAACTCCTATTTCCTCCTCTCAAACTTCGTGACGCTATGCGAAGGGCATCTCGGAATCCACCCCGACATCTGTCTGTGGCAGTTCTTCTTCCGTGTCAAGAAGGAGACGAAGGTTAAAGTGATGGTAAATTGCGGAAGCATGACCTTCATGCTCCGCCCTGGAAGGATGTATCCGCCTCATTCATCGCACGAGTCCGTCCGGTACTGGAATGCCGGATGGTTCTATATAAAGAACATCCAGGTTCCGGACGTCCATGAGGGACTTCCCAAGTTCATCAACAAGCCCCCGGAGGAGTTAGCCAGCTGGAGCTTCGTCCCCGCCCTCGCTTAGTACCCGGAACTGGATAAACCAGCACGGAGGATTTCCTGGTTAGTCCACAATGGGCTAACCGGAACAGATCTAACTCTCAGTTGGTTTTCTCGCCGGATCCAGCTGCTGAAATATAACAAGCGGATGATCTGTGAATATTCCGGGGTTGAAGATCAACTCCGAGTCACCCGCAACAACCTGCCGACGGATTCTCTGAAAAGGAGGATGATACGTCCATTTTGCATCACTATTTTATATCATAATTTACTGTTATTCATTGATATATTTCATATTTAGAGATGATACTTATGTTATTTCACCTATTTTGCATGTTTCATGATTATTGGAGAATCACCCACCGGAGTCAGGATTCTGCTGGAAAAAGCACTGTCAGGATACAGTATTTCTGAAGATCAACAATTGACGGAAAATATACGGAAGCTCCTATTTTTCCAGAGGACGGAGCCAGCCAAAAGGGGAGGCCGAGGAGGGCCACCATGGGCCCCCCATAGGCCGGCGCGGGCTCCACCCTAGCCGCGCCGCCATGTGGGGAGGGGGCCCACAACCCCCCTCAGCCATCTCTCCTTCGCGTACTTCATCTCCCGAAAACCCTAAGGCGTGAGGAGGCATCGAGAATAGACACAGCCGCCTCTGCGGGGCGGAGAAACACCAGAGAGAAAAGCGCTCTCCGGCAAGCTGAAATCTGCCGGGGAAATTCCCTCCCGGAGGGGGAAATCGTCGCCATCGTCACCGTCATCGAGCTGGACTTCATTGGGATCATCATCACCATCATCTCCACCGCCGACACCATCATCTCCACCGCTGCACCTCGTCTCCGCTTGTAACATCTAGGGTTGAATCTTGATTATTTCATAGGGGAAACTCTCCCGGTATTGATTACTCCTTGTTATTGATGCTATTGAGTGAAACCATTGAACCAAGGTTTATGTTCAGATTGTTATTCATCATCATATCACCTCTGATCATGTTCCATATGATGTCTCGTGAGTAGTTCGTTTAGTTCTTGAGGACATGGGTGAAGTCTAAATGTTAGTAGTGAACTATGTTGAGTAATATTTAATGGTTTGATATTTAAGTTGTGGTGTTATTCTTCTAGTGGTGTCATGTGAACGTCGACTACATGATACTTCACCTTTATGGGCCTAGGGTAATGTATCTTGTATTCGTTTGCTAATTGTGGGGTTGCCGGAGTGATAGCAACCTGAACCCCCGTTGGTATATCGATGCATGAGGGATAACAAGATCTCAGAGTTTAAGGCTATGGTTAGATTTATCTTAATTACTTTCTTGTATTTGCGGATGCTTGCAAGGAGTTTAATCACAAGTATGTATTAGTCCTAGGAAGGGCGGTGCATTAGCATAGGTTCACCCACACAACACTTATAAAAACAATGAAGATTAATCAACTATATGAAGCGAAAGCACTAGACTAAATTCCCGTGTGTCCTCAAGAATGTTTGGTCATCATAAGTAAACAAACCGGCTTGTCCTTTGTGCTAAAAAGGATTGGACCACTTTCTGCAATTATTACTCTCGCATTTTACTTACGTGTACTTTATTTATCTGCTATATCAAAACCCCCTGAAAACTTGTCTGTGAGCATTTATAGTGAATCCTTCATCGAAACTGCTTGTCAACACCTTCTGCTCCTCGTTGGGTTCGACACTCTTATTTAACGAAAGTACTACGATACACCCCCTATACTTGTGGGTCATCAAGACTATTTTCCTGGCGCTCGTTGCCGGGGAGTGAAGCGCTATTGGTAAGTGGAATTGGTAAGGAAAACTTTTACTGTACGTGATGTTTTTATTTCTGCCTGCTGCTATAATTTATTATGGAGAGATCTTCTCTTGAATTCCTATTTGGAAAATCTACTAATACTGCAACGGTAGTGGATGAGGCGCCAGGTGAGAAAGAGGTTCCATATAAAATACCTATGAAAATTATTGAACGTGTTGTGGATAACCGCTATGAAGGGGATGGAACTATCCATCCTGGAGATCATTTACTGTTTTTACATGAATTATGCGGGTTATTCAAGTGTGCAGGTATTTCAATGGATGAAGTTAGGAAGAAACTATTCTCTATGTCGCTATCTGGTAAAGCGGCGCATTGGTATAAATTGCTGAAGAATGGGAATTCTCTTGAGTTGAAGGATATTGTGCCTCTATTTTATTCTAAATTCTATCCTCCAAGTGAAATTCATAAAGACCGGAACCGCATATATAATTTCTGGCCGCATGATGGAGAGAGTATTGCCCAAGAATGGGGGAGATTGAAGTCTTTAATGCTCAAATGCCCCATTCATGAGCTTCCTGGTAATATCATCATTGATAATTTCTATGCAAGACTTTCTTTTCAAGATAAAACCTTGCTGGATACTTCTTGTTCTGGATCATTCACTCACAACAAAGAAGAGTTTAAATGGGACCTTCTTGATCGGATCCAAGAGAATACTAAAGGATGGGAGAACGACAAAGGTAGAGAGTCAGGTATAAATTATGATTACGAATGCATTGAAACTTTTATGGATACCAATAAATTTCGTAATATGAGTGCTACTTATGGTCTTGACTCTCAAGTTGTTGCAAATTTTTATAAAGCTTTTGCCTCTCATTTTGAATTGCCTAGGAAGAATTTTGATAAGTATCATGAACCTTACAAAGATAAAACTGACTCACCTATAGGTAAATGTATTGAAATTAAAACTGTTGATCATATTCTTCCTGAAGCTTATATTGAAAAAACTCCTTTCCTTGCTAAAATGAAGGAGTATTATGTTATAACTAGTGTGGTTAATAAAAGTGCAAAGAAACCTATAGAACCTGAGGAGAAATTAAATGTTGAACCTGCCGTTGCAATAGTTGAAGACCTTGTGACTGAAAATATAGAAGATGGTCACATCATTTTCTGTGAAGATGCTTCTAATATTGTTTCACATCCTAATAAGTCTAGGAAAGCCAGCGTTCCTATGCTCTCTGTTAGAATTGGTGATCATTGTTATTATGGTTTATGCGATATTGGTGCAAGTATTAGTGCCATTCCTTATGAGCTCTACGAGGAAATAATTCATGAAATTGGTTCTTGTGAACTTGAAGATATTGATGTGGTTATTCGGCTAGCTAATAGAGAAACTATCTCTCCTATTGGTATTTGATACGTCCCAAACGTATCTATAATTTCTTATGTTCCATGCTACTTTTATGATGATACACACATGTTTTATACACACTTTATGTCATTATTATGCATTTTCCGGAACTAACCTATTGACGAGATGCCGAAGTGCCGGCTTCTGTTTTCTACTGTTTTTGGTTTCAGAAATCCTAGTAAGGAAATATTCTCGGAATTGGACGAAATCAACGCCCAGCATCTTATAATTCCACGAAGCTTCCAGAACACCGGAGAGGCACCAGAGGGGAACCCTGGTGGCCCCACACGTGTGGGCGGCACGGCCAAGGAGCCAGGCGCGCCCCCCTACTGTGTGGGTCCTCCGTAACCCTTCCGACTCCGCCTCTTCGCCTATAAGAAGCCCCCTGACCTAAATCTTCGAGACGAAAAAGCCATGGTACGAGAAACCTTCCAGAGCCGCCGCCATCGCGAAGCCAAGATCTGGGGGACAGGAGTCTCTGTTCCGGCACGCCGCCGGGACGGGGAAGTGCCCCCGGAAGGCTTCTTCATCGACACCACCGCCATCTTCATCAACGCTGCTGTCTCCCATGAGGAGGGAGTAGTTCTCCATCGAGGCTAAGGGCTGTACCGGTAGCTATGTGGTTAATCTCTCTCCTATGTACTTCAATACAATGATCTCATGAGCTGCCTTACATGATTGAGATTCGGATGAGCTTTGTATCACTATTCATCTATGTGTTACTCTGGTGATGTTATTAAAGTACTCTATTCCTCCTTCATGATGTAATGGTGACGAGTGTGTGCATCATGTAGTTCTTGGCGTAGGTTATGATTGTAATCTCTTGTAGATTATGGAGTTAACTATTACTATGATAGTATTGATGCGATCTATTCCTCCTTTCATAGTGTGATGGTGACAGTGTGCATGCTATGTTAGTACTTGGTATAATTGCAATGATCTATTATGCACTCTAAGGTTACTTAAATATGAACATCGAATGTTGTGGCGCTTGTTAACTCCGGCTTGAGGGAGCTCTTGTAGCCCTACACAATTAGTGGTGTTCATCATCCAACAAGAGAGTGTAGAGTGGTTTTATTATGTGATCAATGTTGAGAGTGTCCACTAGTGAAAGTATGATCCCTAGGCCTTGTTTCCAAACATCGAATCTCCGTTTATTTACTATTCTGTTGCATGTTTACTCGCTGCCATATTTTATTCAGATTGCTATTACCACTCATATACATCCATACTACTTGTATTTCACTATCTCTTCGCCGAACTAGTGCACCTATACATCTGACAAGTGTATTAGGTGTGTTGGGGACACAAGAGACTTCTTGTATCGTGATTGCAGGATTGCTTGAGAGGGATATCTTTGACCTCTTCCTCCTTGAGTTCGATAAACCTTGGGTGATCCACTTAAGGGAAACTTGCTGCTGTTCTACAAACCTCTGTTCTTGGAGGCCCAACAACTGTCTACAGGAATAGAAGCGTGCGTAGACATCAAGCACTTTTCTGGCGCCGTTGCCGGGGAGGAAAGGTAAAAGGCACTCATACTCCGGTCCCAGGTAACTAAGTACTTTTCTGTTGCCGTTGTGTGTGTGCTCGAAGATATTTACTTTAGATCCTGCAATTGCATCTTTTTGTTTCTTGTTAAACACTAGTAAGGCATAATGGAAAACATCTGTGAGCTTTTTAAACTATTTCCTGAGTCAAGACATGAATGGTTTAATGCGAAAATTAAAAAACCTATGGAACATTATTTGCATGCTAGTAGTAATATTAGTATGAACGCTTTGAACACCATTGTTGATAATGATATAGAAAATTCTAATCTTGGGGAGGTCGGTTTTGATGAAAATGATCTCTTTAGCCCTCCGGGTATTGAGGAGAAAGTTTATGTTGATTATGATATGCCTCCCATATATGATGATTATAATGATAGTGGTCTTCTGGTGCCGCCTACTATGGAGGATAAAGTTTATTATGATGATACTATACCTCCTATATTTGATGATGAGAATAATAATGATAGCTACTTTGTTGGATTTGCTCCCACTACAACTAATAAAATTGATTATGCTTATGTTGGGAGTAGTAATAATTTTATGCATGAGACTCATGATAAGAATGTTTCATTTGATAGTTATATTGTTGAGTTTGTTCATGATGCTACTGAAAATCATTATGAGAGAGGAAAATATGGTTGTAGAAGTTTTCATGTTACTAAAACACCTCTCTATATGCTGAAAATCTTGAAGTTGCGCTTGTCTAGTTTTCCTATGCTTGTTGCATTATGCCTACATGACTTGTTTATTTACAAGATTCCTTTTCATAGGAAGTGGGTTAGGCTTAAATGTGTTTTGAATTTGCTTCTTGATGCTCTCTTTTGCTTCAACTTTTATTTCTTGCGCGAGCATCATTAAAATTGCTGAGCCCATCTTAATGGCTATAAAGAAATAACTTCTTGGGAGATAACCCATGTGTTTATTTTGCTACTGTTTTGTTGTGTCTTGGAAGTTGTTACTACTGTAGCAACCTCTAATTATCTTATTTTATTGCATTGTTGTGCCAAGTAAAGTCTTTGATAGCAAGGTTCATACTAGATTTGGATTATTGCGCAGAAACAGATTTCTGTCTGTCAAGAATTTGGGCAGGGTTCTCTGTAGGTAACTCAGAAAAATCTGCCAATTCACGTGCGTGATCCTCAGATATGTACGCAACTTTCATTCAATTTGAGCATTTTCATCTGAGCAAGTCCAGTGCCTCTAAAAAATTCGTCTTTACGGACTGTTCTATTTTGACAGATTCTGCCTTTTATTTAGCATTGCCTCTTTTGCTGTGTTGGATGGATTTATTTGTTCCATTGACTTCCAGTAGCTTTGGGCGATGTTCAGAAGTGTTAAGAATGATTGTTTCACCTCTGAACATGTGAAATTTTGATTATGCACTAACCCTCTAATGAGTTTGTTTCGAGTTTGGTGTGGAGGAAGTTTTCAAGGGTCAAGAGAGGAGGATGATATATGATCAAGAAGAGTGAAAAGTCTAAGCTTGGGGATGCCCCCATGGTTCATCCCTGCATATTTCAAGAATACTCAAGCGTCTAAGCTTGGGGATGCCCAAGGCATCCCCTTCTTGATCAACAATTTATAAGGTTTCTTCTCTTGAAACTATAGTTTTATTCGGTCACATCTTATGTACTTTACTTGGAGCGTCTGTGTGCTTTTATTTTCGTTTTGTTATTTTCATTCTCTGAATAAATTCATGCTTGTGTGGGAGAGAGACATGCTCCGCTGTTGCGTATGAACACATGTGTTCTTAGCCTTACTCTTAATGTTCATGGCGAAGGTTGAAACTGCTTCGTTAATTGCTATTTGGTTGGAAATAGAAAATGCTGCATGTGGTAATTGGTATAATGTCTTGAATATTGATACTTGGCAATTGTTGTGCTCATATTGATCATGTTTAAGCTCTTGCATCATGTACTTTGTACCCATTAATGAAGAACTACATAGAGCTTGTTAAAATTTGGTTTGCATGATTGGTCTCTAAAGTCTAGATATTTTCTGGTTAAGGTGTTTGAACAACAAGGAGACGATGTAAAGTCTTATAATGCTTACAATATGTTCATATGTGAGTCTTGCTGCACCGTTTTATACTTGAGTTTGCTTCAAACAACCTTGCTAGCCTAGCCTTGTACTCAGAGGGAATACTTCTCGTGCATCCAAAATCCTTGAGCCAAAAACTATGCCATTTGTGTCCACCATACCTACCTACTACATGGTATTTCCTGCCATTCCAAGCAAATACTTCATGTGCTACATTTAAACAATTCAAAAGCTATTATCTCTTATTTGTGTCAATGTTTTATAGCTCATGAGGAAGTATGTAGTGTTTATCTTTCGATCTTGTCATTTACTCCGGACAGACTTTCATCAATGGACTAGTGGCACATCCGCTTATCCAATAATTTTGCAAAAAGAGCTGGCAATGGGGTTCCCAGCCCCAATTAATTAACTTGCATTAATAATTCTCTTCACATGTTTTGCCCTGATCTATCAGTAAGCAACTTAATTTTGCAAATAGACACTCCTCCATGGTATGTGATTGTTGGAAGGCACCCGAGGATTCGGTTAGCCATGGCTTGAGAAAGTAAAGGTTGGGAGGAGTGTCATCTAAAAAAAAAACTAAACTAAAGTACATGTGTAAACAAAAGAGAAGAGGGATGATCTACCTTGCTGGTAGAGATAACGTCCTTCATGGGAGCCGCTCTTGAAAGTCTGGTTGATGAGGTAGTTAGAGTACCCGCTACCATTCGTTGACAACAACAAACACCTCTCAAAACTTTACTTTTATACTCTCTATATGATTTCAAAACTTGAAAAGCTCTAGCACATGATTTAATCCTCGCTTCCTCTCGCGAAGGGCCATTCTTTTACTTTATGTTGAGTCAGTTTACCTACTTCCTTCTATCTTAGAAGCAAACACTTGTGTCAACTGTGCATTGATTCTTACATGTTTACCTATTGCACTTGTTATATTGCTTTATGTTGACAATTATCCATGAGATAAACATGTTGAAGTTGAAAGCAACTGCTGAAACTTAATCATCCTTTGTGTTGTTTTGAAAGCAACTGCTGAAACTTAATCATCCTTTGTGTTGTTTCAAAACTTTCTACTTTGAATCTATTTCTTTATGAGTAACTCTTATGCAAGTCTTATTGATGCTTGTCTTGAAAGTACTATTCATGAAAGTCTTTGCTATATGATTCAGTTGTTTACTCATTGTCTTTACCATTGCTTTGAATCACTTCATTCATCTCATATGCCTACAATAGTATGATCAAGATTATGATAGCATGTCACTTAAGAAATTATCATTGTTATCGTTTACCTACTCGAGGACGAGTAGGAACTAAGCTTGGGGATGCTTGATACGTCCCAAACGTATCTATAATTTCTTATGTTCCATGCTACTTTTATGATGATACACACATGTTTTATACACACTTTATGTCATTATTATGCGTTTTCCGGAACTAACCTATTGGCGAGATGCCGAAGTGCCGCTTCTCGTTTTCGCTGTTTTTGGTTTCAGAAATCCTAGTAAGGAAATATTCTCGGAACTGGACGAAATCAACGCCCAACATCTTATAATTCCACGAAGCTTCCAGAACACCGAAGAGGCACTAGAGGGGAGCCCTGGTGGCCCCACACGTGTGGGCGGCGTGGCCAAGGAGCCAGGCGCGCCCCCCTACTGTGTGGGTCCTCCGTAACCCTTCCGACTCCGCCTCTTCGCCTATAAGAAGCCCCCTGACCTAAATCTTCGAGACGAAAAAGCCACGGTACGAGAAACCTTCCAGAGCCGCCGCCATCGCGAAGCCAAGATCTGGGGGACAGGAGTCTCTGTTCCGGCACGCCGCCTGGACGGGGAAGTGCCCCCGGAAGGCTTCTCCATCGACACCACCGCCATCTTCATCAACGCTGATGTCTCCCATGAGGAGGGAGTAGTTCTCCATCGAGGCTAAGGGCTGTACCGGTAGCTATGTGGTTAATCTCTCTCATATGTACTTCAATACAATGATCTCATGAATTGCTCTGCATGATTGAGATCCATATGATGAGCTTTGTATCGCTATTAGTCTATGTGCTACTCTTGTGATGTTATTAAAGTAGTCTATTCCTCCTTCACGGTGTAATGGTGACAGTGTGTGCATCGTGTACTACTTGGCGTAGGTTATGATCATAATCTCTTGTAGGTTATGGAGTTAACTATTACTATGATAGTATTGATGCGATCTATTCCTCCTTTCATAGTGTGATGGTGATAGTGTGCATGCTATGTTAGTACTTGGTATAATTGCAATGATCTATTATGCACTCTAAGGTTACTTAAATATGAACATCGAATTTTGTGGCGCTTGTTAACTCCGGCTTGAGGGAGCTCTTGTAGCCCTACACAATTAGTGGTGTTCATCATCCAACAAGAGAGTGTAGGGTGGTTTTATTATGTGATCAATGTTGAGAGTGTCAACTAGTGAAAGTATGATCCTGATGGCGTGTATTTCACACGTTCGTTGGGCAACCCCAAGAGGAAGGTATGATGCGCACAGCAGCAAGTTTTCCCTCAGAAAGAAACCAAGGTTTATCGAACCAGGAGGAGCCAAGAAGCACGTTGAAGGTTGATGGCGGCGGGATGTAGTGCGGCGCAACACCGGAGATTCCGGCGCCAACGTGGAACCCGCACAACACAACCAAAGTACTTTGCCCCAACGAAACAGATGAGGTTGTCAATCTCACCGGCTTGCTGTAACAAAGGATTAACCGTATTGTGTGGAAGATGATTGTTTGCGAGAGAAAACAGTAAAACAAGTATTGCAGCAGATTTGTATTTCAGTATTAAAGAATGGACCGGGGTCCGCAGTTCACTAGAGGTGTCTCTCCCATAAGATAAAAGCATGTTGGGTGAACAAATTACAGTCGGGCAATTGACAAATAGAGAGGGCATAACAATGCACATACATGACATGATAAGTATAGTGAGATTTAATTGGGCATTATGACAAAGTACATAGACCGCCATCCAACTCGCATCTATGCCTAAAAAGTCCACCTTCAGAGTTATCATCCGAACCCCTCCAAGTATTAAGTTGCTAAACAACGGACAATTGCATTAAGTATGGTGCGTAATGTAATCAACAACTACATCCTCGGACATAGCGCCAATGTTTTATCCCTAGTGGCAACAACGACAACACAACCTTAGGGGTTTCTGTCACTCCCCAGGTGTCAATGCAGGCATGAACCCACTATCGAGCATAAGTACTCCCTCTTGGAGTTAAAAGTAAAAACTTGGCCGAGCCTCTACTAGAAACGGAGAGCATGCAAGATCATAAACAACACATGTATAATAACTTGATAATTAACATGACATGGTATTCTCTATCCATCGGATCCCGACAAACACAACATATAGAATTACAGATAGATGATCTTGATCATGTTAGGCAGCTCACAAGATCCAACAATGAAGCACAATGAGGAGAAGACAACCATCTAGCTACCGCTATGGACCCATAGTCCAGGGGTGAACTACTCACTCATCACTCCGGAGGTGACCATGGCGGTGTAGAGTCCTCCGGGAGATGAATCCCCTCTCCGGCAGGGTGCCGGAGGAGATCTCCGTAATCCCCCGAGATGGGATCGGCGGCGACGGCGTCTCGCAAGGTTTTCCGTATCGTGGTTTTTCGCATCGGGGTTTTCGCGACGGAGGCTTTAAGTAGGCGGAAGGGCGAGTCGGGGGCTAACGAGGGGCCCACGCTATAGGTCGGCGTGGCCGGGGCTTGGGCCGCGCCGCCCTATAGCTTGGCCACCTCGTGGCCCCACTTCGTGTGTTCTTCGGTCTTCCGGAAGCTCCGTGGAAAAATAGGGCCCCGGGTCTTCGTTTCGTCCAATTCCGAGAATATTTCGTTACTAGGATTTCGAAACCAAAAACAGCGTAAAACGAGAACCGGCACTTCGGCATCTTGTTAATAGGTTAGTTCCGGAAAATGCACGAATATGACATAAAGTGTGCATAAAACATGTAGGTATCATCAATAATATGGCATAGAACATAAGAAATTATCAATACGTCGGAGACGTATCAAGCATCCCCAAGCTTAGTTCTGCTCGTCCCGAGCAGGTAAAACGATAACAAAGATAATTTCTGAAGTGATATGCCATCATAACCTTGATCATACTATTGTAAACATATGTAGTGAATGCAGCGATCATAACAATGGTGATGACATGAGTAAACAAGTGAATCATAAAGCAAAGACTTTTCATGAATAGTACTTCAAGACAAGTATTAATAAGTCTTGCATAAGAATTAACTCATAAAGCAATAAATCAAAGTAAAGGTATTGAAGCAACACAAAGGAAGATTAAGTTTCATCGGTTGCTTTCAACTTGTAACATGTATATCTCATGGATAATTGTCAACATAGAGTAATATAACAAGTACAATATGCAAGTATGTAGGAATCAATGCACGAGTTCACACAAGTGTTTGCTTCTTGAGGTGGAGAGAGATAGGTGAACTGACTCAACATAAAAGTAAAGAGAATGGTCCTTCAAAGAGGAAAGCATCGATTGCTATATTTGTGCTAGAGCTTTTATTTTGAAAACATGAAACAATTTTGTCAACGGTAGTAATAAAGCATATGAGTTATGAAAGTTATATCTTACAAGTTGCAAGTCTCATGCATAGTATACTAATAGTGCCCGCACCTTGTCCTAATTAACTTGGACTACCGGATCTTTGCAATGCACATGTTTTGACCAAGTGTCACAATGGGGTACCTCCATGTCGCCCGTACAAAGGTCTAAGGAGAAAGCTCGCATTTTGGATTTCTCGCTTTTGATTATTCTCAACTTAGACATCCATACCGGGACAACATGGACAACAGATAATGGGCTCCTCTTTAATGCATAAGCATGTGGCAACAATTTTTATTCTCATATGAGATTGAGGATATATGTCCAAACTGAAACTTCCACCATGAATCATGGCTTTAGTTAGCGGCCCAAAGTTCTTCTCTAACAACATGCATGCTCCAACCATGAAGGTGGTAGATCTCTCTTGCTTCGGACAAGACGGACATGCATAGCAATTCACATGATATCCAACAAAGAATAGTTGATGGCGTCCCCGTAAACATGGTTATCGCTCAACAAGCAACTTAATAAGAGATAAAGTGCATAAGTACATATTCAATACTACAATAGTTTTTAAGCTATTTGTCCCATGAGCTATATATTGCAAAGGTGAATGATGGAATTTTAAAGGTAGCACTCAAGCAATTTACTTTGGAATGGCGGATAAATACCATGTAGTAGGTAGGTATGGTGGACACAAATGGCATAGTGGTTGGCTCAAGTATTTGGGATGCATGAGAAGTATTCCCTCTCGATACAAGGTTTAGGCTAGCAAGGTTATTTGAAACAAACACAAGGATGAACGGTACAGCAAAACTCACATAAAAGACATATGGTAAACATTATAAGACTCCATACCGTCTTCCTTGTTGCTCAAAACTCAATACTAGATGTTATCTAGACTCTAGAGAAACCAAATATGCAAACCAAATTAGCAAGCTCTAAGTATTTCTTCATTAATGGGTGCAAAGTATATGATGCAAGAGCTTAAACATGAGCACAACAATTGCCAAGTATCAAATTATCCAAGACATTTTAGCAATTTACTACATGTAGCATTTTCCAATTCCAACCATATAACAATTTAACGAAGAAGAAACTTTGCCATGAATACTATGAGTAGAGCCTAAGGACATATTTGTCCATATGCAACAGCGGAGCGTGTCTCTCTCCCATAAAGTGAATGCTAGGATCCATTTTATTCAAACAAAACAAAAAACAAAAACAAACCGACGCTCCAAGCAAAGTGCATAAGATGTGGCCGAATAAAAATATAGTTTCGGGGAGGAACCTGATAATGTTGTCGATGAAGAAGGGGATGCCTTGGGCATCCCCAAGCTTAGACGCTTGAGTCTTCTTAATATATGCAGGGGTGAACCACCGGGGCATCCCCAAGCTTAGAGCTTTCACTCTCCTTGATCATATTGCATCATACTCCTCTCTTGATCCTTGAAAACTTCCTCCACACCAAACTCGAAACAACTCATTAGAGGGTTAGTGCATAATAAAAATTCACATGTTCAGAGGTGACACAATCATTCTTAACACTTCTGGACATTGCATAAAGCTACTGGACATTAGTGGATCAAAGAAATTCATCCAACATAGCAAAAGAGGCAATGCGAAATAAAAGACAGAATCTGTCAAAAAAGAACAGTCCGTAAAGATGGATTTTATTAGGCCACCAGACTTGCTCAAACGAAAATGCTCAAATTGAATGAAAGTTGCGTACATATCTGAGGATCATGCTCGTAAATTGGCGTAATTTTCTGAGCTACCTACAGGGAGATAGACCCAGATTCGTGACGAGCAAAGAAATCCGGAACTGCGCGATAATCCAAATCTAGTACTTACTTTTCTATCAAAGACTTTACTTGGCACAACAAAACTCAAAACTAAGATAAGAAGAGGTTGCTACAGTAGTAAACAACTTCCAAGACACAAATATAAAACAAAAATACTGGAGTAAAAACATGGGTTGTCTCCCATAAGCGCTTTTCTTTAACGCCTTTCGAGCTAGGCGCGAAAGTGTAACTCAAGTAACATCGAAAGATGAAGCATCAACATCATAATTTGTTCTAATGATAGAATCATAAGGTACCTTCATTCTCTTTCTAGGGAAGTGTTCCATACCTTTCTTGAGAGGAAATTGATATTTAATATTACCTTCCTTCATATCAATAGTAGCACCAACGGTTCGAAGAAAAGGTCTTCCCAATATAATGGGGCAAGATGCATTGCATTCAATATCCAAGACAACAAAATCAACGGGGACAAGGTTATTGTTAACCATAATATGAACATCATCAACTTTCCCCAAAGGTTTCTTTTTAGCATTATCGGCGAGATTAACATCCAAATAACAATTCTTCAATGGTGGCAAGTCAAGCATATCATAGACTTTTTTAGGCATAACGAAATACTTGCACCAAGATCACATAAAGCATTACAATCAAAATCTTTGACTCTCATTTTAATGATGGGCTCCCAACCATCCTCTAGCTTTCTAGGAATAGAAGTTTCAAGTTTTAGTTTCTCTTCTCTAGCTTTTATGAGAGCATTTGTAATATGTTTTGTGAAAGCCAAATTTATAGCACTAGCATTGGGACTTTTAGCAAGTTTTTGCAAGAACTTTATAACTTCAGAGATGTGGCAATCATCAAAATCTAAATCATTACAATCTAAAGCAATGGGATTATCATCCCCAAGGTTGGAAAAAATTTCAGCGAGTTTTATCACAAGCGGTTTCGTGATTTTAGCGGTTTTAGCGGTTTCGAGTAATTTTGCGCGCTTTGCACTAGGAGTAGAAGCATTGCCAACACCAATTATTTTATCATGGATAGTAGGAGGTGCAGCAACATATGAATCATTAGCATTGCTAGTGGTGGTAATAGTCCAAACTTTAGCTACATTTTCTTTTTAGCTAGTTTTTCCTTTTCTTCTCTATCCCACCTAGCACGCAGTTCAGCCATTAATCTTATATTCTCATTAATTCTAACTTGGATGGCATTTGCTGTAGTAACAATTTTATTTTCAATATCCCTATTAGGCATAACTTTCGATTTCAAAAGATCAACATCGAGAGGCAAGACTATCAATTCTAGAAACAAGAATATCAATTTTATTGAGCTTTTCCTCAACGATTTGTTAAAGGCAGTTTGTGTACTAATAAATTCTTTAAGCATGGCTTAAAGTCCAGGGGGTGTATTCCTATTATTGTTGTAAGAATTCCCATAAGAATTAGCATAACCGTTACCATTATTATAAGGATATGGCCTATAGTTATTACTAGAATTGTTCCGATAAGCATTGTTGTTGAAATTATTATTTTTAATGAAGTTTACATCAACATGTTCTTCTTGGGCAACCAATGAAGCTAATGGAACATTATTAGGATCAACATTATTCCTATCATTCGCAAGCATGGACATAATAGCATCAACCTTATCATTCAAGGAAGATGATTCTTCAACAGAATTTACCTTCTTACCTTGTGGAGCTCTTTCCGTGTGCCGTTCAGAGTAATTAACCATCATATTATCAAGAAGCTTTGTTGCTTCACCAAGAGTGATGGACATAAAGGTACCTCCAGCAGCTGAATCCAATAAATTCCGCGAAGAAAAATTTAGTCCTGCATAGAAGGTTTGGATGATCATCCAAGTAGTCGATCCATGGGTTGGGCAATTTTTAACTAGAGATTTCATTCTTTCCCAAGCTTGAGCAACATGTTCATTATCCAATTGTTTAAAATTCATTATGCTACTCCTCAAAGATATAATTTTAGCAGGGGGATAATATCTACCAATAAAAGCATCCTTGCATTTAGTCCGAGGAATCAATACTATTCTTAGGCGAGAGATAGCAACCAATCTTTAGCTCTTCCTCTTAATGAGAAAGGGAACAATTTTAATTTTATAATGTCACCATCTACATCTTTATACTTTTGCATTTCACATAGTTCAACAAAATTATTGAGATGGGCAGCAGCATCATCGGAACTAACACCGAGAAAATTGCTCTCGCATAACAAGATTAAGTAAAGCGAGGTTTAATTTCAAAGAATTCTGCTGTAGTAGCAGAGTGGAGCAATAGGTGTGCATAAGAAATCATTATTATTTGTGCTAGTGAAGTCACACAACTTAGTATTTTCAGGAGTAGCCATTTTAGCAATAGTAAATAAAGCAAACTAGATAAAGTAAATGCAAGTAAACTAATTTTTTTGTGTTTTTGATATAGCAAACAAGATAGTAAATAAAGTAAAGCTAGCAACTAATTTTTTTGTGTTTTGATATAATGCAGCAAACAAAGTAGTAAATAAAATAAAGCAAGACAAAAACAAAGTAAAGAGATTGAGAAGTGGAGACTCCCCTTGCGGCGTGTCTTGATCTCCCCGGCAACGGCGCCGAGAAAATATGCTTGATGGCGTGTATTTCACACGTTCGTTGGGCAACCCCAAGAGGAAGGTATGATGCGCACGGCAGCAAGTTTTCCCTCGGAAAGAAACCAAGGTTTATCGAACCAGGAGGAGCCAAGAAGCACGTTGAAGGTTGATGGCGGCGGGATGTAGTGCGGCGCAACACCGGAGATTCCGGCGCCAACGTGGAACCTGCACAACACAACCAAAGTACTTTGCCCCAACGAAACGGTGAGGTTGTCAATCTCACCGGCTTGCTGTAACAAAGGATTAACCGTATTGTGTGGAAGATGATTGTTTGCGAGAGAAAACGAGTAAAACAAGTATTGCGAGCAGATTTGTATTTCGGTATTAAAGAATGGACCGGGGTCCACAGTTCACTAGAGGTGTCTCTCCCATAAGATAAAAACATGTTGGGTGAACAAATTGCGGTCGGGCAATTGACAAATAGAGAGGGCATAACAATGCACATACATGACATGATAAGTATAGTGAGATTTAATTGGGCATTACGACAAAGTACATAGACCGCCATCCAACTGCATCTATGCCTAAAAAGTCCACCTTCAGGTTATCATCCGAACCCCCTCCGGTATTAAGTTGCTAAACAACGAGACAATTGCATTAAGTATGGTGCGTAATGTAATCAACAACTACATCCTCGGACATAGCGCCAATGTTTTATCCCTAGTGGCAACGGCACAACACAACCTTAGGGGTTTCTGTCACTCCCCGAGTGTCAATGCAGGCATGAACCCACTATCGAGCATAAGTACTCCCTCTTGGAGTTAAAAGTAAAAACTTGGCCAGAGCCTCTACTAGAAATGGAGAGCATGCAAGATCATAAACAACACATGTATAATAACTTGATAATTAACATGACATGGTATTCTCTATCCATCGGATCCCGACAAACACAACATATAGAATTACAGATAGATGATCTTGATCATGTTAGGCAGCTCACAAGATCCAACAATGAAGCACAATGAGGAGAAGACAACCATCTAGCTACTGCTATGGACCCATAGTCCAGGGGTGAACTACTCACTCATCACTCCGGAGGCGACCATGGCGGTGTAGAGTCCTCCGGGAGATGAATCCCCTCTCCGGCCTGCCGGAGGAGATCTCCAGAATCCCCCGAGATGGGATCGGCGGCGACGGCGTCTCAGTAAGGTTTTCCGTATCGTGGTTTTTCGCATCAGGGTTTTCGCGACGGAGGCTTTAAGTAGGCGGAAGGGCGAGTCGGGGGCTAACGAGGGCCCACGCTATAGGTCGGCGCGGCCGGGGCTTGGGCCGCGCCGCCCTATAGCTTGGCCACCTCGTGGCCCCACTTCGTGTGTTCTTCGGTCTTCCGGAAGCTCCGTGGAAAAATAGGGCCACGGGTCTTCGTTTCGTCCAATTCCGAGAATATTTCGTTACTAGGATTTCGAAACCAAAAGCAGCAGAAAACGAGACCGGCACTTCGGCATCTTGTTAATAGGTTAGTTCCAGAAAATGCACGAATATGACATAAAGTGTGCATAAAACATGTAGGTATCATCAATAATATGGCATAGAACATAAGAAATTATCAATACGTCGGAGACGTATCAGATCCCTAGGCCTTGTTTCCAAACATCGAATCTCCGTTTATTTACTGTTCTGTTGCATGTTTACTCGCTGCCATATTTTATTCAGATTGCTATTACCACTTATATACATCCATACTACTTGTATTTCACTATCTCTTCGCCGAACTAGTGCACCTATACATCTGACAAGTGTATTAGGTGTGTTGGGGACACAAGAGACTTCTTGTATCGTGATTGCAGGGTTGCTTGAGAGGGATATCTTTGACCTCTTCCTCCCTGAGTTCGATAAACCTTGGGTGATCCACTTAAGGGAAACTTGCTGTTGTTCTACAAACCTCTGCTCTTGGAGGCCCAACAACTGTCTACAGGAATAGAAGCGTGCGTAGACATCAGTATTGTTCGAGATGTGGAAGTTCTATGTGGTAAGATTAAATATCCTGCTGACTTTTTAGTAGTTGGTTCTGCTGCTAGTAAGACTTGTCCTATCATTTTTGGTAGACCTTTTCTAAATACTTGTGGAGCTATTATAGATTGCAAGAAAGAGAAAATTGTGACTAAATTTGCTGGTGAATCTTATGAGTTTAATTTCTCTAAATTTGCCAAAGTTCCTTATAAAGCTGAATTGCCTAACGATGATTTTAGAGTTGAACAGTGTGCATCTATTGCTCTTGCTCCTAATAATCCTTTGCAGCAACATTTGGAGGATCATGAAAGTGAAGTCTTTAGGGAAGAAAGGAATGAGCTTGATGAAATTTTCCTTCGTCAACCTATTCTTAAACATGACTTACCGGTTGAAGATCTAGGTACAACACCACCACCAAAGGAAGATCCTGTTTTTGATTTGAACCCGTTGCCTGATAATATTAAGTATGCTTATCTTGATGATAAGAAAACATATCTTGTTATTATTAGTGCTAAGCTTTCAGATTTTAAGGAAGAGAGATTATTGGAAATATTGAAGAAACACCGAGGAACTATTGGCTACACTCTTGATGATTTGAAGGGGATTTCTCCCGCTATTTGCCAACATGCCATCAATATGGAAGATGATGCAAAGCCTGTTGTTGAACATCAGCGTCGTTTAATTCCTAAGATGAAGGATGTGGTAAGGAATGAGGTATTGAAATTTCTTGAAGCTGGTATTATATATCCTACTAGATCATGAAAGCGCGCGTTGCCGCGCCCGTCCATTTGGACAAAGGACAATAGAAATATTTGAGAAAAATGAATAGTATTAATTCTGTGAAAATGAACATTTTGAATTACAATGCCTCAGTTCATACCATGGACTCAAATATATTCAGAATACCGCTGCAGATGGGTACTTAAAAGTTCAACAAATAAAATATCTTTTGTAGGTCAGCTTGCAGATATTTACAAATCCTTTTGTGACGCATAAGACAGGGAGATAAAAACATTATGAGCTATGGAGCCCGAGTTCATAATCTATAATTTGAGATGAAACTGGACGTGAATTTATGTATCACTATGGCAGGAAAGATTGGATGTGGGGTAAGATAAGATACATGCCAGTAATCAACACCATGTACCTGTCAAACGGGTAATTAGAAGCATCCACGTATGATCATCAATTCATATAAACAATTGTGTCAGTTATATTGACAACATCAAAATCAAGGGAAAATTAGATTTAAATGGATACCCCACAAAAGATGTAAATGTGAGAAGGAAGAGTGTCTAAAAAAACTCCAAAGATTCAGAAAGATAGACTACGTAAGTAGATTCGGTATATTATTAAAAGAACAAATAATATAAGTATATAGATTAGGATACTAATTAGCGTGGTGCCGAAGCTAATAAAATCACTTCTGAAGTTGCAGAAGTGAGTTTTATACAACTTCCAGGTTGACGTGGAATGTAACCTCTACTCGCATAATTTAAAATCACCAAATGCATTAGCAAGCTCACTGGTACAGACTTCGACGTCAGCTACCTCGTTACTCTGGTTTTCAACCACTCAATCAGAATGATCATGCAAGGAATCTTGCTAGCAGTAAGTCATCTTTAATGAAAAATAGAGCATATCCCAAAGAAAACTCAAGAAAAAAAATAGCTTAAGTAGCCATCATAAAAGAAAAACGTGGTTTGCCAGGAAATTCAAGTGCAAATTCAATCCATAGGGACATCTAACATCGAGACAGTTCGGTAGGCCTTCCAATGAAAAGAAACAATAGTAGGCTAGGAATTGAAAACGCCGCTAGGCCCTTGATACTACATGATAGGTTTATAAATCATACAAACTAATAGGTTTATAAGTCATACAAACTAAGCCAAACAATATGAAAGCATGAATCATCCTAGTAAGTATGAAAAGATTTTTCGCGCCTTGCGCACCCCTAAACTCCGCAGGAAAGTGTAGTAAAACAGAATAACCAATACATATGTAACACAAAATACTTTAAAAAAAAATGGTATGTTCTAATGCCCAATCAAATGTAAAGTAAACAAACTCAAGCTCTAGAAGCAATGCCAAGATGAAAAACAAGGAAAAAAATGTTTTTTTGGTATAGTAGGCATAAGACTGAACTTACGGTATGTATCGGTGGCCACGCGAATTGGGACTTACAGTATCCAGATGTGCTTATGCAAGCCCTGTCTTCATCCCTATCGGACCATGCGCCTTTACATATCTCGTTGAGCGCAGCGTTTAGGCCCAAGAGGAGATTCCGTTTTGAGCTATTCTGGTTAAAACTGGAAGGTTTCGACGACGCGGTGAAGGAGGCTTGGGTCTGTGATCAGCATATCGTCGATCCTTTCAAGAGGTTGGACGCCCTGTTTAGGAACGCTGCGGAGGCCTTGCAAGCTTGGGGGCAGAAGAAGATTGGCAACCTAAAGCTAAAACTGGCTATGGCGAACACGATCATCTTTAGGCTAGACGTTGCTCAGGAGGGGAGAGCCTTATCACAGGGAGAGCTTTGGCTGCGCAGGAATCTTAAGCATACAGTGCTGGGTTTGGCTTCGTTGGAGCGCACGATGGCGAGGCAGCGATCGCGTATCAGATGGCTAAAGGAGGGGGACGCCAACACGAGGCTATTCCAAACAGTAGCAAATGGCCGTCGGTGCAAGAACTATATTCCTGCGATACGTGTTGGAGAAGAGATCATAACCGATCAAGACAGGAAGGTGGAGGCCTTTGCAGTGGCGTATGAGAATCTGCTGGGTGCAATGCAAAACAGACCGTTCTCGATTGACTTGCATGCGATCGGAATCCAACAACTGGATTTGAGCGAGCTGGAGATCTTGTTCACAGAAAGAGAGGTTTGGGAAACGATCAAGGAGATGCCAGGGGACCGTGCGCCAGGGCTGGACGGATTCATAGGTGCTTTTTACCAACGTGCGTGGAGCGTGATTAAGCCGGACATCATGGCGTGTGTTTGGAAACTGGGGGTTGGCGATGGTAGGGGTTTTGCAAGGCTGAATAGAGCGCTAATCACGCTAATCCCCAAGAAACAAGACGCCCAGGAGATTGGGGATTACAGACCAATTAGTTTGGTTCACAGCTTCGCCAAGCTATTTTCCAAGCTAGTTGCGAATCGGCTAAGGCAAAGATTGGGAGAGATGGTCAGTGCCAACCAATCGGCTTTTGTGAGAGGGCGTTGTCTTCACGATAACTTCCTGTTGGTCAGACAGGTTGCCAGGAAGATTAACCAGAGGAGACAGACAGGTGTGCTACTGAAGCTCGACCTCACACGGGCTTTTGACACTATGTCGTGGGGGTTCCTGCAGGAAGTGCTTCGTGCCATGGGTTTTGGGCAGCTGTTTACCAAATGGATCGCTCTACTCCTATATACTGCCAACACGAGGGTGATTGTCAATGGAGTGCCTGTGAGAAGGATTCAGCACACACGAGGTCTGAGGCAAGGTGACCCAACGTCGCCAATGTTGTTTGTGCTAGGGATGCAAGTTCTGACTGCTTTGATGGAGAAGGCGGTGGACAACGGTCTTTTCAGTGGCTTGGCCGGCGTCTCGGCAATGCAAAGGATCTCTATATACGCGGACGACGTCGTGATGTTCTTCCGACCCCTCAGACATGAATTATTGGCGGTTAAGGAGTTGCTGTTCATATTTGGAGAGGCATCAGGTTTGCAGGCGAATTACACCAAGACTACAACGACGCTGATCAGAGGAGTGGAGGAGGAAAAAGTGCGAACTCAGGAGATTTTGGAATGCCAATGTGTCGAGTTCCCAATCAAGTACTTGGGACTGCAATTGGCGCTTAGGCCGCTAACACGGGCGCAATGGCAGCCGATGATCGATGTTGTGGTCCGAGTCGTTCCTGCTTGGCAGAGAGGTATGATTGATCGGGCGGGGAGGCTCACGCTCGTCAAAATGGTCATGATGGCAAGGCCGATTCACCAGGTGTTGGTTCTTAATCCGCCGGAATGGCTGATCAACGAAGTGGTGAAGCACATCAGAAGCTTTTTCTGGGTTGGTCGCAAGCACAACACGAGTGGGCGCTGTTTGGTCGCTTGGGAGAGCGTCTGTAAGCCGGCTAGGCTTGGCGGTCTGGGCGTCAAAAATCTGAAGCTGCAAGGGCTGGCGCTGAGAGCTCGATGGGAGTGGTTGCAGAGAACCGATCCAAGTAGGCCGTGGCAGGGGCTTAAGCTTGATTTGGACAAGGGAGCGGTGCAGGTGTTCAGAAGCCTTGCAAGGATCTCTGTCGGATCAGGAACGAATGTCCTGTTCTGGCAGGACAGATGGATCGGTGGGCGCTGCGCGGAAGACATTGCGCCGCTCGTCACGGCTGCGATGCTACCCAGAAGGAAGAACTGCCGACGGGTGTCGGACGCGCTCATTGATAATGCGTGGCTGTCGGACTTCAGCGCGGATCTATCGTTACAAGCCTGGGAGCAATGCATTATGCTATGGGAGGAGGTTGAGCGGGTGCCGAGGAGGCCGCAGGAGGAGGATGCCTTTTCTTGGACCGGAGCGAGTAGGGGTGTCTACTCAGCTAAGGACACTTACCGCATGCTGTGTCAGGGAAGTTTGGAGTTCAGGATGCATAAGCCAATCTGGAACTCGATTGCACCGGCGAAATGCAAGATTTTCTGCTGGTTAGCGCTGAGATATCGTCTGTGGACCGCGGATAGGCGTCAGAGACATGGGTTGCAGGAAAATACGTCTGCGTGCTTTACATGCCTGCAAGATCAGGATACGGTGGATCATATCTTGATGCGCTGCCCATTCGCGAGGCAAACCTGGTTTGAATGTCTGACAGAGGCGGGGCTTAACTTGGTTGAGCCGACCATGGATAGTACACTGGAGACCTGGTGGGATGCTGCGAGACATCTTGTGCATAAGAAGGACAGAAGAGGCTTCGATGCTCTAGTCATGCTTACTTCTTGGATGCTCTGGAAGCAGCGCAATGCAAGAGTGTTTAACAATGTGAGACAGCAATGTAATGTGCAGCAACTTGTGATCAGGATCAAGGAGGAGTTCGCTCTTTGGAAGCTTGCGAGGAGAGGAGATGGAGACTTGATGCCGCGAGAGTAGGCTAGGGTGTGCGTGTGGGGTGTGTGTGTGGAGTTACCGGCTGTGGTGTTCGCATCGCAGCGTCGGCTCTTGTATGATATTTTGCTCTCTTCTATAAAGATTTGGTACGCCTTTGGCGTACCCTCGAAAAAAAAGGTATATGTCCCAGACTCCATAACTCCACTTACTATCATAAATTCTGAAAGAAGAAATGATATCGAATAATCACCATACTCATCTCAACAGTAGCAACAGATCATTGGTTGTTTGCACATCATGCCATAGTTTCCTTCCATCAAGCAGTCCAAACAATTATAAGTGTTTAAGTTGTGTGCATAAGGAGAAGAATTGTTGTGAATGTTTCATATTATCCTGCAAAACTTGGCATGTGCTATTTTCCTTCCATGGAAGCAATGAACATATTTTACCTTGTCACTCATCTTCTCCAATGCAGTAGCTACTTCACTTTTTCGAAGAGAACTGGAAAAAACCAAATCCTTTGGATTTCCTAGTCACAGGATATATGCCATATTACTTTCACTGTATGACACACCCATCAGTTAGAGGATAATATCTAATCAGCCCAAACCACAAACCTAACATCAAATCCTTTGGATTTCCTAGTCACAGGATATATCCCATATTACTTTCACTGTATGACACACCCATCAGTTAGAGGATAACATCTAATCAGCCCAAACCACAAACCTAACATCAAACAGGGTCAAAACAGATATGTTAGCACTTCCGTAACATTTCCATTCTGAGAATACATCATTCAGTGCACTTTTATTGGTGACATGGGATAGGACATACCTGCATGGCTGCAAATCAGTGGAAGAAATTGAACTTGAACTGTAAGTCAGCAGTACTACTGGATTGTTGAATGTTAATGTAAATTATTCCTGCATTTACATTTATCTGGAAACTACCCTATTTCAAATTAGAGACAATTTTTGCATTTGTGTGAGGGCAGTGATCTGTAGATTTAAAAGTGCCAGTATAACTTGCAGGTAAGTAACTCAAGTTACCTTCCTCCAACTCAAGTTTGATTTATTGACACGTTTTGCTTGATGCATTAAGGAATAATCACCCTGGAACGATCAGAAGGAGAAGATATTAGTATTTAATAGTGTGGAAACTTATTTCTAATAGCACAACATCAAAGCACATTCATACCTATCTTGAACGTTCATCCTATCAAATTCATCGAAAAGGCATGCCTCTGTTAGAACCAGTGCACCTCACTCAAGTGTGTATGATCCCATTTGAACTGCTGCAGTTGGTCCAACAGATTTTTCTTCGAAACAAGCTGGTTTGAGCGCCAGGAGTTTGTCCCCTTGGTCCAGCACTCTTGGGAGAGATTGTTGACCAAGGTGGGTGGCCGCGACATCATTGATTGGTGGAACTTCATGTCCTCTGGTCTTAGACAGTTGCTTAGGGGCTGGAGTCAGAACCTTGGAAGGGATACCAAGGCTGAGAAAGCCGCTTTGCTGACCCGGATCGCCGAACTTGATGTGCTGGCCGACGCCACAGGCCTTGACGAGGATGCCTGGACCTCGAGATACCACTTGGAGGAGCAGCTGATGCATATCTACAGAATGGAGGAGGAGCACTGGCGGCAGCGCGGCAGAGTGAGGTGGGCGTTGCATGGTGATGCAAACACGGCCTATTTTCATGCGGTAGCCAATGGGAGAAGAAGAAAATGCAATATCTCTAAGCTTCGAACGGACAACGGAACTATCTCGGAACCTAAATTGATCCAACAACACATCTACGAGTTCTATAGGGACCTGCTTGGTTCCTCAGCTCCAAGGGTTTGTGGGCTGGCGCCTTCCTCCTGGGGTGAGGAAGCGCGCGTGTCAGAGGAGGAAAATGGGGACTTGGTTCGCACCTTCTCTGAATCTGAACTCGAGGCCATTATCAAAGAGATGAAAACCGACACTGCTCCGGGACCGGATGGCTTCCCCGTGGCTTTCTTCAAGCGCTTCTAGCCTCAGACCAAACTTGGCATCCTGCACATCCTCAATGACTTTGTGCTGGGGCGCATTGACATTGCCAGGCTAAACTTTGGCATTCTGTCGCTCATCCCGAAAGTTCCTGGGGTGGAACAAATCTCACAGTACCGACCGATTGCCCTGATCAATGTTATCTTCAAGATTATCTCCAAAGCTTATGCCTCCAAGCTTGACCCTATCGCTCACAGAATTATTTCCCCGAACCAAACAGCCTTCTTTAAGGGAAGAAATATCCTTGATGGCCCTCTTGCCCTCATGGAGATCATACACGACATCCGGAAAAGGAAGCACAGTGGGGTGCTACTCAAGCTAGACTTTGAAAAGGCGTATGACAGGGTGAACTGGGACTTTCTGGGGGAAGTTCTCCGCTGCAAAGGCTTTGATGCAGGCTACATCCACAGGATTCTGCAGCTTGTCTCCGGGGGGCAAACTGCTATCTCTATTAACGGTGAGGTGGGACCGTTTTTTAGGAATAAGAGAGGGGTTCGTCAGGGAGATCCCCTCTCCCCACTGCTCTTCAATTTTATCGGAGAAGCGCTCTCTGGGATCTTATCTGCCGCGGCGTCGGCAGGCCACATTCATGGGTTAGTTCCTCACTTGCTGCCAGGAGGTATCACGCACCTGCAATACGCCGACGACACGCTTATCCTCATCTAGGGTTCGGACGAGGATATCGCGAACCTTAAGTTCCTCCTGATGTGCTTCGAAGATATGTCTGGGCTCAAAATCAACTATCACAAGAGTGAAGTGTTTGTCCTGTGTAACGACCCGGAAAAACCCTATATTAGATTTTTCGCCGCTTCTTGTTTTTCCGAGTCGTTCCGAAAATCGTCGTCATCATGCATACATCATATACATGGTTTTGACAAAATAAAGTTTATTTTTAAATAAATCCCATTTTACTATTTTCTTCTCATATGGTTCTATAAGAGCCCTATTTAAATCTTTGCTTATTTAACAAAACCTCTAGTTCTTATTTGTATTTAAAATCCCAAAGAAAAATAAATATTTTTAAGCCTTGCAAAATTGTTTAACAATAAAAACAAAGCCTTTCAAATCCTTTCCAAAATTCCTCCTTTCATCCTCTTCTTTCTTTTTGCACAAGTTTTCAGCAAGAAACAGAAAAGATGGAAGAAGCTTATTCTGAAGAAGAGGAAAGAAGTCACGGCAGCAATACAATCAGACAGAGTCAACCACACACCAGCTTCCATCTTGTCTTTTTCGTGGGCACAGCAGGAGAGGAGCGTGATCCTCCTCGCCACTCGACCAGCCTCCTCTCAACCACTCCCTTTCCCTTCTTCGTTTTCCCCATCTTCAGAGAACCCTAGTTTGCTTCCTCCCTTGCGCCGCCGTTTCCCTTCTGTCTGTTCTCCACGCAAACAGCAGACAAAGAACACACTTCAGATAGTTTGGAAGATTCAGAGAACGGAGATCCTCGCCGGAGAAAATCGACGACAACGTCACCGTTTTCTTCTCCGACCCCAGAAGAAAATTGGGGTTTCCATCGCCACCGTGTTCCCCCATTGTTTTTGAGCGGGGATTCGTGTTCCTGGTAAGCAGGCGCACCTCCTAGACCTCCGTCCCCTCTCGCTTTCGCTTGCTGCTGCTCTGCCACCAGTGAACCTTCTTCTCCTCCGCAGATCGTCGTCGCCGGCGCCGCTATGGTGGTTCCCGAGCCCAGCTAAGGCCTCCCTTCGGTTCGCCTCGTCAACGCACATCTCCTGGCACAAGGAATTGGAAGGACGTGCTCCAGATCGACGTCGCCGTCCTCGACTTGCCGCAGTCACCGTTGCGTCTCCTTCCTCCTCTTCATCGAATCCGTCTTACCCGAGCTCCACCGCTTCGCCAGCTTCCTCCTGGTGAGCATCCGCTTCTTCTCTCCCTTTCCCCATCTGTTCCGCCCCGCAGCGCGTCGGCCCGTTTCTGCTCGTTGGTTCTCCGCCATGGTCGACAGGAGAGCATGTTTTCTGAGCTGTTGTCGCAACCTCTTGTCCCTGTGCTCGCGCGCGTCTTCACGCTGCACACCGCGTCCGCGACATCCTGTACCGCACGCGCGCTTGCACGCGCAGCTTCCTGCCACTCCCGCAAAGCACACACCGCGCCTTTGCTTCTGATCATAGTCACCGTCAGTTTCGTCAGTTCTCAGGTCGACATGCTTCAGACTTGGATCTTTTACCTCGCGTCCACTCCTTATCACGTTTCGAAGGTAGCCTAACTGGAGGTACTCGACAGTGCATATCCTAGATGCTCGCTAATCATCACCAGTCGTTGCTGGCTCAGTCGGTTGTGCGTTTGATCCACATCCAGTAAACCACCATCCAATTCCCGGGGAAATCAGCGTCCAATCTTTTTCTCTGTATGTTGCTTCACTTCAGTAGACACATGCAGTTCAGGTTCAGAGATCATGCACGAGGCCAGGTGAAAAACATTCCACACCATACTTTTGCTATCCGATCTTGGTCAGTTGGTCTGTTCCCTTGGTCGGATCAAATCCTGGATGTCTTTGGTTCAACACAATATCAATCTTTTTGTCCTCTGGTTTGCTTTAAAATTCTGGTAATTCAAATCTATTTTAAATGTGTATTACAAACCAGTAGCAGGTATTTGAACTATTTTAAATGTTATCATGTTACAGTTATTTTTGAACAGATAATTATGACAAAGAAATAAAATAGGTTTTATGATTAAAATTTTGCATAAATCAATATCTTTCAAACCGTAAATCAAAATAAAAAGTGTTATATATGAATTTTGATCAGAAAAATGTGCTGAACATGAATATGCCATCCATGCTTGCTATTGCATCATGCATCATATAATTTCGTGCTAGTTTGCATTACCACCTAATATGTAACATATGGAATATGTGGGATATTATATAAATGTTGTCCCGGTTCCATTTAACTTTGATGTAGCTCACCCCTGTCATGTTTGCTATGCTAATCCACCCTTAAATTTGTCGGTAGAAAATGCAACTCCAACTCTAAATTTGTTTGTCCGGGGTTTCGACTCCGATTAATATGGATAAATTGCATTTCACCATATTCGCCATGCCATGCATATCATCTTGAGCATGCCGAATTCTTCTCCGTAGTTGTAAGATTTGCATCCGTTGTTTGTTGTAGCATTTTCTTCTTCCCGGATAGGATCACGAAGTGGTGATGTGAGATACGACGAGTTCTCCGACAAGTTCTTCTGCAGCTTTCCACAGGCGAGCCCTCTCTCTTCACCTATTTTACACTCTCCCTCGCATTGCTATCCTTATGTTGCGCTTCTTTATCGAGTCACGTGTCCTATTCCACTTGTTTACCATAATAATCCTATATGTATCATTCCTCACCCATAGCCGTTGCTTGATGTGTGAGCCTTGCGAGTCGTAGGCGTGTTTAGGCTTTGTTGTTATCTCGATCTGATATCGGGATATGTTGGGTTGTTGGGAGGTTATCACATGCTATATCAGTTGTTGGAGATACTCATGTTTTACTTTAATTGTTAACAACTAAAATTGTAAGCAGAGGCATCTGTGAGCCCCTTTGCGAAAGCATCGGAACTTTGACTCGCTAATGTCCCCTAGGACCCGAGTTCTTGTTATATGTTCCGAGATTGAGCGCTCTACCCATGCGTGGGGACGATTATTGGGACCCCCTCACCCTTTACCTTTTCTCAAGTCGGCTGAAAAGGGGCCACAACCTTGGTTTTATTTGGCGCATTGCATGTTTATATACCGTTGCCTTCGGTGTTTACTTCCTCGTTGCCTTCGGTGTTTATATTCCGTACTATACCTTGCGGGACGTTTAGCGAAGCGTGTGGTTTGCACGCCTAGCCGCCGGCGCAAACCTCTCGAGTCCGCTTCGTGAGTACGGCCGACTTCGTTACGGTAGCTTAGTCGGGTGGCCCCCTAGACTTTCTTGTTGAACTCGGGAACAGTCTTGTTGTGAGACATCCACCTCGTCGTAAGTGGGTCGAGCATGCGTATGGTTACATTTGGGCAACCCCCGCAGGGTGTACATCTTATCGATAAGCCGTGTCCGCGGTTATGGACGACTTGGAATTGTATAGCTTGATCATAGAACAACTTACACTTTATACTTGTTGTTAATAATTTGCTAATAACTTGCGTAGTAATATAGCATTACTATAACGGCTACCTAATAAAACTTGTCCACCGTTGAGTGCCTTTTACATTGCCTCTTCGCAATCGTTGAAGGGGATATGTGTATTTGGCTGGGTTATGTTTGTGTAGTATTATCTGTTACCTTATGCGCTCTCTTATCTTCTCTGAGTAGACGGATGTTGTAGCGTGTCTCTATTGGTTATAGTTCTGCTGCCGCTAAACCTACCATATAGCCCCAGGCGATATATATATATATATACTCGCTCGGCGAGCATAGCCATTTCTAGTCTCGCTAAGTACGTGCCGGAGTTCGTTCCTTGGTACTTACTCTCGCCTTTTCCCCTTTCTCTTTTGCTTCCTCCCTTTTGTCGGCAACCGATGGCCCGACTTCGACAGGTACAAGATGACGACGTTAGCAAGGTTACCCTTCCGGCTTGGCCCGGGCAGGGTTATGGACGCCATCTGGTTATCTTCGGGACTCTTAGTCCAATTTGTATCTTGTCCGTACTCGGACGCATTCGATCTTCACGTATGACTTGGATCTTTGTATTGTATATTTGTATCTTGACTCGTTGGAGTCGTTGTTGTAATATATGTATCTTGTGGGCTCTATTGTAATCTCGTTGTAATGTTACCGCTCGTGTTAATTCCTCCGGCATCACGTGTGTGATTCGTCGCGCACGTCGTGTCGGAGGGCGTCTCGAATCGATATCATGCGGATTTTGGCGGGATCGCTGGAATCCTCATGGTACCGGTTCCGGGGCGTCACAAGTTGGTATCAGAGCTCAGGTTGACGGTACCCCACTAGTCCAGCCTTTAGGATAACCTTGCCAACGGTCGTTGAGTTTAGAGTGTTAAAACCTATTTTCTAAAACTCGTTGGATAGATCTGATTAGCTCTGAATTTTCTCCTTACCTCAATTCTTTCTCATCTTACCTTTGCGAGTTTTGAGTCTTCTCTTCTGAGTCTTAGGTTCCGACGTGCGTTGGACGATCTATGCCTTTCACCTAATAGGACCGATCTCTGAAGACCTTCCGCCAGAAGAACATCAACGATGGCTAACCTTTTTCTTCTCCGTTGACATCATCTTTGCTACTGTGATCTCCCTACAATTCTTTGTGCCTTGGTCCCGTCGAATCTTCGCTGACAACGCTTATCAAGATCGCCAATCTGAATTCCGGGAGTGGATTGCATGATTCTCCTATTTGTGTACCGAGTAATGCTTTGGGTGCGGGATGGAGTAGCTACCATACCGACTACTCTTATCATTGCTTTGCTACATTGAAATTGGTGGATCCATGTGACTGTTACTCCTTCCTCTCTTTCTCCGGAGTTGTCATCGTCGACGTGAGCAACAACCCTTGTTGGTGGTGTCGACCGTCCTACCTGGAGCAACAATTCTTGTTAGTGATGTCGAGAAGATCGATGCATCACCAGAAGTTCCGATAGTCCAACTCTCTCCCCCGTACCTTGGCGTGGAACCTCGGGGCGAGGTTCCTTGTTAGTGGTGTCGATTGTAACGACCCGGAAAAACCCTATATTAGATTTTTCGCCGCTTCTTGTTTTTCCGAGTCGTTCCGAAAATCGTCGTCATCATGCATACATCATATACATGGTTTTGACAAAATAAAGTTTATTTTTAAATAAATCCCATTTTACTATTTTCTTCTCATATGGTTCTATAAGAGCCCTATTTAAATCTTTGCTTATTTAACAAAACCTCTAGTTCTTATTTGTATTTAAAATCCCAAAGAAAAATAAATATTTTTAAGCCTTGCAAAATTGTTTAACAATAAAAACAAAGCCTTTCAAATCCTTTCCAAAATTCCTCCTTTCATCCTCTTCTTTCTTTTTGCACAAGTTTTCAACAAGAAACGTAAAAGATGGAAGAAGCTTATTCCGAAGAAGAGGAAAGAAGTCACGACGACGAATACAATCGAGACAGAGTCAACCACACACCAGCTTCCATCTTGTCTTTTTCGTGGGCACGGCAGGAGAGGAGCGTGATCCTCCTCGCCACTCGACCGCACCTCCTCTCAACCACTCCCTTTCCCTTCTTCGTTTTCCCCATCTTCGGAGAACCCTAGTTTGCTTCCTCCCTTGCGCCGCCGTTTCCTTCCGTCCGTTCTCCACGCAAACGAGCAGACAAAGAACACACTTCGGATAGTTTGGAAGATTCGGAGAACGGAGATCCTCGCGGAGAAAATCGACGACAACGTCACCGTTTTCTTCTCCGACCCCGAAGAAAATTGGGGTTTCCATCGCCACCGTGTTCCCCCATTGTTTTTGAGCGGGATTCGTGTTCCCGGTAAGCGAGCGCACCTCCTAGACCTCCGTCCCCTCTCGCTTTCGCTTGCCGCCGCTCCGCCACCGCTGAACCTTCTTCTCCTCCGCGGATCGTCGTCGCCGGCGCCGCTATGGTGGTTCCCGAGCCCGGCCTAAGGCCTCCCTTCGGTTCGCCTCGTCAACGCACATCTCCCGGCGCAAGGAATGGAAGGACGTGCTCCGGATCGACGTCGCCGTCCTCGACTTGCCGCGACCACCGGCCGCGTCTCCTTCCTCCTCTTCATCGAATCCATCTTACCCGAGCTCCACCGCTTCGCCGCCTTCCTCCCTGGTGAGCATCCGCTTCTTCTCTCCCTTTCCCCATCCGTCTCGCCCGCCGCGCGCGTCCGGCCCGTTTCTCGCTCGTTGGTTCTCCGCCATGGTCGACAGGAGAGCATGTTTTTCGAGCTCGTTGTCGCAACCTCTTGTCCCCGTGCTCGCGCGCGTCTTCACCGCCGCACACCGCGTCCGCGACATCCCGTACCGCACGCGCGCTTGCACGCGCAGCTTCCTGCCACTCCCGCAAAGCACACACCGCGCCTTTGCTTCTGATCATAGTCACCGTCAGTTTCGTCAGTTCTCAGGTCGACATGCTTCAGACTTGGATCTTTTACCTCGCGTCCACTCCCGATTCCAACCATATAATAATTTAACGAAGAAGATTCAACCTTCGCCATGAATACTATGAGTAAAGCCTAATGACATATTTGTCCATATGCAACAGCGGAGCGTGTCTCTCTCCCATACAATGAATGCTAGGATCCATTTTATTCAAACAAAAACAAAAACGAAAACAAACCGACGCTCCAAGCAAAGCACATAAGATGTGATGGAATAAAAATATAGTTTCGGGGAGGAACTCGATAATGTTGTCGATGAAGAAGGGGATGCCTTGGGCATCCCCAAGCTTAGACGCTTGAGTCTTCTTAAAATATGCGGGGGTGAACCACCGGGCATCCCCAAGCTTAGAGCTTTCACTCTCCTTGATCATATTGCATCATTTCCCTCTCTTGATCCTTGAAAACTTCCTCCACACCAAAATCAAAACAACTCATTAGAGGGTTAGTGCACAATAAAAATTTACATGTTCAGAGGTGACATAATCATTCTTAACACTTCGGACATTGCACAAAGCTACTTGGACATTAATGGATCAAAGAAATTCATCCAACATAGCAAAAGAGGCAATGCGAAATAAAAGGCGAGAATCTGTCAAAACGAACAGTTCGTAAAGACGAATTTTAAAGTGGCACCGGACTTGCTCAAATGAAAATGCCCAAATTGAATGAAAGTTGCGTACATATCCGAGGATCACTCACGTAAATGTGGCATAATTTTCTGAGTTACCTACAGAGAATTAGGCCCAGATTCGTGACAGCAAAGAAATCATGTTTACGCGCAGTAATCCAAATCTAGTATGAACCTTACTATCAAAGACTTTACTTGGCACAACAATGCATAAAACTAAGATAAGGAGAGGTTTCTACGGTAGT
This sequence comes from Lolium rigidum, assembly GCF_022539505.1. Classification (NCBI taxonomy): domain Eukaryota; kingdom Viridiplantae; phylum Streptophyta; class Magnoliopsida; order Poales; family Poaceae; genus Lolium; species Lolium rigidum. The sequence continues at coordinate 298,036,249 of NC_061508.1, forward strand.
AAACAACTTCCAAGACTCAAATATAAAATAAAAGTACTGTAGTAAAAACATGGGTTGTCTCCCATAAGCGCTTTTCTTTAACGCCTTTCAGCTAGGCGCAGAAAGTGTGTATCAAGTGTTATCAAGAGATGAAGCATCAACATCATAACTTGTTCTAATAATAGAATCATAAGGTAACTTCATTCTCTTTCTAGGGAAGTGTTCCATACCTTTATTGAGAGGAAATTGATATTTAATATTACCTTCCTTCATATCAATGATAGCTCCAACAGTTTGAAGAAAAGGTCTTCCCAATATAATGGGACAAGATGCATTGCATTCAATATCCAAGACAACAAAATCAACGGGGACAAGGTTATTGTTAACGGTAATGCGAACATTATCAACTCTCCCCAAAGGTTTCTTTTTAGCATTATCAGTGAGATTAACATCCAAATAACAATTTTTCAATGGTGGCAAGTCAAGCATATCATAAATTTTCTTAGGCATAACAGAAATACTTGCACCAAGATCACATAAAGCGTTACAATAAAAGTCATTGACCTTCATATTAATGATGGGCTCCCAACCATCTTCTAACTTCCTAGGAATAGAAGTTACAAGTTTTAGTTTATCCTCTCTAGCTTTTATGAGAGTATTTGTAATATGTTTTGTAAAGGCCAAATTTATAGCACTAGCATTAGGACTTCTAGCAAGTTTTTGTAAGAACTTTATAACTTCAGAGATGTGGCAATCATCAAAATCTAAACCATTATGATCTACAGCAATGGGATCATCATCCCCAATGTTGGAAAAAATTTCAGCAGTTTTATCACGAGCGGTTTGACGGTTTTAGCGAGTTTCGAGCAGTTTTGCAGACTTTGCATTAGAAGTAGAAACATTGCCAACACCAATCCTTTTATCATTATTAGTAGGAGGTGCAGCAACATGTGGAGCATTAACATTACTAGTGGTGGTAATAGTCCAAACTTTAGCTACATTATTCTCTTTAGCAAGTTTTTCATTTTCTTCTCTTTCCCACCTAGCATGCAATTCGGCCATTAATCTTATATTCTCATTAATTCTAACTTGGATGGCATTTGTCTGTAGTAACAATTTTATTTTCAATATCCTTATTAGGCATAACTTTCGATTTTAAAAGATCAACATCAGAGGCAAGACTATCAACCTTAGAAGCAAGAATATCAATTTTATTGAGCTTTTCCTCAACAGATTTGTTAAAAGCAGTTTGTGTACTAATAAATTCTTTAAGCATAGCTTCAAGTTCAGGGGGTGTGTTCCTATTATTGTTGTAAGAATTCCCATAAGAATTACCAGAACCGTTACCATTATTATAAGGATATGGCCTATAGTTATTACTAGAATTGTTCCGATAAGCATTGTTGTTGAAATTATCATTTTTAATGAAGTTTACATCAACATGTTCTTATTGAGCAACCAATGAAGCTAACGGAACATTATTAGGATCAACATTAGTCCTATCATTCACAAGCATAGACATAATAGTATCAATCTTATCACTCAAGGAAGAGGTTTCTTCGACAGAATTTACCTTCTTTCCTTGTGGAGCTCTTTCCGTGTGCCATTCGAGTAATTAATCATCATATTATCAAGAAGCTTTGTTGCTTCACCAAGAGTGATGGACATAAAGGTACCTCTAGCAGTCTGAATCCAATAGGTTCCGCGAAGAAAAGTTCGATCTGCATAAAAGGTTTGGATGATCATCCAAGTAGTCAGTCCATGGGTTGGGCAATTCTTTACCAAAGATTTCATTATTTCCCATGCTTGAGCAACATGTTCATTATCTAATTGTTTAAAATTCATTATGCTACTCCTCAAAGATATAATTTTAGCGGGAGGATAATATCTACCAATAAAAGCATCCTTACATTTAGTCCATGAATCAATACTATTTCTAGGCGAGAGATAGCAACCAATCTTTAGCTCTTCCTCTTAATGAGAAAGGAAACAATTTTAATTTTATAATGTCACCATCTACATCCTTATACTTTTGCATTTCACATAGTTCAACAAAGTTATTGAGATGGGCAGCAGCATCATCATAACTAACACCAGAAAATTACTCTCTCATAACAAGATTCAGTAAAGCAGGTTTAATTTCAAAGAATTCTGCTGTAGTAGCAGGTGGAGCAATGGGTGTGCATAAGAAATCATTATTATTTGTGGTTGTGAAGTCACACAACTTAGTGTTTTCAGGGGTATTCATTTTAGCGAGTAGTAAATTAAGCAAACTAGATAAAGTAAATGCAAGTAACTAATTTTTTTGTGTTTTTGATATGGAGAACAAGACAGTAAATAAAGTAAAACTAGCAACTAATTTTTTTGTGTTTTGTTTAAGTGCATCAAACAAGAAAGTAAATAAAATAAAGCAAGACAAAAACAAACTAAAGAGATTGGATTGTGGAGACTCCCCTTGCAGCGTGTCTTGATCTCCCCGGCAACGGCGCCAGAAATTTAGCTTGATGACGCGTAAAGCACCCGCTCGTTGGGAACCCCAAGTGGAAGGTGTGATGCATACAGCAGCAAGTTTCCCTCGATAAGAAACCAAGGTTTATCGAACCAGGAGGAGTCAAGAAGCACGTTGAAGGTTGATGGCGGCGGGATGTAGTGCGGCGCAACACCGGGGATTCCGACGCCAACGTGGAACCTGCACAACACAACCAAAGTACTTTGCCCCAACGAAACGGTGAGGTTGTCAATCTCACCGAACTTGCTTGTAACAAAGGATTAGATGTATAGTGTGGATGATGATTGTTTGCGGAAAATAGTAAAGAACAAATATTGCAGTAGATTGTATTCGATGTAAAGAATAGGACCGGGGTCCACAGTTCACTAGAGGTGTCTCTCCCATAAGATAAATAGCATGTTGGGTGAACAAATTACGGTCGGGCAATTGACAAATAGAGAGAGCATGACAATGCACATACATGATATGATAAGTATAGTGAGATTTAATTGGGCATTACGACAAAGTACATAGACCGCTATCCAAGCATGCATCTATGCCTAAAAAGTCCACCTTCGAGTTATCATCCGAACCCCTTCCGGTATTAAGTTGCAAACAACAGACAATTGCATTAAGTATGGTGCGTAATGTAATCAATAACTACATCCTCGGACATAGCATCAATGTTTTATCCCTAGTGGCAACATCACATCCACAACCTTAGAACTTTCTGTCACTTGTCCCGATTTAATGGAGGCATGAACCCACTATCGAGCATAAATACTCCCTCTTGGAGTTAAGAGAAAAAACTTGGCCGAGCCTCTACTAATAACGGAGAGCATGCAAGATCATAAACAACACATAGGTAATAGATTGATAATCAACATAACATAGTATTCTCTATCCATCGGATCCCGACAAACACAACATATAGCATTACGGATAGATGATCTTGATCATGTTAGGCAGCTCACAAGATCCAACAATGAAGCACATAAGGAGAAGACGACCATCTAGCTACTTGCTATGGACCCATAGTCCGAGGGGTGAACTACTCACTCATCACTCCGGAGGCGATCATGGCGATGAAGAGTCCTCCGGGAGATGATTCCCCTCTCCGGCGAGGGTGCCGGGAGGCGATCTCCTGAATCCCCGAGATGGGATTGGCGGCGGCGGCGTCTCGCAAGGTTTTCCGTATCGTGGCTCTCGGTCTCGGGGGTTTCGCGACGGAGGCTTTAAGTAGACGGAAGGGCAGGTCGAGGGCGTCACGGGGGCCCCACACAACAGGGCCGCGCGGGCCCTATGCGGCCGCGCCGCCCTAGTGTGGCGGCGCCCCGTGGCCCCACTTCGTCTCCTCTCGGTCTTCGGAAGCTTCGTGTAAAAATAGGCCCACGGGCGTTGATTTCGTCCAATTCCGAGAATATTTCCTTTGTAAGATTTACGAAACCAAAAACAGCTAGAAAACAACAACGGCTCTTCGGCATCTCGTTAATAGGTTAGTGCCGGAAAATGCATAAATACGACATAAAGTATGCATAAAACATGTAGATATCATCAATAATGTGGCATGGAACATAAGAAATTATCGATACGTCGGAGACGTATCGCATCCCCAAGCTTAGTTCTCGCTCGTCCCGAGCAGTAGACGATAACAAAGATAATTTCTGAAGTGACATGCCATCATAACCTTGATCATACTATTGTAAGCATATGTAATGAATGCAGCGATCAAAACAATGGTAATGACATGAGTAAACAAATGAATCATAATGCAATGACTTTTCATGAATAGTACTTCAAGACAAGCATCAATAAGTCTTGCATAAGAGTTAACTCATAAAGCAATAAATCAAAGTAAAGGTATTGAAGCAACACAAAGGAAGATTAAGTTTCAGCGGTTGCTTTCAACTTATAACATGTATATCTCATGGATAGTGTCAATGTAAAGTAATATAACAAGTGCAATATGCAAGTATGTAGGAATCAATGCACAGTTCACACAAGTGTTTGCTTCTTGAGATGGAGAGAAATAGGTGAACTCGACTCAACATAAAAGTAAAAGAAAGGTCCTTCAAAGAGGAAAGCATTGATTGCTATATTTGTGCTAGAGCTTTTATTTTGAAAACATGAAACAATTTTGTCAACGGTAGTAATAAAGCATATGTATTATGTAAATTATATCTTACAAGTTGCAAGCCTCATGCATAGTATACTAGTAGTGCCCGCACCTTGTCCTAATTAGATTGGATTAACACGGATTATGATTGCATAACATATGTTTCAACCAAGTGTCACAAAGGGGTACCTCTATGCCGCCTGTACAAGGGTCTAAGGAGAAAGTTCGCATTGGATTTCTCGCTTTTGATCATTCTTCAACTTAGACACCCATACCGGGACAACATAGACAACAGATAATGGACTCCTCTTTTAATGCTTAAGCATTCAACAACAAATAATATTCTCATAAGAGATTGAGGTTTTATGTCCAAACTGAAACTTCCACCATGATTCATGGCTTTAGTTAGCGGCCCAATGTTCTTCTCTAACAAGTATGCATATTCAAACCATTTGATTGTGAAAACCGCCCTTACTTCGGACAAGACGAACATGCATAGCAACTCACATGATATTCAACAAAGAGTTGATGGCGTCCCCGGGAGCATGGTTATCGCACAACAAGCAACTTAATAAGAGATAAAGTGCATAAGTACATATTCAATACCACAATAGTTTTTAAGGCTATTTTGTCCCATGAGCTATATATTGCAAAGGCGAATGATGGAAATTTAAAGGTAGCACTCAAGCAATTTACTTTGGAATGGCGGAGAAATACCATGTAGTAGGTAGGTATGGTGGACACAAATGGCATAGTGGTTGGCTCAAGGATTTTGGATGCATGAGAAGTATTCCCTCATTCGAGGGCGAGTAGGAACTAAGCTTGGGGATGCTTGATACGTCCCAAACGTATCTATAATTTCTTATGTTCCATGCTACTTTTATGATGATACTCACATGTTTTATACACATTATATGTCATTATTATGCATTTTCCGGCACTAACCTATTGACGAGATGCCGAAGAGCCGATTCTTCGTTTTCTACTGTTTTTGGTTTCGTAAATCCTACAAAGGAAATATTCTCGGGATTGGGCGAAATCAACGCCCAGGGGCTTATTTTTCCACGAAGCTTCCAGAAGACCGAGGGAGAAACGAAGTGGGGCCACGGGGCGCCGCCACACTAGGGCGGCGCGGCCCTAGCGTGTGGGGCCCCCGTGACTCCTCCGACTCCGCCCTTCCGCCTACTTAAATCCTTCATCGTGAAACCCTCTGTACCGAGAGCGACGATACAGAAAACCTTCCAGAGACATCGCTGCCGCTAATTCCATCTTGGGGGATTCAGGAGATCGCCTCCGACACCCTGCCGGAGAGGGGAATCATCTCCCGGAGGGCTCTTCATCGCCATGATCGCCTCCGGATTGATGTGTGAGTAGTTCACCCCTGGACTATGGGTCCATAGCAGTAGCTAGATGGTTGTCTTCTCCTCATTGTGCTATCATGTTAGATCTTGTGAGCTGCCTATCATGATCAAGATAATCTATCTCGTAATGCTACATGTTGTGTTTGTTGGGATCCGATGAATATTGAATACTATGTCAAGTTGATTATCAATCTATCATATATGTTGTTTATGTTCTTGCATGCTCTCCATTGCTAGTAGAGACTCGGCCAAGTTGATACTTGTAACTCCAAGAGGGAGTATTTATGCTCGATAGTGGGTTCATGCCTCCATTGAATGCGGGACGATGACGAGAAAGTTCTAAGGTTGTGGATGTCTTGTTGCCACTAGGGATAAAACATCAATGCTTTGTCTAAGGATATTTGTGTTGATTACATTACGCACCATACTTAATGCAATTGTCTCGTTGTTTACAACTTAATACCTGGAAGGGGTTCGGATGATAACTCGAAAGTGGACTATTTAGGCATAGATGCATGCTTGGATAGCGGTCTATGTACTTTGTCGTAATGCCCCGATTAAATCTCATAGTACTCATCATGATATATGTATGTGCATTGTTATGCCTTCTTTATTTGTCAATTGCCCAATCGTAATTCGTACACCCAACATGCTATTTATCTTATGGGAGAGACATCACTAGTGAACTCGTGGACCCCGGTCCATTCTTTACATCCGAAATACAATCTCATTGCAATACTTGTTCTTTACTCGTTCTTCGCAAACAAACATCATCTTCCACACTATACGGTTAATCCTTTGTTTACGGCAAGCTCGGTGAGATTGACAACCTCACCGTTACGTTGGGGCAAAGTATTTTGATTGTGTTGTGCAGGTTCCATGTTGGCGCCGGAATCCCTGGTGTTGCGCCGCACTACACTTCGCCGCCATCAACCTTCAACGTGCTTCTTGGCTCCTACTGGTTCGATAAACCTTGGTTTCTTTCTGAGGGAAAACTTGCTACTGTATGCATCACACCTTCCTCTGGGGGTTCCCAACGGACGTGTGTTAACTGCACGCATCATGGCTATGACACCCGGATCGCGCACCGCATTCGCCACAACAAATTCTTCGACAAGGTGGTGCTTCCTGCTGACGAAGCCCTTGAAGCTGAATATGACAAGGAGCGAGAAGCGGAAGCACGCCCTGCCGGATCCGGCGACGAAGACCAGTATACCTGGACCAGTTGACAAGTCCAAGGGTGGCGCCACTTCTCCGACAGAAGAAGTTGTAGCTGATGATGATGAACATGTTGTCTCTTCTCTGGCCTAAGAAGCGGAAAATGAGCAAGCACAAGCCGAAGATGAAGCGCGCTCTTCTCTGACCAAAGAGGAGTAAAAACTTAGTCCTGCGGAAAAAACAATGCATCATTTTGGCCCCTTCGAGGGTTTGTAATATATAACTTAAATATTCTTAAGTAGCTAGGACGAAACAATTGCATGGGCAGAAAAAACTCATCCTGCTATCCGTTCAACTTTATATATGCATGTTTTGTTTGTTTGAAAAGCAAGTGATGGTTTTTAAGTTTTCCGGCTTGCTTATTTGACCTTCCACGAGCCGGAAGACCTTTAGCCGGAAACGCTCGTCTGCGGCAACGAAGCCCAATGGCGATCCGTCAATAACCGCGGAAACAAGCCCCCGACCAAGGTGCCAGAAGTCGTTTCCAGGAATCCATAAGTTCGCAACAGAAACTTGTCCACCAGAAAACTTAAGCTTGCGTCCTAAGGGAGGATTTTGAAAATCACAACTTTAATACATGCCTAGGCGGAAACATCTAGCTCTGCGGTTTTAATCGGAAAACATACACGATCCAAAAATGAAAAAACTAAAGGAGGTAAAAGACTCTAAGAGTGAACCATATGTTTTATTTCATTGATCATGTATCATAGATATTACAAGATATGTAATGCAGAAATTGCTAAGTGTGGAAAGGACGTAGCTGTTCTATATTCCAGGGACGATCTGTTTCATCGTATATGTCATCCGGATCCTCCCGTTTGCATTTCCGGTACCAATTGGCAGGTCTATCCTTTAGCCCCGGAAATCGACGAGCTAGTAAGATCCGTTATGAAGCACTTTGCTGATGACGAAAGTCCTTCCCATGGAGATTGCAACTTATGCTCTTTCACCTGTCGAAGTCGGAGGACCAAGTCACCTACCATAAACGAGCGATTCCGAACTCGACGACTGTGGTAGCGTCGTAGCTTTTGCTGGTAAATGGTGGAACGTTGATCAACTAGGTTCCGAGCTTCTTCAATCAGGTCCTCATATAGCTGTCGAGCCTCGTCAGTAGTTTCTTCATTGTAGGTGTAAACTCTCGGTGAATCGTGGATGATGTCAGAGGGGAGCACAGCTTCGGATCCGTATACCAAGAAGAACGGAGTAAATCCGGTTGACCTATTAGGGGTCGTTCGTGAACTCCACAGAACAAAATCTAGCTCCTCAGCCCAGGCTCCGGCTGCACGTCGCAGCGGTTCTTCAAGGCGGGGCTTGACTCCAACTAGTATAAGTCCATTGGCTCGTTCGACCTGACCATTGGATTGTGGATGAGCCACGGATGCAAGGTCAAGCCGGATCCCTACGTCATGGCAATAATCCTTTAGTTCACCTTGTGCAAAGTTTGTGCCATTGTCTGTGATTATGCTGTGTGGGATGCCGAATCTCGTCACGAGGTTGCAAACAAATTTTAGTGTCGTAGCACCATCGGCTTTTCTCACTGGCTTTGCCTCGATCCACTTACTGAACTTGTCAATAGTGACCAAAAGGTATTCAAAACCGCCAGGAGATGATTTCTTTAATTTCCCGACCATATCGAGCCCCCAGACCGCAAAAGGCCAAGTAATAGGGATGGTCTTTAGCTCCTGAGCTGGAGCGTTTGGTTGAGTAGCGTAGTATTGACAACCTTGGCAGGTTTTTACCAGTTTATCAGCATCTTATTTAGCTGTGAGCCAGTAAAATCCTAGCCGGAAAGCTTTTGCAACGACGGACCTGGGGGCGGCGTGATGCCCGCAATCCCCTGCATGGATCTCTCTGAGGATTTCAATGCCATCTTGATTTAAGACGCACTTTAGAAATACCCCATTTGCACTTCGTTTGTAGAGCTGTCCATCAACAATTGTGTAGGATCTTGCTCGCCTGATGATCTGTCGTGCGAGGACTTCATCCTCCGGCAACTTCCGATCAATAAGGTAATCCAGGAAAGGCTGTGTCCAGGCCGGAATGATAGCCATCACTTCCTTAGCCGGAGACACTGCCACATCTGGGTTTTCCGGGTTAGCGCCCTTCACTGAGGGTATCCGTAAGTGCTCCAGGAAGATTCCAGGCGGAATTGGTTTTCTATCGGATACGAGCTTGGACAGCATATCTGCCGCTGTGTTATCGTCTCTCCTGACGTACTTGACTTTGTATCCGAGGAAGCACTTGGCGATCTCGTCCACTTCATCTCGGTAAGCCGCCATAACGGAGTTTTTGGCGTTCCAGGTTCCGGCTACTTGTTGTGCTACCAGGTCGGAATCTCCGCAGCGTATGATGTGCTTTATCCCAATTTCCTTAGCAATGCGCAGACCGTGTAGTAGAGCCTCGTATTCCGCCATATTGTTTGTAGCTTCGAAGTGAATCTGTAGAACGTACTGCAGTTCTTCTCCGGTAGGTGACTTCAAGGTGACTCCAGCCCCCGAGCCTTGATGTTGCTTGGATCCGTCGAAGTGCATGATCCAAGGTTCAGGTTCCGGCAAAGGTGTGCCCCCAGTCCAATCGGCGAAAAAGTCCGCCAAAGCTTGGGATTTGATCGCGGTTCTGGCTTCGTAGTTGATGTCAAAAGCAGAAAGTTCAATGCCCCATTTTGCTACACGCCCTGTTGCGTCGGAGTTGTTGATGATGGTTGATAATGGAGCCTTGCTCACAACTGTCATAGGATGCTCCTGGAAGTAGTGCCTCAGCTTCTGGCTACCTAGGAACACGCCATAGGCTAGCTTCTGAAAGTAAGGGTATCTTTGTTTGGATTCCGTCAGAACTTCACTAATGTAATAGACTGGTCTTTAGACTCCATACTCATGACCTTCTTCCAGTTGCTTCACCACGATTACTAGGCTGATGACCTTGTTTGAGGCTGCCAAATAGAGGAGCATAGGCTCTGACTCGCTTGGAGCTGCTAAGATGGGTGGGGAGGAGAGTAAATTCTTCAAGCCATGAAGTGTTGCATCTGTTGCGTCGTCCCAGACAAACTTGTCTGTTTTCTTCAGCAGCTTGTATAGAGGTAGTGCCTTCTCGCCAAGACGGCTAACAAATCTACTGATTGCGGCTACGTAACCAGTTAATCGCTGCACATCTTTGAGACAAGTTGGCCTTTTGATGCACAGAATAGCCTTGATTTTTTCCGGGTTCACTTCAATGCCTCTATGAGAAACAATGAAGCCAAGGAGTTTTCCGGCTGGCACGCGAAAGATGCACTTCAGCGGATTCAACATCATCTTGTACCGTCGGAGATTCTCAAAGGTTTCCGTGAGGTCGCTGATCAAGTAGGATCCTTTCCGGGTCATGATCGCGATGTCGTCGACGTAGGCGTGCACGTTCCGGCCAATTCGGTCCTTCAGGCACCGCTGCATCGTACGTTGGTAGGTGGCACCTGCGTTTTTCAAGCCAAAAGGCATGGTAACATAGCAATAAGTGCCAAAGGGCGTGATGAACGAGGTCGCCTTTTGGTCGGACTTCTTCATCCGGATCTGGTGATACCCGGAATATGCGTCAAGAAAACACAGAAGTTCCACCCCCACCGTCGAATCAATGACTTGGTCAATGTGCGGCAAGGGGAACGGATCCTTCGGACAATGCTTGTTCAAGCCGGAGTAATCGATGCACATTCTTAGTATTTCAGAATTCTTTTTGGGTACAAGGATGGGATTTGCGACCCAGTCAGTATGGATAACTTCTACTACAAAACCTGCCTCTAGTAACTCTGCTAACTCCATTCCTATGGCGCATCGCTTCTTATCTCCAAAGCACCGCATAGCTTGCTTCACCGGTTTTGCACCCGGATATATGTTGAGGTAGTGCTCGGCGAGTTCCCTTGGTACTCCGGACATGTCGGAAGGTTGCCATGCGAAGATATCCATGTTGGCTCGGAGGAACTCGAGCGCGCTTTCCTATTTGGGGTCCATGTCGGCTCCGACTGACACCTGCTTGGGGCTGTCGCCTTCCTTGAGGTCGACCTTCTTGGTGCTATCGCGACCTTGAACGAGGTCTTCTGTTCGGAGATCTGCTTCTTGGTGGTATGCATCTCACTCGGATCCACCGCGGCTCTGTAGCCTTGCAGCTCCTCTCCAGATATTACGGATTCTGCAAAGGAGGCTTCACCCTCCTCACAGTCTCTAGCTTTCTTGTAGTCTCCGGACACGGTGATCATACCGTTAGGACCCGGAATCTTGAGCTTATTGTAGATGTAGCATGCCCTTGCGTGGAACTTGTGGTAGGTGGGCCTGCCGAAGATGACGTGGTAGGAGCTCTTGAAGGGCCCCACTTCGAACGTGATCATCTCTTCGCGGAAATTATTAACATCACCGAAGGCCACGGGAAGTTTGATGCTACCTAGGGAATTTGCCTTTTTACCTAGAACTACACCATGAAACTCAGTGGTGCTATGTTTGAGTTGCTCCTTGGTAAGGTTCATCCTCTCCAGAGTCTCCAGGTACATGATGTTCAAGCTGGCTCCGCCATCCATAAGGCACTTGGATAAGTCATACCCGTCGATGCGGGGACTCACAACCAGGGCATAGCGCTCTTTGGGGATGATGGTCGGGTGATCCGCCCTGTCGAAGGTGCAGGGTTTTTCTGACCACTTGACGTATTGTGGCACAGCCGGAACTGTAGCATTCAGGTTTCGAAGGGCCGACTTCTTGGCCTGGACCGTTGGGGTTCCGAGGAAGGTGTGGTAAGCCCCAACACTCTTTATGCCAAAGGGGTTGGATTTGTTAGCTGCGGAACCCTCCTTGGGATCCGACGAAGCATCGTCCCCGTCCATCGCCTCGGAACTATCCTCGTCCTTGTCCTTGTTCTTGCTCTTGCCTCCTTTGCCGCGTGGGCGGTTGATACGTCTCAAACGTATCTATAATTTCTTATGTTCCATGCTAGTTATATGACAATACTCACATGTTTTATATACACTTTACATCATTTCGATGCATTTTCCGGCACTAACATATTAACAAGATGCCGAAGCGCCAGTTCATGTTTTCTGCTGTTTTTGGTTTCAGAAATCCTACACAGGAAATATTCTCGGAATTGGAAGAAACAAAAGCCCACGGTATTATTTTGCACGGAGCCTTCCAGAAGTCCGAAGAGGAGACGAAGAGGGGCGACGAGGCGGCCACACCCTAGGGGGGCGTGGCCCCACCCCTGGGCACGCCGCCCTATGGGGTGGGCCCCTCGAGCGTCCCCCGACTCTGCCCCTTCGCCTATATATTCTCTCCGTCGCGAAAACCCTATCACCGAGAGCCACGATACGAAAAAAGTTACTGTGACACCGCCGCCGCCAATCCCATCTCGGGGGATTCAGGAGATCGCCTCCGGCACCCTACCGGATAGGGGAATCAGCACCGGAGGACTCTACATCACCATGCCCGCCTCCGGACTGATGCGTGAGTAGTTCATCCTTGGACTATGGGTCCATAACAGTAGCTAGATGGTTGTCTTCTCCTCTTGTGCTATCATGTTTAGATCTTGTGAGCTGCCTATCATGATCAAGATCGTCTATTTGTAATGCTACATGTTGTGTTTGTTGGGATCCGATGAATATGGAATACTATGTCAAGTTGATTAATTGATCTATCATATATGTGTTGTTTATGTTCTTGCATGCTCTCCGTTGCTAGTAGAGGCTCGGCCAAGTTGATACTTGTAACTCCAAGAGGGAGTATTTATGCTCGATAGTGGGTTCATGCCTCCATTGAATCGCGGGACGGTGACGGAAAGTTCTAAGGTTGTGGATGTGCTTGTTGCCACTAGGGATAAAACATCGATGCTTTGTCTAAGGATATTTGTGTTGATTACATTACGCATACTACTTAATGCAATTGTCTGTCGTTTGCAACTTAATACCGGAAGGGGTGCGGATGCTAACCCGAAGGTGGACTTTTTAGGCATAGATGCATGCTGGATAGCGGTCTATGTTCTTTGTCGTAATGCCCTAAGTAAATCTCATAGTAGTCATCATGATATGTATGTGCATTGTTATGCCCTCTCTATTTGTCAATTGCCCAACTGTAATTTGTTCACCCAACATGCTATTTATCTTATTGGAGAGACACCACTAGTGAACTATGGACCCCGGTCCATTCTTTTACATCTGAAATACAATCTACTGCAATCTCTTTTCTCTGTTGTTCTTCGCAAACAAACATCATTCTCCACACCATACGTTTAATCCTTTGTTTACAGCAAGCCGGTGAGATTGACAACCTCACTGTTAAGTTGGGACAAAGTATTGTGATTGTGTTGTGCAGGTTCCACGTTGGCGCCGGAATCCCTGGTGTTGCGCCGCACTACACTCCTCCACCAACAACCTTCACGTGGCCTTCATCTCCTACTGGTTCGATAACCTTGGTTTCTTTCTGAGGGAAAACTTACTATTGTGCGCATCACACCTTCCTCTTGGGGTTCCCAACGGACGTGTGCATCACGCGCCATCAAAAATGTTTTTTGGCGCCGTTGCCGGGGAGATCAAGACACGCTGCAAGGGGAGTCTCTCACATCCAATCTCTTTACTTTTTTTATTGTCTTGCTTTACTTTATTTTATTTTCTGTTTTGTTTGCTTTCTTTATATCAAAAACACAAAAAAATTTAGTTACTTGTTTTACTTTACTTAATTTAGTTTGCTTTACTTATTTTTATTACTTTTAAGATGAATACTCCTGAGAACACTAAGTTGTGTGATTTCACTAGCACCAATAATAATGATTTTATATGCACTCCTATTGCGCCACCTGCTACTACAACAGAATTTTATGAAATTAAACCTGCTTTACTAAATCTTGTTATGAGAGAGAAATTTTTTGGTGTTAGTACTGATGATGTTGCTGCCCATCTTAATAATTTTGTTGAACTTTGTGAAATGCAAAAGTATAAGGATGTAGATGGGGATATTATAAAACTGAAATTGTTTCCTTTCTCCTTAAGAGGAAGAGCTAAAGATTGGTTGCTATCTTTGCCTAAGAATAGTATTGATTCATGGACTAAATGTAAAGATGCTTTCATTGGTAGATATTATCCTCCCGCTAAAATTATATCTTTGAGAAGTAGCATTATGAATTTTAAGCAATTGCATAATGAACATGTTGCCCAAGCATGGGAAAGAATGAAATCTTTGGTGAAGAATTGCCCTACCCATGGACTAACTACTTGGATGATCATCCAAACCTTCCATGCAGGATTAAATTTTTCTTCGAGGAATCTATTGGATTCAGCTACTGGAGGTACTTTTATGTCCATCACTTTGGGTGCTGCAACAAAACTTCTTGATGATATGATGAACAACTACTCTGAATGGCACACCGAAAGGACTCCGCAAGGTAAGAAGGTAAATTCTGTTGAAGAAACCTCCTCCTTGAGTGATAAGATTGATGTTATTATGTCTATGCTTGTTAATGGTAGATCTAATGTTGATCCTAATAATGTTCCTTTAGCTTCATTGGTTGCTCAAGAAGAGCATGTTGATGTGAACTTCATTAAAAGTAGTAGTTTCAACAACAATGCTTATAGGAATAATTTTGGTAACAACTATAGGCCATATCCTTCTAATAATGGTAATGGTTATGGTAATTCTTACAACAATAGTAGGAGTGTACCCTCTGGTCTTGAAGTCATGCTTAAATAATTTATTAGTACACAAACTGTTTTTAACAAATCTGTTGAAGAAAAGCTTGGTAAAAATGATGTTCTTGCTTCTAAGGTTGATAGTCTTGCTGCTGATGTTGATCTTTTGAAATTGAAAGTTATGCCTAATGAAGATAAAGATATTAAGTCATTTTCTACAGCAAACGCTATCCAAGTTCGAATTAATGACAATATTAGATTGATGGCTGAATTGCATGCTAGGTGGGAAAGAGAAGAAAGAGAAAAACTTGCTAAATAGAATAATGTAGCTAAAGTTTGGACTATTACCACCACTAGTAATGTTGATGCTTCACAAGTTGCTAAACCTCCTACTATCAATGATAAAATATTTGGTGTTGGCAATGTTTCTACTCCTAGTACAAAGCGTGCAAAATTGCTTGAAACTGCTGAAACTGTTTGTGATAAAAGTGCTGAAATTTTTCAAATGTTGTAGATCATAATGGTTTAGATTTTGATAGTTGTCATATCTCTGAAGTTATTAAGTTCTTGCAAAAACTTGCTAGAAGTCCTAATGCTAGTGCTATAAATTTGGCCTTTACAAAACATATTACAAATGCTCTCATTAAAGCTAGAGAAGAGAAATTAAAACTTGAAGCTTCTATTCCTAGGAAGTTGGAAGATGGTTGGGAGCCCATCATTAAAATGAAGGTCAATGATTTTGATTATAATGCTTTATGTGATCTTGGTGCAAGTATTTCTGTTATGCCTAAGAAACTCTATGATATGCTTGACTTGCCACCACTGAAAAATTGTTATTTGGATGTTAATCTTGCTGATAATTCTATAAAGAAACCTTTGGGGAGAATTGATAATGTTCACATTACGGTTAACAATAACCTTGTCCCCGTTGATTTTGTTGTCTTGGATATTGAATGCAATGCATCTTGTCCTATTATTTTGGGAAGACCCTTTCTTCGAACTGTTGGTGCTATTATTGATATGAAGGAAGGAAATATTAAGTATCAATTCCCTCTCAAGAAAGGTATGGAACACTTCCCTAGAAAGAGAATGAAGTTGCCTTTTAATTTTATTATTAGAACAAATTATGATGTTGATGCTTCTTCTCTTGATAATACTTGATTTGCACTTTCTGCGCCTAGCTGAAAGGCGTTAAAGAAAAGCACTTCTTGGGAGATAACCCATGATGTTTTTATTTTACTACTGTTTTGTTGTGTCTTAGAAGTTGTTAGTACTTTAGCAACCTCTCCTTATCATATTGTTGTGCCAAGTAAAGTCTTTGATAGTAAAGTTGATACTAGATTTGGATTCCTGCGCAGAAACAGATTTTTACCTGTCACAAATTTGAGTAGATCTCTCTGTAGGAAACTCGTAAAATGCTGAAACAATTCATGCGTGATCCTCAGATATGTACGCAACTTTCATTCAATTTGAGCTTTTTCATCTGAGCCTGTTAAGTGCCTCGAAAAATTCGTCTTTACGGACTGTTCTGTTTTGACAGATTCTGCCTTTTATTTCGCATTGCCTCTTTTGCTATGTTGAATGGATTTCTTTGTTCCATTAACTTTCAGTAGCTTTGGGTAATGTTCAGAAGTGTTAGGAATGATTGTGTCCTCTCTGAACATGTGAATTTTTGATTATGCGCTAACCCTCTAATGAGTTTGTTTTGAGTTTGGTGTGGAGGAAGTTTCAAGGGTCAAGAAAGGAGGATGATATAATATGATCAAGAAGAGTGAAAAGTCTAAGCTTGGGGATGCCCCCGTGGTTCATCCCTGCATATTTCAAGAAGACTCAAGCATCTAAGCTTGGGGATGCCCAAAGCATCCCCTTCTTCATCGACAACTTATCAGGTCACCTCTAGTGAAACTATATTTTTATTCCGTCACATCTTATGTTCTTTACTTGGAGCGTCTGTTTATTTTTGTTTTTGTTTTTGTTTGAACTAGCAAAAAACCCATGCGTTGCATCAGCAGAAACTGCTTTTGTTAAGAGTGCACAATGGGTCGTGGTAGTCATTCTCGAGGGAGGATTGGAACTCCTGAGGCAGCTATCAAAGCTAGGTAGAAGACGATGCGGCTCCGCCAGGGACATGGCAAGCAACCTGACTAGACGCGTGGATAAACGTCGAGCATGTCTTAAGCGGCTTCCAGTTGTGGTAGGCGTCCAGCAATGGCGGCGCTCAATAGCATTGATCATGGCATGGCGTATATTAGTAAAGCTGCTCACGTAATTTGATGCTGCTATTTCTATAGAAGGAAATTTGAGACTGAATGTGATTAGGCAATAACCCAAATCAGGAGCCATATGGATATGCACGCACAGCAAGATATGTAATTTTATCTGAAGAATAATATGCGGCCTGCAATTCACCATGTCCCTTAGTCCTTCCGTATGGACTTTGCTTATGTGTTCTTTTGCCTATCCGGATTTAGAAATAATAATATACTCTTTCAAAATTACAAGCCAGAGCACGTGCTGCAGTTTAATGATCTGATCAGCCATCCAAAAATAATATTCCTGTTCCTTGCATGAATTTGAGACATTTAAGGAAGGCTCTAGCAGATCAGCTCGGTGGAAGGATCTGATCATCTGGGATGCCGACGCGCCGCAGCTTCTTCCTTGCCGCCAACACGCTCATCCACCAAGCCAGGGGCAGCCAGATTCACGACAAACAACTGAACTGATTGCGGAGGATTCCTGGCGTGGTTACGCTAGGCTGCGTGAGCATCAGCATCCATGGATGGTGATCAATTAGGCTGCTGTATCGAGTGGATTCTCTGGATTGCATGTCGCCGCCGGAAAGATAGTCCTTACCCGCGTGTCCTTGACCTCACGAACTCCTGCAACGAGCGGTGACAAGCTGACGGCCCAGGCAATCCAGAAGTTGAGGCGGTAACAATCGAGTCATGGAGATGAGTCTCCTTTCCGCTTCTGCCGTGTTTCTCCAATCTCCAGAATTGCAATGTTCCACCTCGCCGCTGATCCGATTCGCCAGCTCCGCCCCACGATTCTAGCGCCTCCTTTTTTTCCTATCAGCCTTCTCGAGGTTCGTCCGAGCGGTGACGCCTCGTTGTGAAGATCCATCGATGTTGAACGCCTGAACCAAATCGCCAGCGCCGCTCCACGATTGTGGTGCCTCCCTATTTTCCGATTATTCTTCCGTCTGGATGTTCGTGCGAGTCGCGCTGCCGCCCGGTTGGCCAGATCGATCGATTCCTGGAAGCCCGATCTAGTCGTGTGTACTTATATGAGCGTTGAGCGTTTACATAGGGTAAATCCACCTGAACTCTTTTTTGGAAAAAGAACAGAGGCCACAGCTGATACGAAACGCTCTCGATCGCGTCAACGGACGAAGCAAAACACCAGCGGCTGACGACGGAAACTAAACAGATCAAACCATGGAAACGCTTCTCCCTTTATTATTAGGTATAGATAAAATCGGATCCTAGCATTTCTTATATTGGAGAAAGACACGCTCCGCTTTTTCATATGAACACTGGTGTTCTTAGCTTTAATTTTAATGTTCATGGCGAAGGTTGAAAACCGCTTCGTTGATTGCTATTTGGTTGGAAACAGAAAATGCTTCATGTGGTAAATGGTATATTGTCTTGAATAATTTGATACTTGGCAATTGTTTTGAGCTTTCATAGATCATGTTTAAACTCTTGCATCATGTAGTTTAAACCTATTAGTGAAGAACTACCGTAGAGTTTGTTGAAATTTGGATTGCATGATTGATCTCTCTACAGTCTAGATATTTTCTGGTAAAAGTGTTTGACCAACAAGGAGACAGTGTAGAGTCTTATAATGCTTGCAATATGTTCTTATGTAAGTTTTGCTGTACCGGTTCATACTTGTGTTTGCTTCAAACAACCTTGCTAGCTAAAGCCTTGTACTGAGAGGGAATGCTTCTCGTGCATCCAAAAACCTTGAGCCAAAACTCATGCCATTTGTGTCCACCATAACTACCTACTACGCGGTATTTTTCTGTCATTCCAAAGTAAATTGCTTGTGTGCTATCTTTAAAATTTCATTCCTTGTCTTTGCAATACATAGCTCATGAGAAAATAGCTTAAAAACTATTGTGGTATTGAATATGTCGCTTATGTATCTTATTTCTTATAAGTTGCTTGTTGAGCGGTAACCATGTTTCTGGGGACGCCATCAACTGTTACACCTTTGTTGAATATCATGTGAGTTGCTATGCATGTTCGTCTTGTCTGAAGTAAGGGTGATTTATCATGATTAAATGGTTTGAGTATGCATATTGTTAGGAACATTGGGCCGCCAACCAAAGCCATGTATCATGGTGGAAGTTTCAGCTTGGACATTAATCCTCAATCTCTTATGAGAATATTATCTGTTGTTGAATGCTTAAGCATTAAAAAGAGGAGTCCATTATCTGTTTTCTATGTTGTCCCGGTATGGATGTCCTCAAGTTGAGATCTATCAAAACTGAGAAATCAAATGCGATCTATCTCCTTGGACCTTTGTACGAGGTGGCATACAGGTACCCCTTTGTGACACTTGGTTGAAACATATGTAATGCAATGATAATCCATGGAAATCCGAGCTAATTAGGACAAGGTGCGGGCACTATTGGTATTCGATGCATGAGGCTTGCAACATATAGGATGTTTTATGCATAACAAATATGAATTATTACTACCGTTGACAAAATTGCTTCCATGTTTTCAAAATAAAAAGCTCTAGCACATGAGGAATCCATGCTTCCCTCTGCGAAGGGCCTTTCTTTTACTTTATGTTGAGTCAATTTACCTACTTCTTTCTATCTTAGAAGCAAACACTTGTGTCAACTGTGTGCATTGATTCTTACATGTTTACCTATTGCACTTGTTATATTGCTTTATGTTGACAACTATCCATGAGATATACATGTTACAAGTTAAAAGCAATTGCTGAAACTTAATCATCCTTTGTGTTGCTTCAAAACCTTCTATTAAGAATCTATTGCGTTATGAGTTAACTCTTATGCAAGACTTATTGATGCTTGTCTTGAAAGTACTATTCATGAAAAGTCTTTGCTATAAGATTCAGTTGTTTAGTCATTATCTTTACCATTGCTTTGAATAACTTCATTCACTTCATATGCTTTACAATAGTATTGATCAAGATTATGATAGTAGCATGTCACTTCAGAAATTATCCTTGTTATCGTTTACCTACTCGAGGGCGAGTAGGAACTAAGCTTGGGGACGCTTGATTCGTCTCAAACGTATCTATAATTTCTTATGTTCCATGCTAGTTATATGACAATACTCACATGTTTTATATACACTTTACATCATTTTGATGCATTTTCCGGCACTAACCTATTAACAAGATGCCGAAGCGCCAGTTCCTGTTTTCTGTTGTTTTTGGTTTCAGAAATCCTACACAGGAAATATTCTCGGAATTGGACGAAACAAAAGCCCACGGTCTTATTTTGCACGGAGCCTTCCAGAAGTTTGAAGAGGAGAACAAGAGGGGCGACGAGGCGGCCACACCCTAGGGGGGCGCGGCCCCACCCCTAGGCGCGCCGCCCTATGGGTTGGGCCCCTCGAGCGTCTCCCAACTCTGCCCCTTCGCCTATATATTCTCTCCGTCGCGAAAACCCTATCACCGAGAGCCACGATACGAGAAAAGTTACTGTGACGCCGCCGCCAATCCCATCTCGGGGGATTTAGGAGATCGCCTCCAGCACCCTACCGGAGAGGGGAATCATCACCGGAGGACTCTACATCACCATGCCCGCCTCCGGACTGGTGCGTGAGTAGTTCGTCCTTGGACTATGGGTCCATAGCAGTAGCTAGATGGTTGTCTTCTCCTGTTGTGCTATCATGTTTAGATCTTGTGAGCTGCCTATCATGATCAAGATCGTCTATTTGTAATGCTACATGTTGTGTTTGTTGGGATCCGATGAATATGGAATACTATGTCAAATTGATTAATTGATCTACCATATATGTGTTGCTTATGTTCTTGCATGCTCTCCGTTGCTAGTAGAGGCTCTGGCCAAGTTGATACTTGTAACTCCAAGAGGGAGTATTTATGCTCGATAGTGGGTTCATGCCTCTATTGAATCTGGGATAGTGACAGAAAGTTCTAAGGTTGTGGATGTGCTGTTGCCACTAGGGATAAAACATCGATGCTTTGTCTAACGATATTTGTGTTGATTACATTACGCACAGTACTTAATGCAATTGTCTGTTGTTTGCAAACTTAATACTGGAAGGGGTGCGGATGCTAACCCGAAGGTGGACTTTTTAGGCATAGATGCATGCTGGATAGCGGTCTATGTTCTTTGTCGTAATGCCCTAAGTAAATCTCATAGTACTCATCATGATATGTATGTGCATTTTTATGCCCTCTCTATTTGTCAATTGCCCAACTGTAATTTGTTCACCCAACATGCTATTTATCTTATTGGAGAGACACCACTAGTGAACTATGGACCCCGGTCCATTCTTTTACATCTGAAATACAATCTATCGCAATCTCTCGTTCTCTGTTGTTCTTCGCAAACAAACATCATTCTCGACACCATACGTTTAATCCTTTGTTTACAGCAAGCCGGTGAGATTTACAACCTCACTGTTAAGTTGGGGCAAAGTATTGTGATTGTGTTGTGCAGGTTCCACGTTGGCGCCGAAATCCCTGGTGTTGCGCCGCACTACACTCCTCCACCAACAACCTTCACGTGGCCTTCATCTCCTACTGGTTCGATAACCTTGGTTTCCTTCTGAGGGAAAACTTACTGATGTGCGCATCACACCTTCCTCTTGGGGTTCCCAACGGACATGTGCATCACGCGCCATCAGCGGTGCTTCCGGGCTCGCTTGTACCCTGGTTCCAGGTCGGTCTTGAGATCATTGACCCACTTGCAGTTGCGTCGGTGTGAGAGGATTTGCCAGTAACCAGATCTATGTGGGCTAAGCATGGCATATACCTATACTCTGCGTACGTTTGGGGAGCGCGGGTTCTGGCAACGGTGACTTCGTCAGCGTGCTGCTGGCCCCGGCCGGCTCTGCCACCACGTCTGCGGCCTCTTCCGCCTCCTTGACCTCCACGTTGGAACATCATGGCGACCATGTCGGATCCACCGCTCTTCTGGTCGTCGGAGGGGTTCATCTGCTTGTTGTTGTTGTTGCCGCCGTTGTCACGGTTCTTCTTTTGCTGATGCAGGGGTATGGCTGTGGCTGCGAGGTCTCCACCTGAGTCGTTGGCGGCGGCGGTGTGATTGCTGGCGATGTTGAGCATGTCATCCAAAGTCAGCTTATTTTCATTGACCAAGCAAGTAAGCTTATGCCAGAGCAGTCCTCCCCTCTGCAATCCACCTATGAAGGCGTGCATAGTTGTGCGATTATCTACGTTCTCGCACTCATTCCTGGTTGCTATCCACCGGGTGAGGAAGTTGCTTGTTGTTCCACCCTTCTTCTGGATACATGCCTGTCAGTCGCTTGTCGTGGCAGGTCTCTTGTAGGTGCCTCTGAAGTGTTTCTCGAAGGCGTTCTTCAGGTCGAACCAGCAAAAGATGGAGTTCTTCTCGAGGTCACTGAGCCAGATACGAGCTAGACCCATAAGGTACAACTGGAGCATGCGGCAGGCTATGTTGGGGGTTCCTCCGGCAAAGGTCACTGTATTGTAGTAATCCTCGGTCCAGGTGTCCGGCCTTTCACTGCCATCGTAATGCTTCAGGTTTCCGGGTAGCTTGAGGTTCAAGCTTTTTGGCTTTGGTTCCTCTCGAATCATCCTGCCAAAGCACTTTGGGCCAATGTAATCAGATTTATATTCGTTGAGACGTTCCCGTGCATCACGCGGGCCACTGCGGGGGGACTTTGAGCGGGAGCAAGATCTCCGGCCTCCGCCTCCGCCTCCACCTCCCCCACTAGGTGGTGGGGAGGGAGATATGCGAGGGGGCCTGTGGGACCTCTTGCTTCCTCCTTCAGATTCCCTGCACCCTTCCTGCGGTTGACTCCGGCTTCGGTGGCTACCTTCTCCCCTGTGAGGGTCGCCTGCGTCGTTCCGGCTTCTGCGGGGCTCAGGCTCGCGTTCTTCGTTCCGGCTCCGGCGAGGCTCCGGCATGCGCTCTGTGTTCCTGTTCCTCTGAGGTACCACGTTGTCGCGGATATTGATTCCACCAGGCCCGTGGGGTATGGTGTTTCCGACTGGACTACGGCGGCGAGGTGGTGGAGGAGGACGCGAGATCTCATGGGGCGTAGGTGACAGGTTTCGGTATTTGTTCCTGCCAGTGTACATCAGATCCTTTCCCCTCTTTGGGTCTGACGGAGGTGTCTTTGAGGGTACGGGGATTGGATTCGGATGTTCTCTGGTTCTCCTTCCGCGCTTCGTGGATCCGGTGCGCGATTCATCATCACGATGATGTCTTCCGGAGGCATCCTTCTGCGCGGTGGACACACAGTGTTCCGGGTTGGATTCCATCCTGCGCGAAGTGTCTGCCTTGTTCTGTTGCTTCATTGCTGAGGCAACAAGAGTACGGACATGGTTGATGTCGATTTCCTCATCCTTCTTGGCTGAGAGCTCCGCAGCCTTCTTCATGTCATCCTTTGGAGTTGTGAGCGGTTGTTGATCAGGGGGACTTGCAAAGTTGATGTTGCAAGGGGCAATAGCTTCCCGCCGGATCCTATCTGCTTCCTTGTGGGCATCACCTGACAAGGTATTAACTTGTCAATGCCTATGGATTGTAGGCTAGGGTTTAGTTAGAAGTAGAGGGTAAGTAGATCTCGAAGGTTTCAGCCGAAAAGTACTCGACGATTGTGAAATTTAGGGTTTGTAAACAATGATTTGATGATCTCCTCGTCCCTCGACTCCCCCTTTATATAGGAGGCGGAGCCGAGGGATTCGTGTTGTACAAGTTAAAGAATCCGGGATGGTTTCTAACTCATCCCGCAAGATTACGAATAACACTTCCTATTACAATTCTAGCTTTCCTTAATAACATCTTGGGCTTCCGAATCTTCTTATTCTTCGGGTAGTGGGCCTTCAGTAAACCCCGGGTACTATCTTCGGCAGGCCCATTTGGGATGCCTATGTCATAGCCCCCGAGATTTTGCTTGAATCGTAGGGTCAAGGAAAATCTCCACTGTTTATTTTTATTCGACAGCTTTGACTTTTCTATATTTTTCCTCATTGACATCTATATTGTGCAGGGATAATGGTAATTGGGGCTAGTTCATCGGACGGATCAGGTACTAGTTAACTGCTCTAGTGGCAATCCGCAAAAACCTACTTCAAAATCACGTCCCTGGACATGATCTCGGGATACCGGTGTAAACTTCGACAGGTGCCGCTTAAGGTCTTACCATTCTATCGAGTCCCGATAAAGTTTATCGGGTACCTAACGCGTCCGTTAGGATTTTTCTTCGTATCCGTTGATACGGATAAAAGTAGCAGAGCGCAGTCTTCGGCGATGCCACGCCCGAGCAGAACGGATCCGGGGTCTTACCTTCGCAAACTTGCGGCATTCAGAAATTGATCGCAACTTTGGCGTTCTGAGAATATATTGTCGAGTGCTTTTTCGGCTGTTTGAATGGCACATTTTATCGAGTCAAAGATGACTTATATTGCTCTCCCGATGGGAGTATATGTAGAGTAAATTATAACTCGAAATATACTCTTTTGCTTTTCTATCTTTCTTTTTTCTCTTTCTTTCTTTCTTTTATAATTTCATCGGGCACGCGAGCAGCGTTCCCGATGGGAGTAGCCCCCAAGGCTACAACCAAGGACTTGTACTTGGGTGTAGGCTCCATGCCTTATGCCGACACATTTCCTTTTTTTTCCGAAGTTTTATAATTTCTCGGGTGCGCGAACAGCGCTCCCGATGGGAGTAGCCCCCGAGGCTATGAACAAATATTTGTATTTGGTCATAGGCTCACGCCATTTCTATTTTGTCTTTCTAGATCTTTTTTCTTTTTTCCAAAGTAGCCCCCGAGCATTTGATCAGAAACTTGTATTTGATCAAAGGCTCAATCATTATTTTTCCGTGTCGTCTTTTATGAAGCTGTTGAGTCGAGGTTTTTCTTCTGTCAAGATGACGTTGTTGCTGACGATAGCCACGATTGCCTATCAAAAATTTGCGACAAGCCTTTTCTCGCTGCCATGCGGGCCCTAATTAATCCACTATCTTGACACGTCGTGCAAGTGGGGGACACACGTCCTCCGCTTTTTCTGGCGCACGCATCGTAACTTCCGCAACGTTGAATTACTTTTTTACCCTTGATGCCACGTGGCTATCATCTGTCACACATTTTCCTTATCTAACGGTTCGTTGCTTCACCGCACCCCTATATAAGTTCATCTTCTTCCTCCTTGGGTACTTCCGCTCGTGCCGTCCTCCTTCTCTCAGCTGCAAATTTCTCCTGCGATCCACAGCTTCCTAAGCTCTTTGCCTCCCCGCTGCGAATCCTCGCGCCATTGTTGATGCCACCTCATCGCTTGACAAGGCATAGCACGCCGGAGTCCTCCATGGCCGCCGTGGATCTTGGAACGGCGGAGTGGGAAAGATCGAAGATTTCCGCTCAGGACGTCAACATGCTGAAGAAGCTGGGGATCAGCAAGAAACCCCAGGAATTACGCTTCCCCAGTGAGGAAAGCTACCCAACCCCTCCAATGGGGTACCGGGTAAGTTTTGTCGACCACCTCATCCGCGGTCTTTCCGCCCCCATTCATCCTTTTCTCCGTGGACTTCTTTTTATCTACGGTCTGCAACTCCACCACCTTACGCCAAATTCAATCCTCCATATTTCTATTTTCATCACTCTGTGCGAGGCCTTCCTTGGCGTCCAGCCTAACTGGGCGCTTTGGAAGCGCATTTTCTTCTGCCGCCGTAATGGCTCGCCCAATGTCGCCTATAATATAGGCGGCGTTGTGATTTCTGTTCGACCCACTGTCGACTACTTCGACTACTTCGACGTCAAGCTTCCTGACTCAGTTCAAGGATGGCGCAAGAAGTGGTTGTACATTCAGGAGGAGAACCATGGATGTGCGGAGGACAACATCCCTCCTTTTGATGGTGCCGAGAAAATTTTACGCCGCCGCTCCTGGGACGCGGAGGCTACCGAAGAAGAAAGGGCGTCGACAGAAAACTTGATGGCTCGTATCCACGAGTTGCAAAATAATCGCGGCAAAGAGTTATCGGGTATCCAAATTACTGCATATTTTCTTAGGAATAGAGTGCAGCCGCTTCAGGCTCGCAAATATCCTTTATGGAGATATGCTGGCAACGAGGATGTAGATCAGCTGTCGGTGGATTTGGAGGTCAAAGACTTGGAAAAGCTTGTCCGAAAAATCTCATCTCTCAAAGAAAAAGGATCCTATCCCTGCTTCTTGTCGTGTAAAACCATTTAGCGCCGCCAATCCACTCCCCCAGGTAATCTTTGTCTATTGTCTTGTTGTTGCTTTGCTAACTTTTTTGTAACTTCTTTTCTAACGTCTCTCCCTATTTTATTTTGCAGAGAATCATCCAGACCTTGTCTCGCTTCCTCCTCTTCCTGAGGGTGGAGAAGTCGAAGAAAGGGCCATTGTCACTGATGACAATCAAGAAGCTCCATCCTTTGTGAATGAACCCGTGGATTCTCGAAAATCTGCGGGTACTTCCGAAGGTACTGCGTCGGCACAATCTCCTCCTCCTGCTGTCTCCCCGAAAGGCAAAAGGAAAAGGGATGATGTCGAAGACTCCGGCACTTCCAAAGCCGAAGAAGTTGATCCTTCACATCAGAAGGCAGCTTACGATCCTTATCTTGAATCCCTCGTCAGCTCGTAAGTCATTTGTATTTCTTCTTATTTCTGTACTCGAAATGTTTGTGTTGTCTTGCTTTTTATGCTGTCGATTTTTAATCACAGCGATGACGAGGAAGAAGTACCAACTGTTGACGTGGCTCCTCGGACGAGCACGTCACATACTTTACTTGCCTCGGATACGCTAGTTGAAGGAGAAGAATCCTCGCCTCCTCAACGAAACGTCATCACCACTACTCCGCCATCAAGCCCCCTTGCTCCTTCGCCAAAAAGGACAAGGATTGAAACGATCATTGAGCCCGCCCCTCAATTGGGTGGCTCTTCTACTCTGCTCTTGGACGATGTAAGTTTGTTAATTTTCTTGCCAATATCTATATTTCCTCTATTTTGCTTTTTTACGCCTTCACTCTTTTTCCATACCGATGTTTTGTTCTTCTTTGACAGCCCATGATGAAAGAGCTTATCCGCATCGGATCCCAATTCATTGGGTACCGTGAGTATGCCAGCAGAACCGAAGGTAATAACTTTTTTGCTGTCGTTGTTTTTGACTTCTTGCTCCTGTCGTTTGTCGCAATTTTTGACCTTTCTTTTTTATTTCGACAGAGAAACTTGCAGAGGCCAACAAACGTGCCGACGCACTTGCTCAAAAACTGGAGCAAAGTGAAGCGGCCCGCAAGAAAGCCGAACTTGTTGCTAGCGAAGCCAAAGCAGAGGCTGATGAAGCCAAAGCAAAAATTGCTAGTGTCGAGGAACTGCAGAAGAGGCTTGAGGATGCTGAAACTGCATTGAATGAGCACAAAGCCGCACAGGCTGCTCGTGAAAAGGGAATCCTCAAGCGCGTTAATTCGCAAAGTCGGCGCTTCAAAGGTAATCTTTTCGATCTCTTCTATTTTTTATATGACCTGCTTTTTCTTGTTTTTGACCAACATTTGTTTCCTGTGGCAGGCCAAACAAACCAAGAGTTTGATCTGGAAAATCCCGACAATGATCCTCTCCTTGACGCACTTTCTTATCTGGAGTTTCATGGATCCGAAATTCGTGAAGGCGTGGCGAATGCTGACGCGGGATCGTCGAAGCTGTTCCCCTACTTCTTCCCGAAGAAAGAGGAACCTACGACTTTCCTTGCCCTTGCCCGGAGCTTCAATTCATCAGAGGACCTTGGACTGAAAATGCGCCAGGAGAACATGAAGATTGCTGTCGAGAGCACTGTTGCCTTGGTTGCGGACAGCCAACAAACTGTTGATTGGATGAAGGTTGGCGACTCCGATCAGATAGAGCAATCAAGATGGAGGTCGTTGATTAAGGCAGCCAAGCCCAACACGAAGAAAATCCTGGCCTATCTCGGGATCAAACCAGCTTCAACTCCTAGCTCATCAAGGCCGGAGGTCTAGTTGCATGCCTCTTTGTTTTTTCTTTCTCTGTTTCTTTTGCCCTTGTCGCCAATTTAGCTGTGGCGACAATTATCCTGGTAGTCCTTTAGGAGAAACTTCTTTTGTAATGCCTATGTAAATATTTCTAGGAATTAATGAAATTCCCTCTGGCACTATCATTGATGCTGATGTTTTCTTTTCCAGTTAATATTTGACAACTATTCGACCAATCCTTGCTCTGCCGATGCTTCTCCTGCTTCTTCCTTCTCGAAGAAAATGCTAATCGATGATAACCCCCTCGAAGGTTCTTCAAGCAAACATTCGTCAGAAGATTTGCAACAACTTCGACAGCAACTTCAATCCATGAAGAAACAAACTCTTGCGATGATGGAACAATCTCGGAGAGCATCCGAACAAGAAAAACTTGCTCTCCAACAAGCCAAAGAGGCTATGGCTGCCAAGGATACTGCTGTATTGGAAGCAAAAGGAGCCACTACTCGAGAAAATAGCATGCTCGAGCTAATGTTGGAGGCTAGCACAGATATGTTAGGTATGTTTTTCCAACCTCGCAATGCCTCCTCTTTGTTTTGCTGTGCCCCCCTTCAAATTTCTTGCCTTGTCGTTTAATAGGCTCGGTTCTTGATTCTGCCGCCGAAGGTCGAAGAGTAAACGAGAGAACAAATCTTCTCGTCAATCTTTCCCTTAACCATGGCTCTTTATTCTGGGCCTCCCCTGAACGAACCCAGCAAATTGTCAGGTTTCAAGATCGTGCTTGCCAAGTGCGCGAATTTCTCAATTTTTGCACGACAACATTAACCCTTGTTTACAAAACTTTGTTTCCTCGGAATGAAATTCCCAAGACTCTTCCTGAATTGCTGGAGGTTTTCAGAGATGCTCCCCGCATTCATAATTTTGTGCGAGCTCAGTTGACTGCTGGAGCAAGGTTCGCCATGATTATTATAAATATTTGCCATCCAAAATTAGACCTGACGAAGATTGTTGCTGATTGCCTGGCCAAGAAATCGCGGCGAAAAAATGATATTGACTCAATCAATGAGATGGTAACTCCTGTGGCTGAGTCGATGATAGATGAACTTCTTCGGATGGACTCAGAATTCTTCATCAAGGGGTCCTATGCTGAGCATAAAACAACCAGAGGCTTGTCCATAGATAGTATTTTAGGTTTTGACTGAGTTGTACTATATTGGACAACATTATGTCTGTATCTTTTTTGATTTCCGAAGAAATTTGTTGTATATTGTAAACTGCTCTATATTGTTGGAGCCCCCGAGCCTTCTGGCTAGAGTTGTACTGTTTTTTCCATCTTGAAGACTTTTCCTCTTGCCGTGAGGAGATATCTTTACTTTTTTCACCGAATAGGTTGTAAACCTTCGAGTATCTTTATGTTGAAGTTCTATATTTTTGTTGCGAGGTATCTTGGACCAAAGCAATAAGTTTTTTGACGTGTACACTATATTTATAATTTGGCGAGGTATTTAGTGTACCAAGGCGAAATATTTTGGTAAGTCCGATTTGTCTATATTGTACGTATTTTGAGATTTGAAGGCGTTGAGCCCCCGAGCGTGTCGAAGAATAAGGAATATATCTCCACTATCTTTATTATATTGCAGCACCGCGAGCCCGCCTCATTAAAAACCTTTCCGGCCCCACTCGGTGCCCCGAAAAGGAAAATAGTGCGTCTGAAAACTCGCGGGCGTTTCAGTACATTGTATTTTTACGAGAGAAGGACTATATTTCGACTCTAGGCGTAGAACCGCCCTGAGCTGTGCTACGTTCCAGTGGGTTTTTCTCGGAGCCCCCGTCTTCTTGTCCTTGATCCCGTATGCGCCTCCGTCGATGACTTCCGTGACAACGTAAGGTCCCAACCATGGTGATTCGAGCTTCTCGCACTTTTTTGATTTAACCGCAAGACCAAATCCCCAACTTGAAAAGATCTTGGTCTTAACCATTGACTGTGGTAGTTTTTGAGGTCTTGCTGGTATTTGGTGACTCGTGAAAGTACTTCATCGCGAGCTTCGTCGAGTGCGTCCATATCATCCTCCCGAACTTTTTGTGATGTTTCTTCGTCATACTCTGTTACCCTTGGAGAATCATGCTCTATTTCGATTGGTAGTACTGCTTCGGCTCCGTGGACGAGAAAAACGGAGTTTCTTGTGTCGCCGTGTTTGGTGTTGTTCGGATGCTCCACAAAACACTTGGCAATTCCTCTGGCCAAGTGTGTCGAGCTTTTTCAAGTGGTCCTAATAGGCGCTTTTTAAGGCCGTTGCAGATGATACCATTGGCTTTCTCGACTTGTCCATTAGTTTGCGGGTGCCCAACTGACGCAAAGTGCAATTTAATGCCTACTTCTGCGCAGTATTCCTTGAATTCCTTGGATGTGAAGTTTGAACCATTATCTGTAACAATGCTATGAGGCACCCCAAACCGAAAAACGAGGCCTTTCACAAACTTTATTGCCGATGCTGCATCTGGTGAATTTATTGGCTTCGCTTCTACCCACTTGGTGAATTTGTCGACAGCGACTAGCAAGTACTCATACCCTCCAGGCGAAGCTTTGTGCAACTTGCCCACCATATCGAGTCCCCATTGGGCAAAGGGCCACGACAATGGTATTGGTGTTAGTTCTGCCGCTGGAGAGTGAGGTTTTGCGGCAAACCTTTGACACGCGTCGCAAGTTCTTACTATTTCCTTGGCATCCTCGATTGCCGTCAACCAATAGAATCCTGCCCGAAAAACCTTGGCTGCAATAGCTCGACTACTTGCGTGGTGGCCACATATTCCTTCGTGTACATCCTTCAGAATTATTCTTCCTTCTTCGGGTGTGACACACCTTTGCAGGACGCCCTGAAATACTTCGCTTGTACAATTCCCCTTTGATCACCGTGCAAGCTTTGGAGCGTCGAATAACTCGCCTTGCCTCAACTGGATCATCGGGTATTTCTTTCCTGAGGATGTATGATATATATGCTTGCATCCAAGGAATTTGTACCATCATCACAAGCTCTTGGTCCACTTCATCCTCCGTGGTTTCTTTGAGGGGCGTCGAGGTTTTCTCTTCTTTTGCTTTTTTCTGCACCTTTTTTGGCTTCGTGGATCTCTCCGCTATTTCTTCCCAAAATACTCCTGGCGGGATTGGGAGGCATTGCGACCCGATGTTTGCGAGAACGTCGGCTTCATCATTGCTCAATCTACTGATGTGATTTACCTCGCATCCATTAAACAGCTTCTCGAGCTCATTGTACACCTCCTTGTATGCCATCATGCTATCATTGACTGCGTCACATTGGTTCATAACTTGCTGAGCCACCAATTGTGAGTCGCCAAAGATTTTTAGTCGGGTTGCACCGCAAGCTTTCGCCATCTTCATCCCGTGTATGAGGGCTTCATATTCTGCTTCATTATTGGATGCATTAGGGAACGTCATCCGAAGGACGTATTTCAATTTGTCGCCTTCAGGTGATATAAGTACTACTCCTGCACCGGCTCCTTCTGCTCTCTTGGACACATCGAAGTTCATGGTCCAAGTTCTCGACAAATCTGGTGGTCCCGTGTTTTGTAGCTCCATCCACTCTGCAATGAAATCGGCGTAACTTGCGACTTTATTGCCTTTCTTTTTTCATACGTGATGTCCCGAGGGGAAAGTTCTATTCCCCAAAGGGAGACACGCCCTGTAGCTTCTGGATTGTTCAGTATATTTGAAAGAGGTGCTTCGTTGACTACTATTATCGGGTGTGCCGAAAAATAGTGGCGCAACTTCCTTGCCGTTGCAATTACTCCATATGCTAGTTTCGGTACCGCGGTACCGCTGTTTGGAAGGCGATAAAACTTCACCGATGAAATATATCGGCCTCTCGCACTCCATGGAGTTTTCCTTCTTCTTCTCTTTCAACAACTAACACCGTGCTAACCACTTGGGGCGTGGCTGCAATATACAGCAGGAGAGGTTCCTTTTCTTTCGGCGCCACCAAGATTGGTGGTGTCGAGATTGTGCGCTTCAAATCATCGAAAGCTCTGTTGGCCTCTTCGTTCCACTGGAATTTCTCTCCTTGCTTTATCAGAGCGTAAAATGGTAACGCTTTTTCTCCCAACCTGGCGACGAATCTGCTTAAAGCTGCGACTCGCCCAGTTAACTGCTGTATTTCCTTCAACTTTGTTGGCTTCCTCATTGTTACGATAGCTTGTATTTTGTCGGGATTTGCTTCAATTCCTCTTGCTGAAACTAGAAACCCCAGAAGTTCTCCTGCTGGGACGCCAAAAGAGCACTTCGTCGGGTTTAGCTTGAGGCAGAATTTGTCGAGGTTGTCAAAGGTTTCCTTGAGATCCTCGATCAGCGTTGCCCCCTTTTTTGACGTTATGACGACGTCGTCGATGTATACTTGCACGTTTTTCCCGATCTGTGTCGCCAAACACTTCTGCATCATCCTCTGATATGTTGCTCCCGCGTTTTTTAGACCAAAAGGCATTGTTCTCTAGCAAAACACGCCGTAAGGTGTTATGAACGCTGTCTTGGCCTCATCATCTTCTTTTAGTCTGATCTGGTTATAACCGGAGTATGCATCCAAAAAGGAAAGACGTTCACATCCTGCCGTGGAGTCGATGATTTGATCGATCCTTGGGAGGGGAAAGTGATCCTTAGGACAATGTTTATTGAGACACGTAAAGTCGACGCACATGCGAAGGACCGTCGTGTGCTTCTTTGGCACCATCACTCGGGTTAGCTACCCATGTGGCTTCGTAGATATCTCTTTGATAAAACCAAGCATCCTTAAGTCGATCTATTTCCGATAGCATAGCTTTGCGGTTTGGTTCCGAAAAACGCCGCAAGGGTTGTTTGATTGGTCTCGCGAGAGGATCCAAGTTGAGGTGGTGCTCGGCAAGTTCCCCGGGTACTCCCGGCATGTCAGCCTGGACACCATGCGAAGATTTTCCAATGGCTCACGGAGGAACTTGACGAGCGCGCTTTCCTATGCGAGATCCATATTTGTTGCAATGGACGTCGTCTTTTTCGGGTCCGTCGGGTGAATCCGCACCTCCTTAGAATTTTTCTCGGTATTGAAAGTTGATTCTTTATTTGGCCTTCCAACGTCTGGCAGCACGTCGTAGTCAGTCATACTTTTTGACGCCAAATACTCAGCTTGCATCCCGAAAGTTTCTGATATTCGATGAAAATCCTTATCGCACTTATCGGCTAAGGTGAAGCTTCCTTTGACTGTGATTGGTCCTTTTGGTCCAGGCAGCCTCCACAACAGGTATGTATAGTGTGGCACAGCCATAAATCTAGCATATGCTGGTCGTCCCAACAAAGCGTGGTACTGCGACGGAAAATCCACGACTTCAAATTCTAGCCTCTCGATTCTATAATTCTCTCGGGTTCCAAACTGAACGTCGAGATTGATCTTCCCCAATGGATAACTTGGTTTCTCCGGTGTGATACCGT
This sequence comes from Lolium rigidum, assembly GCF_022539505.1. NCBI lineage: Eukaryota > Viridiplantae > Streptophyta > Magnoliopsida > Poales > Poaceae > Lolium > Lolium rigidum. Next base: position 298,069,662 of record NC_061508.1, read on the forward strand.
GGAACCTTGTGTCTGTTGGCTTCAAGTTCGCTAGGGATATGTTCATCTTCCTCAATGTATCTGCATACATAAGGTTTAAGCTGCTGCCGCCGTCTATGAACACTCGAGAGACATCAAATCCCGCAATAACTGCTGGTAAAATAAGTGCTGACTGCCCTGGTCGAGGACCTTGTTGCGGATGATCTGCTATGGTGAAGCCAATATCTTGCCCTGACCAATTAAGATACTCGACAGTTGGTGGAGGCATTTTTTCTCGCCATAAACACCTGTCGTGAGATTACTTTCTGAGCTCTATTGGATGGCCTTCCCTTCTGAATCATCGACACCGCTCCGTTAGAGTTAGGATCAACATAAGGTGGTGGTGGAGGTGCTGCCGCTATTTTGAGCTGATGTCAATTGTCTTCTGTAATCGCGGGAGGAGGTGGTAAGTGAATCTCGCTCCTGGGTTCTCGAGGATTTCTCTGTGCTGCCCGAGCGTTAGCGTGCTCTGCCCACCTTAACATTGCCTGGAAATTGCGACAATCTTTCTGCAGGTGTCCTGACTGTCTTTTTCCGTTGCTGTCGAGGAAAAAGTGCATCTGACACGGCCCATTCATCATTTCTTCGGGGGACACGAAAGGCTTTGGGAACCTAGGCCCGCTATTTTGCCTGTTGTTTCAAGAATCATCCCTGTTATCGCCTCGCTGCTCACTGCTTCTCTGATAATCATCTCTGTTGTTTCCTCCTGTGTTTGCCCGAAAACCTGCCGAAATTTGTCCTGGAGCATCATAGTTCGGGTACTGCCGAGGAAATCGTCGCCTCGGTTGATAATTTCGACCACGGTCCTCCTCTGGCGACCTGTGCCATTTGTTGTGGACAGCATCTTCTCCATCTGCCCATCTGTTGGCTATCTCCATTAACGCGGATACTGTCTTTGGGTTGGTCCTTCCCAAGTCCTCGACAAAATCTCCACGCCTGATTCCTGCGACAAACGCATCTATCGCTCTCTCGTCAGATATATTTTCTGCTGAGTTTTTGATGATGTTCCACCTTTGGATATATTTTCTCATTGGCTCGTCCGGCTTTTGTCGACATGCTCTCAACTCCTCCAACGATGCAGGCTTTTTGCATGTGGATCGGAAGTTCTTGACGAACACGTCCTCGAAGCTTTCCCAGCTGTCGATAGATCCTGGAGGAAGTTTCTTTATCCAAGATCGTGCGGCTCCACTCAAATGCACCTGGATGCTTTGCATAGCTGTTGCCCTAGTTCCTCCCCGTGAGCTTCACCGTCTCGAGATAATCAACTAGCCGATCCTCCGGATCCCGAAGGCCGTCGAATTTCTTGAAGTTGTCGAGTAACTTGAATCCCGAAGGGACTCGAGTTTTTCGGACTCTCCTCGTGAAGCACGGCAAGCCACACATATCCTCGTCGTTAAGTTCCGGGGATTGCCGATGTTCCCCTTCGCCTTGCCGCGCTCTCGTCGACCCTTGCTTCGCTGCCGTGTCTCTTGCTCCGCTTGGTCCTTCGGGGGCTGCCGCTGTTGCTGCCGCAGGTCGTGGACTATTTTGCCTTGCCGCTCCTTCGGGAGGCGTTGATACAAACGCTGTCCCCATAGCTCCAACTCCTCGCTATCGCCATATTGTATAGTGTTTCCCTTGGATCTCCCGGAGGTGGTTTAGATGCGAGGATAAAAGCTTGTGTCGCCATATACCCAGCCTCTGGTGTCTTAGGGATGATGTTCCCTCTTGTATCTATCGACATAAAGGACATGTCGAGGTTTTGGATCAAGTGCTCTCTTTCTGCTTCGGGTATGTGTTGTAACCTTGATCTTCCTCTGTTCCGAGCCTCCCTGTGGCTATCACCCGAAGTTCTAGATTGTCGACTCAAATCTGCTCCTTCTCCTGCTGGATGCAGAAGCTGCCTCCTTTCTTCTGTTTAACTCAGCTGTCTGTTTTTTCAATTCTCTTGCAGCTCGTGCGAGCCTATATTGATATGCTTGCAATTCCTCTGGTGTGGCTGTGGTGGCCATTGGTTCTGAACCGTTCATAGCTCTCGCGGCTCTATCCCACGCTGCTTGCGAAAGTTGAACTCTGTCTCGCGGCTGTGGCCCAACGTATTTATTGCCCAGGCCTCGTCGCAGATCGGAGGGATCGACGTATGGATTTCCCAGATCGTCGAAAGCCTCAGATGTTTCCTCTTGATCGTTGTTTGGCTCTTCAATAGCATAAATCTGATGATATTTTGTATTCAGATCTATGTTGGGTTTGGTGACACCATCGTTGAGATTGATGAAGACCTTGCCCACTGTAATAGATTTGTCGATGAAGTCGTAACTGTCGACACTGCTTGAGTCATCGCTTATATATGAGTCCGCAGATGACTCAAACGACATGTCGCTGAAGATCTTGGCGAGTTTCTCTCTTGCCCTGGTGCTGACGTAGCGTGCCGACGAAGTTTCTTCTTCTCCTGATTCGGTTGATGATGTATAGCTTGAAAAATCGGAATCGACCGCCGACGATCCCGACGAAATCGGAATTTCGACACGATACGATCCTTCCTTCTCGACGCGAAAGCGAAACCTTCCGAACGTCATCTCCATAGGCTCCGCCAGATAAGCATATGCATCCAAACGGGAGGGTGGGTGAGGAACAAAATCGACAGGACCAGCAGCGATCTGTTTACCTCGATCCATTGCGTTGCTTGCGGTTGATGATGTCGAAGATCTTGAACGTGCCATCGAGATCAGATCCTTACGCCTCTAGTTCCCACAGACGGCGCCAATTGACAAGGTATTAACTTGTCAATGCCTATGGATTGTAGGCTAGGGTTTAGTTAGAAGTAGAGGGTAAGTAGATCTCGAAGGTTTCAGCCGAAAAGTACTCGACGATTGTGAAATTTAGGGTTTGTAAACAATGACTTGATGATCTCCTCGTCCCTCGACTCCCCCTTTATATAGGAGGCGGAGCCGAGGGATTCGTGTTGTACAAGTTACAGAATCCGGGATGGTTTCTAACTCATCCCGCAAGATTACGAATAACACTTCCTATTACAATTCTAGCTTTCCTTAATAACATCTTGGGCTTCCGAATCTTCTTATTCTTCGGGTAGTGGGCCTTCAGTAAACCCCGGGTACTATCTTCGGCAGGCCCATTTGGGATGCCTATGTCATCACCCATCATGGACTCCCAGTGTTCCCGGAGTTGCTTGGCCTTCTGCAGCGATTCTACAGCTTCGCGCTCTCTTTTGAGGAAATTATTCATCATGCCTTCAGCCTCTTTCCTTTCCTCCAGCATCGCCATTGCGGTGTTTGAAAACCTCTTGGCGGTGGCTAGCATCTCCTGCCTTTTGGCTTCTAGAGCCTCCGGATTTGCGGCATCATCTAGATTTATCGGTTTGTGTAGGATTTCCGAGAGCGCGATGGCGCCTATGCCTGCTTTCTCAACTAGCTCTTCTAGGGACAGGTACACCCCGTGATCGCGGAGATGTCCTTCTTCGGAGTCCGACGCAGCACGGCGACATGGCCGTAAAGGTGGAGTTTCCGAGATGGACGGTGTCGTTGCCTAATCGACGGTACCCCGGAGGAGGGATCCTCACGAGGGGGAGAAGAAGTAGGGGCCATAGGGCGGAGTGCTCTCGGGACGGTGGTACGCGATTTACCCAGCTTCGGAACACCTGCACGATGACAGGGCCTACTGCTGCTTGTCTGGAATTATATGGGCGCTTTCGCGTTGTTACAATGAGTTGTGGTTGTGCCTCTAGGGCTCCCAGGATCCGGCTTATATAGGCGCACGGATCTAGGGTTTACATGGAGAGTCCTAGCCGGAATACAAGTTACCTAACTACGGTACAATATCTTGCCGTGTACGTCAAGGATCCGCCTTCCTTCTAGGCCGTGCTGGATCCGGATACTATATGGGCCTCCACGGATCCGGCCTCCTTCATAGGTCGGTTAAGATCCGGCTCCTCGTTCCTGGGCTGGACTTCATCCTTCACGATCAACAGCAACTGGGCCGCCCGATGGGCCACATGCCTCACCACCAACTATGGGCCACCCGGGCTTGCTCGGATCTAGGCCATGTCGTTGATATACCCATAAAGTATACCCACAACAGTAGCCCCCGAAGTTCTTCGAGATTCATCATTCCTCCGACTTTATTTAGCTCGGAAACGAAGAGAATCTTGAAGAGCTTCAAAACTTCTTACTTGATTCCGGGTTCATTCATTCGGAAATCCTTCATCTTCAGACTAGATATCGCAACTGAGACTCCGCTTTTCCCGCGCACAACTTCCTTTTTTGCCGCGCTAAATTTTCGCAGATGCAAATCTTTAGCCGGAAATCTCGGGAGTGCATGGTTAAGTTACCTCCACGTTGTTTTACCGCATTTGACCTAAGACACATGTCATCCATCCAACGGTGCGACCGTTCCGTTTCCACCGTTGGATCCGAATCCCGAATCTCCGCGCGTGGCCTATAAATACCCCACGGCTCGGTAATTCTTCATTCTTTCACCGCACCTCACCACCTCATCTTCCTCCTCGCGCCGCGCCGCCCGACGAATCTCAACTCCGGTGAACCTTCCTCACGGGAGCTTCGTGCGCCGCCATCCCAAACCTCCCCTCGAACCAAGATTGCCACGGTTGATCAGGAAATCAACTCCGCCGCCGATTCGTGGTCATCGGAGGCTCGAAACCGCTAGTTCGTCGACATCTACTTCGCCGGAACTTCGCCGGACCGTCGCGCCATTTCCGGTACGTGCACCGGTCTTGTAGAAGAAGAAGTAGTTGTAGCGTAGATTTTCCGGTTACTCAACTTAGCTCGCATGGGTGCAGCCGGAAGCATGTCTCATGGTTCTCCTCACTGCACTGGTACTTCTCCGAGTAGCCCGGATCCCAGTGCCGTGGAACCATTTTTCCCGGATCCCATTGCGTATCTTCCACCATAAATTTCCGACGTTAGGCTTGCTCAACCGTTCTCCACCTCTTCCAGTACTTTACTAGGCCGGATCCCAACAGCCCAAGAGCTCGAAGAGGAGCTACAAGGCCAAGCTAGAATGGCAGCCAAGGTACAAGAGGTGGAAAACAAGAAAGCTTCCAAGGCCCGGAGCCGTGAGGGGGTGGGGGGTCAATGGTGGCCCTGCGAGACAACTGACGCGGAGCTCCGGGAGCTTCAAAACGAAGGCATGATCTCCGAGCATTGGAGTTTCACGCGCGACTCCGACATTCCCAATCCCGACGCGGACGAGCGCGTCATGACAAAGGCGTGGGTCGAGCGCGGATTATCACTCCCTTGCTCGGAGTTCTTCCTCTCCGTCCTCGACACGTACGGGCTCCAGCCCCACAACATCTGCCCCAACTCCTACCTCCTGCTCTCGAACTTCGCAACTCTTTACGAGGGGCATCTCGGAATCCGACCCGACATCAAGCTATGGCAATTCTTTTTCCGGGTGAAGAAAGAGACGAAGGACAAGTCCATGTTAAACTGCGGAAGTATGACGTTCATGCTCCGCTCTGGTCGGATGTATCCTCCTCACGACTCCCACGAATCCGTCCGGTACTGGAACGCCGGATGGTTTTATGTGAAGAACGCATCAGTTCCGAACGTCCACGATGGACTCCCGCCCTTCAGCAACACGCCTCCGGAAGAATTGGCGAGCTGGAGCTTCATCCCCACGCTTCCCAAACACCCATACTGGAGAAGGCCGCGCGGAGGATTTCCTGGTTAGTTCATGATGGACTAACCGGAGCCCAGCTCACCCTCAGCTGGTTTACCCGGAGGATCCAGCCCCTGCGCTACAACGCACGCCTGATGTGTGCTTACACCGGGGCGGACGATCTCCTCCGAGTCACTCGCCACGATCTTCCGGCCGACTCCCTCAAGAGAAGGTTCAAGACGTTGGTGAAAATTCCTAGGGGCCAACAGGTCCCAGAACTGATCAAGGATATTAGAACACACGACAAATGTCCTCCGGTAGGCACTTAATCCTTCGCATTCTTTTATCCTTTCATAATCTTCTAAGTGTTTAACTTGTTCTGCTCACCCTTTTCGCAGCTTGACTCTTTGGCGGAAGAAAACCTACGCACCATACTCCGAGTTCCCGTTAGCGGTGACTTGGTGGAAGAGGATCCGGAAGACCCTGAGGAGGAAGAAGAACGAGTGCCCCGAAAGGCTGCTCCTCGACCTTCAAAGCGTCCCCGCGCCAAAGTCTCTGGCTCCGACGCCGGAGGCAGCGGTGAGGCTTCCGCCAAGAAACCCAAGGTGGTCAAACCACCTCCGCTTGACTGCAGGAAGGCGGAGCGCCAGCGCACCGAAGATGCTTTCGGCAACGGGGAGACCCTCACGTCCCAACATTCCGGGCGCAGCGTAAGCTTCCGAGCAACATGCGTTGTTTATCTTGGTAAGCTGTGTTATGTATACTTTCCTTTTACTTGCTCACAGGAATCCGAACCCTATCACCGCGCGAACCAATGTTCAGGAGCATATCACTAAGTTTATGCAGAAGAAGTCTCCCGCCGTTGGTCCTTCGACGCCAATTCCGCCAAGCGCTCCACAAGCCCCCCTGCAGCCTTCTCCTCCTCCCGTGGACCAGTCTCCGACTCCTGCCGCACCCACTCCACCGGAAGTAATTCCGGTTAGCAGCGACAGAGTGAGCGGAGATGGTTCCGGCGGCAAGGGTCCCGTCAACGAAGAAACTGAAGGACGAAAACAGGGGGAGGCAGAAGTTAATTCCTCTGGCAAAGCTGAAGCCTCCACAGGTGATATGGTCGTTTTCCCCAAAAACTTTGGAGATCCGGCTGATCTTACTTCCACCCCGAAAGCCTATGCCACGAAGTTTTTTAACAAACTAACGGAGGCAGAGAAGTGGGAGCTGGAGCAAGATTTGCTCAATGCTATGCTGAACAATGCCTGGGGCAAACCGGACGTTGAAACGTCGGAGATCCAGGACGCCAAGAAAAACATTGGCGAATTTTTCGACAAGCTTGTTTGCAAGCAAAAGGTAACTCCCCAGTAGCCCCCAAATATTTAGGCGGAAACTTTATCAGTTAGCGTCTGAACACTTTTAGAGAACTTAATCTGAAAGGAAATTTTGAAATGTCGTGGTAGCCCCCAAGCATGATGGCGGAAAAAATTTCCAGCGGCAAATGCTTTAGAAATACTTAAACCATGATGGCGGAACTCACTCCATTTCTGACTGTGTTTGCAGGAACAAAAAGCTCTGCATTACAAGTTGCACAAAAACATTGCGCTGCAGCGTCGTGTGACCATCAGCCAGGCGGAGAAAATTCAGTGCTTTCAGGCGGAGAATGCGGCTCTGAAGAAACAACTTTCAGAAGCTCAAGGTTGGTTTCCGATCATCTGACGATTGTGGGTTATGTCCCGCACTTTCCGACCTTGATGCTTTATAAAACTATGAGCAGGTGCCTCCTCTTCTCTCGCTGCAGCTTCCTCCGAGTTGGAGACTCTCCGTGCTGCACACAAGAATCTCGAAGCAAAACTCGCAGAGGCAGAACAGAAAGTTTCTGAGAAGAACTCGGAGCTTATTCGGAAAACTGGTGAGTTTGAGCTGAAGAGACAAACTGACAGCGACATCATCCAGAAGCAGCAAAAAGAAATTGGAGGTCTTCGCAAATATATGGAAACAGCAGAGAGCTGCTGGGACCTGCTCAACTCCGACATCATGGGTACCTCCTCGAAACTTGTACGACAGCATGTGTGTAGCTTGTTGTTTTTAACAAAATTTGCGTCTTCCAGATCCACTCGGATATGACGAGGAACGTCGGAGCCAGTTCCCGCGCGATGACCTACTGCAGCTGGCCGGAGAAGACTGCAAGGATCTCATCTCCGCCTCCAGGAAAATTTGTCACAACCTCAACATTAAGAAGAGCCGAGTCTGCGATGTGCGCAAGCTCATCAAGAGGATGGATTTGCTTCCGGAGCTGGTTGTGGACCTGCAATCCTCGTCAGCACGGGGTGCAGCTGCCATGTCCTTGGCTATGTGCTTAGCGCATAATCCGAGTTTAAACCTGGACCTGGTGACTTCTGGCGTTCCTCCGGAATGTGATGTCAATGCGCTGCTTGACGCGGTTAGCGGCTATGATACACGCATTGCTCGGAGGATCCGTCATGATGAGTTTTATGAGAAGGTGGTTCTTCCTGCTGACGAACCTCTCGAAGCTGAGCATTTGGAGGATCGCGAAGCGGAAAACAAGCCCGCCCAATCCGGAAGCCAGTATACATGGACAAGCTCAAAGGACCAAGGTGGCGCTGCTTCTCCGACTGCAGCTGGAGCGGAAGAAGATGAAGATGTCTCTTCGCCAGCCAAAGACGCAGAGAAGGAAGCTCCGACTGACGCAGGGGTAGCTGATGCCAACGTGGAAACTTCTCCGGCTGAGGAGAAGTAAAAACTTAGTCCTGCGGAAAAACAATGCATCATTTTGGCCCCAGCGAGGGTTTGTAATATAACTTTAATTCTTAAGTATCTAGGGACAAAACAATTATGCGTGGGCGGAAAACTTATCCTGCTATCCGTTAGAATTATTTGCATGTTTCGTTTGTTAAAAGCAAGTGCTGGTTTGTTAATTTTCCGGCTTACTCGTTTGACCTTCCACGAGCCGGAAAACCTTTGGCCGGAAACGCTCGCCTGCGGTGACGAAGCCCAATGGTGTCCGTCCATAACCGCGGAAACAAGCCCCCAGACTAGGTGCCGGAAGTCGCTACCAGGAATCCACGAGTTCGCAACAAAAAAAATTTCCACCAGAAAACTTAGGCTTACGTCCTAAAGGACGATTTTGAAAATCACAACTTTCATACACGCCTAGGCGGAAACATCCAGCTCTGCGGTTTTAGTCGGAAAAACATACACGATCTAAAATGAATAAGTAAAGGAGGTAAAAGACTCAAAGAGTGAACCATAAGCTTTATTTCATTGATCATGTATAACTATTACGAGTTTGTAACTCGGAAAAAATATGCTAAGTGTAGAAAGGACGTAGCTGTGCGATGTTCCAAGGGCGATCTGTCTCGTCGTAGATGTCATCCGGATCCTCACGCTTGCGTTTCCGGTGCCAATTAGCAGGTCTATCCTTCAGCTCACGGAAATCAACAAGGTAGTATGACCCGTTATGAAGCACTTTGCTAACGACGAAGGGTCCTTTCCACGGAGATTGCAGCTTATGGTCTTTCACCTGTCGAAGGCGGAGGACCAGGTCTCCTGCCATGAAGGAGCGATTCCGAACTCGACGACTGTGATAGCGTCGGAGCTTCTGCTGGTAGATGGCGGAGCGCTGGTCAGCTAGGTTCCGAGCTTCCTCGATCAGGTCCACAGATAGCTGTCTGGCCTCGTCAGCTGTTTCTTCATTGTAGGCGGAAACTCGCGGTGAATCGTGGATGATGTCGGAGGGAAGCACGGCTTCGGATCCGTATACCAGGAAAAATGGGGTAAACCCTGTTGATCTGTTAGGGGTAGTTCGTAAACTCCACAAAACAGCTTCCAACTCATCAGCCCAAGCTCCAGCTGCTCGTCGCAGCGGTTCTTCAAGGCATGGTTTAATTCCTGATAATATTAGGCCGTTAGCCCTTTCAACCTCACCATTTGACTGTGGATGAGCAACAGATGCAAGGTCCAGTCGAATCCCTACTGTCTCACAGTAATCCTTCAATTCTCCCTGTGCGAAGTTTGTGCCATTATCTGTGATTATGCTGTGTGGGATGCCGAATCGCATCACGAGGCTGCAGACAAATTTTAGTGCCGTAGCACCATCGGCTTTCCTCACTGGCTTTGCCTCGATCCACTTGCTGAATTTGTCAACAGCGACCAGAAGGTATTCAAAACCGCCAGGAGATGATCTTTTTAACTTACCAACCATATCGTGCCAACTGTCGTTGCCTAATCGACGGTACCCCGGAGGAGGGATCCTCACGAGGGGGAGAAGAATTAGGGGCCATAGGGCGGAGTGCTCTCGGGACGGTGGTACGCGATTTACCCAGCTTCGGAACACCTGCACGATGACAGGGCCTACTGCTGCTTGTCTGGAATTATAAGGGCGCTTTCGCGTTGTTACAATGAGTTGTGGTTGTGCCTCTAGGGCTCCCGGGATCCGGCTTATATAGGCGCACGGATCTAGGGTTTACATGGAGAGTCCTAGCCGGAATACAAGTTACCTAACTACGGTACAATATCTTGCCGTGTACGTCAAGGATCCGCCTTCCTTCTAGGCCGTGCTGGATCCGGATACTATATGGGCCTCCACGGATCCGGCCTCCTTCGTAGGTCGGTTAAGATCTGGCTCCTCGTTCCTGGGCTGGACTTCATCCTTCACGATCAATAGCAACTGTGCCGCCCGATGGGCCACATGCCTCACCACCAACTATGGGCCACCCGGGCTTGCCGGATCTAGGCCATGTCGTTGATATACCCATAAAGTATACCCACAACAGACGGACCCAGAAGATTGGGATCAGTCGGAGTAGTTTCATCGTCAACATCCTGATCCATCCCAGTTATGGTTGCAAGGACCTCTCTAGGCAGAGCGGACTCTGCCTCGGACTATCCTTCCCCTTCCAGTTCCTTCAGCGCTTGATTCTACTCTTTAGTGTCCATGGAGCAAGCGTCGTCAGATGTTGGGCTCAGGTTGCCCAAGATTGATTCTTCTTTGGCTTCGACCTCCTCTTGCTGGTCCGGAACGTCGCTATCTCCGATAGTCTCCTGCTGATCCGGAGCGCCGTTGTCTCCGGTATCCTCAACCTGCATGGATCCTGCTCCATCCTGAGGAAGGGCGGTTCCTGCGGTATGCGTGAGGAAGTGCACAAGTGACAATTTTGCTTCTCTAACACCTGGGAGACCCAGGTGGATCTGCATTGGTCTTCCACCCTTTTTTCCTGCTCAGGGGCGGATTGGGTGGGTTTTGAAATTTCCAGATCTAAGGCGGAATCTTCCTTAGGAAGCTCCTGCATCTCGGATCGGATCTTCGCGACTACGTCCTGCTCAGCGGCGGTCGCGTTAGCGTGACTTACCAGGGCGTTTCCGTCAGAGTCGACGGTCTCACCGATGAAGATGTGTATCCCGCCGATCGGGATGATGGAGAGCTTGACGGGGTCTGTCCTAGCTGGAATCCAGCACTCGTCCTGAGGGACGATAGAAAGGTTTCTGGCGTACAAGACGCGCCCCACAGAAATGGTGTCGCCAATGCCTCCGAAGGTAGAACCCTCCCGGTTCCGGCCTCCAGACGCCGTAGGCCCCACGGTGAGCGCCAACTGTCGTTGCCTATTCGACGGTACTCCAGAGGAGGGATCCTCGTGGAGGGAGAAAGAAGTAGGGGCCATTGGGCGGAGAGTCCTCGGGACAGTTATTGGGCCCTTCAGTCCAGGAATCTGATGTCTACGGGTGCTTCTATTCTTGTAGACAGTGTTGGGCCTCCAAGAGCAGAGGTTTGTAGAACAGCAGCAAGTTTCCCTTAAGTGGATGACCCAAGGTTTATCGAACTCAGGGAGGAAGAGGTCAAAGATATCCCTCTCAAGCAACCCTGCAATCACGATACAAGAAGTCTCTTGTGTCCCCAACACACCTAATACACTTGTCAGATGTATAGGTGCACTAGTTCGGCGAAGAGATAGTGAAATACAAGTAGTATGGATGTATAAGAGTGGTAATAGCAATCTGAATAAAATATGGCAGCGAGTAAACATGCAACAGAACAGTAAATAAACGGAAATTCGATGTTTGGAAACAAGGCCTAGGGATCATACTTTCACTAGTGGACACTCTCAACATTGATCACATAATAAAACCACTCTACACTCTTTTGTTGGATGATAAACACCATTAATTGTGTAGGGCTACAAGAGCACCTCAATGCCGGAGTTAACAAGCTCCACAACATTCGATGTTCATATTTAAATAACCTTAGAGTGCATAATAGATCATTGCAATTATACCAAGTACTAACATAGCATGCACACTCGTCACCATCACACTATGAAGGAGGAATAGATCGCATCAATACTATCATAGCAATAATTAACTTCATAATCTACAAGAGATTACAATCATAACCTACGCCAAGAACTACATGATGCACACACTCTGTCACCATTACATCATGAAGGAGGAATAGAGTACTTTAATAACATCACCAGAGTAACACATAGATGAATAGTGATACAAGCTCATATGAATCTCAATCATGTAAGGCAGCTCATGAGATCATTGTATTGAAGTACATGGAAGAGAGATTAACCACATAGCTACCGGTACAGCCCTTAGCCTCGATGGAGAACTACTCCCTCCTCATGGGAGACAAGCAGCGGTGATGAAGATGGCGGTGGTGTCGATGGAGAAGCCTTCCGGGGGCACTTCCCCGTCCCGGCGGCGTGCCGGAACAGAGACTCCTGTCCCCCAGATCTTGGCTTCGCGATGGCGGCGGCTCTGGAAGGTTTCTCGTATCGTGGCTTTTTCCGTCTCGAAGATTTAGGTCAGGGGGCTTCTTATAGGCGAAGAGGCGGAGTCGGAGGGGTTACGGATCCGCCACACAATAGGGGGGCGCGCCCCCCTTGGGCCGCGCCGCCCACACGTGTGGGCCCCCCAGGGCTCCCCTCTGGTGCCTCTCCGGTGTTCTGGAAGCTTCGTGCAATTATAAGATGCTGGGCGTTGATTTCGTCCAATTCCGAGAATATTTCCTTACTAGGATTTCTGAAACCAAAAACAGCAGAAAACAGGAACTGACACTTCGGCATCTTGTCAATAGGTTAGTTCCGGAAAATGCATAATAATGACATAAAGTGTGTATAAAACATGTGTGTATCATCATAAAAGTAGCATGGAACATAAGAAATTATAGATACGTTTGGGACGTATCAAGCATCCCCAAGCTTAGTTCCTACTCGCCCTCGAGTAGGTAAATGATAACAAGGATAATTTCTGAAGTGACATGCTACTAACATAATCTTGATCATACTATTGTAAAGCATATGAGATGAATGAAGTGATTCAAAGCAATAGTAAAGATAATGACTAAACAACTGAATCATATAACAAAGACTTTTCATGAATAGTACTTTCAAGACAAGCATCAATAAGTCTTGCATAAGAGTTAACTCATAAAGCAATAGATTCAAAGTAGAAGGCATTGAAGCAACACAAAGGATGATTAAGTTTCAGCAGTTGCTTTCAACTTGCAACATGTATATCTCATGGATAGTTGTCAACATAAAGCAATATAACAAGTGCAATAGGTAAACATGTAAGAATCAATGCACAGTTGACACAAGTGTTTGCTTCTAAGATAGAAAGAAGTAGGTAAACTGACTCAACATAAAGTAAAAGAAAGGCCCTTCACAGAGGGAAGCAGGGATTAAATCATGTGCTAGAACTTTTTAAGTTTTGAAATCATATAGAGAGTATAAAAGTAAAGTTTTGAGAGGTGTTTGTTGTTGTCAACGAATGGTAGCGGGTACTCTAACTACCTCGTCAACCAGACTTTCAAGAGCGGCTCCCATGAAGGACGTTATCTCTACCAGCAAGGTAGATCATCCCTCTTCTCTTTTGTTTACACATGTACTTTAGTTTCATTATTTATGGATGACACTCCTCCCAACCTTTTGCTTACACAAGCCATGGCTAACCGAATCCTCGGGTGCCTTCCAACATTCACATACCATGGAGGAGTGTCTATTTGCAAAATTAAGTTGCTTACTGATAGATCAGGGCAAAGCATGTGAAGAGAATTATTAATGCAAGTTAATTAATTGGGGTTGGGAACCCCATTGCCAGCTCTTTTTGCAAAATTATTGGATAAGCGGATGAAGCCACTAGTCCATTGTGAAAGTCTGTCAAAAGTAAATGACAAGATCGAAAGATAAAACACCACATACTTCCTCATGAGCTATAAAACATTGACACAAATAAGAGATAATAGCTTTTGAATTGTTTAAAGGTAGCACATGAAGTATTTGCTTGGAATGGCAGAGAAATACCATGTGGTAGGTATGTATGGTGGACACAAATGGCATAGTTTTTGGCTCAAAGATTTGGATGCACGAGAAGAATTCCTCTCAATACAAGGCTAGGCTAGCAAGGTTGTTTGAAGCAAACTCAAGTATAAAACGGTGCAGCGAGACTCACATATGAACATATTGTAAGCATTATAAGACTTTACATCGTCTTCCTTGTTGTTCAAACACCTTAACCAGAAAATATCTAGACTCTAGAGAAACTAATCATGCAAACCAAATTTAACAAGCTCTATGTAGTTCTTCATTAATGGGTGCAAAGTACATGATGCAAGAGCTTAAAAATGATCTATATGAGCACAACAATTTCCAAGTATCAAATTATTCAAGACATTATACCAATTACCACATGCAGCATTTTCTGTTTCCAACCATATAACAATGAACGAAGCAGTTTCAACCTTCGCCATGAACATTAAGAATAAAGCTTAGAACACATGTGTTCATACGCAACAGCGGAGCGTGTCTCTCTCCCACACAAGCATGAATTTATTCAAACAAAACAAAAACAAACAGACGCTCCAAGTAAAGTACATAAGATGTGACCGAATAAAAATATAGTTTCAAGAGAAGAAACCTGATAAATTGTTGATGAAGAAGGGGATGCCTTGGGCATCCCCAAGCTTAGACGCTTGAGTCTTCTTGAAATATGCAGAGGATGAACCACGGGGGCATCCCCAAGCTTAGACTTTTCACTCTTCTTAATCATATATCATCCTCCTCTCTTGACCCTTGAAAACGTCCTCCACACCAAACTCGAAACAAACTCATTAGAGGGTTAGTGCATAATCAAAATTTCACATGTTCAGAGGTGACACAATCATTCTTAACACTTCTGAACATTGCCCAAAGCTACTGGAAGTCAATGGAACAAAGAAATCCATCCAACACAGCAAAAGAGGCAATGCGAAATAAAAGGCAGAATCTGTCAAAACAGAACAGTCCGTAAATACGAATTTTTTAGAGGCACTGGACTTGCTCAGATGAAAATGCTCAAATTGAATGAAAGTTGCGTACATATCTGGGGATCACGCACGTAAATTGGCAGATTTTTCTGAGTTACCTACAGAGAATCCTGCCCAAATTCGTGACAGCAAGAAATCTGTTTCTGCGCAGTAATCCAAATTTAGTATCAACCCTACTATCAAAGACTTTACTTGGCACAACAATGCAATAAAATAAAGATAAGGAGAGGTTGCTACAGTAGTAACAACTTCCAAGACACAACAAAACAGTAGCAAAATAAAGACATGGGTTATCTCCCAAGAAGTGCTTTCTTTATAGCCATTAAGATGGGCTCAGCAATTTTAATGATGCTCGTGCAAGAAATAAGAGTTGAAGCAAAAGAGAGCATCAAGAAGCAAATTCAAAACAAATTTAAGCCTAACCCACTTCCTATGAAAAGGAATCTTGTAAATAAACAAGTCATGTAGGCATAATGCAACAAGCATAGGAAAACTAGACAAGCGCAACTTCAAGATTTTCAGCATATAGAGAGGTGTTTTAGTAACATGAAAACTTCTAGGAACAATATTTTCCTCTCTCATAATAACTTTCAGTAGCATCATGAACAAACTCAACAATATAACGATCACATAAAGTATTCTTATTCACATGCATAAAAGTATCATTACTCTCCACATAAGCATAATCAATTTTATTAGTAATAGTGGGAGCAAATTCAACAAAGTAGCTATCATTTTTATTCTCATCATCAAATATAGGAGGCATAGTATAATCATAATTAAATTTATCCTCCATAGTAGGCGGCACCAGAAGACCACTATCATTATAATCATCATATATGGGAGGCATATCATAATCAACATAAACTTTCTCCTCAATACCCGGAGGGCTAAAGAGATCATTTTCATCAAAACCGACCTCCCCAAGCTTAGAATTTTCTATATCATTATCAACAATGGTGTTCAAAGCGTTCATACTAATATTACTACTAGCATGCAAATAAGGTTCCATAGGTTTTTTAATTTTCGCATTAAACCATTCATGTCTTGACTCAGGAAATAGTTTAAAAAGCTCACAGATGTTTTCCATTATGCCTTACTAGTGTTTAACAAGAAACAAAAAGATGCAATTGCAGGATCTAAAGGAAATAGCTTCGAGCACACACACAACAGCAACAAAAAAGTACTTAGTTACCAGGGACCGGAGTATGAGTGCCTTTTACCTTTCCTCCCCGGCAACGGCGCCAGAAAAGTGCTTGATGTCTACGGGTGCTTCTATTCTTGTAGACAAGTGTTGGGCCTCCAAGAGCGAGAGGTTTGTAGAACAGCAGCAAGTTTCCCTTAAGTGGATCACCCAAGGTTTATCGAACTCAGGGAGGAAGAGGTCAAAGATATCCCTCTCAAGCAACCCTGCAATCACGATACAAGAAGTCTCTTGTGTCCCCAACACACCTAATACACTTGTCAGATGTATAGGTGCACTCGAAGAGATAGTGAAATACAAGTAGTATGGATGTATATGAGTGGTAATAGCAATCTGAATAAAATATGGCAGCGAGTAAACATGCAACAGAACAGTAAATAAATGGAGATTCGATGTTTGGAAACAAGGCCTAGGGATCATACTTTCACTAGTGGACACTCTCAACATTGATCACATAATAAAACCACTCTACACTCTCTTGTTGGATGAAAAACACCATTAATTGTGTAGGGCTACAAGAGCACCTCAATGCCGGAGTTAACAAGCTCCACAACATTCGATGTTCATATTTAAATAACCTTAGAGTGCATAATAGATCATTGCAATTATACCAAGTACTAACATAGCATGCACACTGTCACCATCACACTATGAAGGAGGAATAGATCGCATCAATACTATCATAGCAATAATTAACTTCATAATCTACAAAAGATTACAATCATAACCTACGCCAAGAACTACATGATGCACACACTGTCACCATTACATCATGAAGGAGGAATAGAGTACTTTAATAAGATCACCAGAGTAACACATAGATGAATAGTGATACAAAGCTCATATGAATCTCAATCATGTAAGGCAGCTCATGAGATCATTGTATTGAAGTACATGGAAGAGAGATTAACCACATAGCTACCGGTACAGCCCTTAGCCTCGATGGAGAACTACTCCCTCCTCATGGGAGACAGCAGCGGTGATGAAGATGGCGGTGGTGTCGATGGAGAAGCCTTCCGGGGCACTTCCCGTCCCGGCGGCGTGCCGGAACAGAGACTCCTGTCCCCGGATCTTGGCTTCGCGATGGCGGCGGCTCTGGAAGGTTTCTCGTACCGTGGCTTTTCCGTCTCGAAGATTTAGGTCAGGGGGCTTCTTATAGGCGAAGAGGCGGAGTCGGAGGGGTTACGGAGCCGCCACACAATAGGGGGGCGCGCCCCCCCTTGGGCCGCGCCGCCCACACGTGTGGGGCCCCCAGGGCTCCCCTCTGGTGCCTCTCCGGTGTTCTGGAAGCTTCGTGCAATTATAAGATGCTGGGCGTTGATTTCGTCCAATTCCGAGAATATTTCCTTACTAGGATTTCTGAAACCAAAAACAGCAGAAAACAGGAACTGACACTTCGGCATCTTGTCAATAGGTTAGTTCTGAAAAATGCATAATAATGACATAAAGTGTGTATAAAACATGTGTGTATCATCATAAAAGTAGCATGGAACATAAGAAATTATAGATACGTTTGGGACGTATCAGAATCATCCATAACAAATATGTGTAATGGGCTACTGCCATGAATCTAGCATATGCAGGTTGCCCCAAGAGAGCATGATATTAAGATGTCCAGTCGATGACTTCGAACTCGAGTTTTTCTAGTCTGAAGTTTTCAACTGTTCCGAATTGAAAGTCGAGTGTTATCTTGCCTAAGGGATAGGTTGGTTTTCGAGTGTTATACCATGAAAACATGTATATGATGGCTTCAAATTGGCTAGCGAGATATTCATCTTCCACAACGTATCCGCGTATATGAGGTTGATACTGCTCCCTCCATCTATGAACACCCGAGAGACATCGTACCCTCCTATGACTGCTGGGAACACCAGTGTTGAGTGTCCCGGACGTGGAACTTGTGGTGGGTGATCCTCTACGCTGAACCCTATTGGGTTGCCTAACCAATTAAGGTACTCGATGGTTGGCGGGGGTGCCAACACTGCCATATTCACTTGCCGAGAAATCAGCTTTTGCGACCTGTTCGATGGTCTGCCCTTCTGTATCATCGTTACCGCACCCTTTGTGTGTGTAAACCCCTCATCGGTGCTCGGAGGACCCGTAATTTGCAACTGATGCTGATTTGCACTGGTAATTGCGGGTGGTGGTGGTAATGGTACGTGCACTTTGCTCCTTGGTCCTTGCACGTAACCTCTGCTCATTGCCTCTGCATGCGTGTTCTGTCGCCCATCGCAGAGCTTGAAATGTTCGGCAGTCCTTCTGAAGGTGACCCGATTGTCTTCCCCCTTCTGAATCGACGTAAAAATGCATTTGGCACTGTCCATTCAAAAGTTCTTCGGGTGATACGTTGTATGGTCGCAGGTGCCTTGGTCGATTATTTTGTCTGCTGGAAATTGGTGCATCCCTACTGTCACTTCGTTGTTCATTGCTCCTGCGATAATCATCGCGATGGTTGCCACCGCTGTTGCTGCGGAAGCCAGCCGATACTTGGTTGGGACCGTCGTATTCCGCAAATTTACGGAAGCGTCGCCTGTTTTGGTTGCTGTTTCAGGTGAGTGCTGCCGTTTATTGTGGACGGCATCTTCACCATCAGCCCACATGTTCGCTGTTTCCATGAGATCTGCTACTCTCCTTGGTTTGGATCTTCCCAGCTCCTCGATGAGGTCCCTTCTTCGGATGCATGCGATTAACGCGTCGATTGCCCTCTCATCAGACACATGCTCAGCCGAATTTTCGATGATACTCCACCGCTGAATGTATGCCCCCATTGATTCGCCTGATTTCCACGTGCACATCCTTAACTGCTCTACTGACGCTGGTTTCTTGCAGGTGGACCTAAAGTTTTGCACGAACAGGTTCTCGAAGTTTTCCCAGCTATCTATGGATCCTTCCAACCATTTTTTTCATCCAAGATCTTGCGGCTCCACTGAGGTAAACTTGGATGCTTTGCATAGCTGTCGCACTTGTGCCACCCATCAGTTTCACTTTTTCCAGATAATCAACCAACCAATCCTCTGGATCCTGCAACCCATCGAACTTTTTATAGTTGTCGGGTAGTTTAAAGCTACTGGGTACTCGAGTCTTGCGGACCCTTCAGGTAAAGCAATGGATTCCACATAAGTCTTCCTCATTATCTTCTACTGTTTGGCGACTTTCTCGGGTTTTATTCTCTCGCCCTCTTTACTCTCGTGCCCAGTCGACTTGATCCTGAGTTGTGGTGTTTCTTGCTTCCTTTTCTCTTGAGATTTCTCGAGTTGCCTCCACTATTCGCCGGGGACTATTTTGTCTTGAACTATTCCGGTGTGGAGAACTTGCGGTTTGTTGTATTATCTCTCGTCCCGCTATTGCTGCACCCATGACACCGATTCTTGCCATAGTTGTCTGGTACAACGATGCTCGAGGATCGCCTTGTGGTGGTCTCGTTGCCATCAAGTATGCGTGTGTTGCCATGTATCCTGCCTCTGGCGCTTTTGGGATGATATGTCCTCTTGTATCTATCGACATGAAGGACATGTCGAGATATTGAACCAGGTTTTCTCGCTCAGCTTCAGGTATACCTGCCATCCGAGACCTTGCTCTTCCACGGCTATCTCTATGGTTATCTGCTTACTTTCTCGAGTGCTGACTCAAGTTACCTCTGCGCTCGCTAGAAGCATCTGCTGCAGCCCTTCTCTCGTCAAGTTTCTGTTGCAACTTTTCTAACTCGCGCCTTGAACGACTGAGTTTATATTGATATGCTTGTAACGTTGCTACTGAAGCTTGTGTAGTCATCGGCTCTGTGCCGTTTATGGCTCTCGTAGCTCTGTCCCATGCTTCCTGCGACAGCTGCACTTTTTCTCGTGGTTCAGCTCCAATATACTTGCTTCCTGTTCCACGCGTGAGATCTGCGGGATCAACATAAGGGTTTCCCAAATCGTCGAAAGCCTCAGACTCTTCGTCGACATCACGACCTAATCCTGTGATTACGTAGATCTGATGATATATTGTATTTGCGTTTTTGTTGATGGATAGGTGACACCGTCGTATAGATCGGTGAAGACCTCTCTGTTGGCAGTAGAGCCGGTTGTGTTGGTGAAGTCGAAGATGGTGAAGCTTTCCGACTCTCTATCTTGAGACATATCAGTTTCTGTGAGCGACCCGAAAGTCATCACACCAAACAGATCGGCGAGTTTTCCGCTGTCAGCGGGTTTGGTGAAGCGCGGCGGCGGAACTTCCTCGTCACCCGATTCAACGGACGATGTTGATGATCTCGAGTAATCGGGTTCGCCGCCAACGGTCCCGAAAAAACGGTGCCGAAAAACGGTGCGATCCCTCTTTCCCGACGAGGAAATGGAAACCTCCGAATGTCATCTCCGTCGACTCCTCCAGATTGGCATATGCATGCAAACGGGCGGGAGGGTGAGGAACAAAATCGACAAAATCGGGTTGGACTCATTTACCTCCTTCCATGACGTTGCTTGCTGCCGATGATGATGTTGACGATGCCATCAAGATCAGAGCCTTGCGACCTCCAGTTCCCACAGACGGCATTAATTGACAAGGGATTAACTCGTCAATGCCTACGAATTGTAGACTTAGGGTTTCGTAAAAAGGAGAGGGCAAGTAGATCTCGAAGGATCAGCCGAACAAAGGTGCTCAACTCAATGTTATGGTGGCTAGGGTTACAATGATTCGGTCCCTTCTTTCACCCTCGGCTTCCCCTTTATATAGGAGGTGAAGCCCAGGTTTTTCCGTGTTATACAAGTTACAAATTATCGGGCCGCGTTGGGCATTTCCATATATTGATACAAGTTTACTATTATAACTCTAACTTTCTAATCCGAGGATCTCCAATCTTCTGGGTCTCCAAAGCTCCGAGTCCATGGACTTCCTGCTTTCCTGTGGACCAGGGGTACTTATTCGACATACCCTGCAGGCATACCTATGTCACCTATGTCGGTCGGTTCTTTTGGAGCATCATCTATAACTGTTTTCATTCCACCCATGATCTATGAGCGAGGAATCGTATATAGAATTAAAAATCAGATATAGTAATATAAAATATGTAAATAAAGTATTAAAAAAGGCAACAGTTTCCACATCTTTTGATCGTGCAAAACTCTTGTCCCCTTCTAATGTCCTCGTGTCAAGGTTTACTACTATATACGTAATTCTGTATGATTAAAAAATAGTCCCTCCATCCTGAAAAGTATGTCTCAGATTTATCAGGATTTGAATGTATCTACACATTAAATAAGGTCTACAATGAAATTGGCTTTGCGTCTAGGGCGACAGGTAGCCCTTTATCTTAGCCACTTTCACGCGAAACAATCGGTGAAACAGTGTGTCTTGGATGTGGTATTCCACGTGTATTTGGTCGTCTGCAATTCCAGGAACGGAATTGCTACACTGGCCTAGGAAGACACCATTGATCCCTCCACCCATTTTGAAAGTTCAGACTGTTAAAAAGATCCAACGTTAGCATTGCCTTTTATTTTTAAGTGAGAAACCTTTTCTAGTAGAACAATAAGTGAAGAAAGAGTGTCAATTAAAGTTACAGATTATCAACCTTCCCAGGTTACCACAAAACAGAACTCATTGTATTTTCTTATCAAAGATTTTCACCAATAGGTATCTTTCCTGACATCACAACACAATAAGGAAATAACTGGAAGTGGATAAATCAAAACTTAACTAAGCACAAGGGTACACCCTGGCAGAAAAAAATAATTTAAGGTACACCCAGTTCAAGTGCTTCATCCGAAGGAACATTTCAAACTATTTTGAAGGTTCCTTGTGCATTTTAGGTGAGACTCAAGAGCTAAATAAAGAACTTAAACTAATGTGCTAAGGATTATTTTTAAGGGAAACAGAAAAAACAAGCTCTGCCCAAAACAGTATAATACTCTCGCAACAAAATTGTATCATGCATACCCAGGTTTTTAAAAAAGTAATAGGAAGTGCCTAAAATCTGATAGCTCTTGGTATCTAAAGTGCAGTCTAAAATATGAAATAATCGATTATTAGTGAGTACTCTGGCTGCTGATTTGGTTGGTTAGTAAACCAGGGTGTCAGATCAAACAAAAAGGAAAGTTTTTCTTAGCTAATGCAAATCTGCATTGAATTCATAATTTTCTTTTGATACCTTACTCCATTTCATTTGGCATACCTATCCAAATCAATGAATACATGAAAGGAAGAACAAAGCTTGAAGAAAGGCATCCAGATAGCTAGTCCCATATCTCCAAGATAGGAGTTGAAAGGCCAATCCAGATTAGGACATAAAATGGGACAAAGCTCTACTTAGTGTACCAAAATACCAGGGTGCCAGATCAAACAAAAGGAAACTTTTTCTTAGTGAAAGCAAATCAGCATTGAATTGATATTTACCTTTTGATACCTTACTCCCCTTCAATGAGCATATCAATCCAAATCAATGAATGCATGGAAGGAAGAACAAAGATTAAATAAATGCATCCGAAGCTTCTACGTAGCCAGTCCCACATCTCCAGGAGAGGAGTCGAAAGTCCAACTCAGATTAGGACATAAAATGGGACACAGTTCAGATTAGCGGATCAAAATACGACTTCTCTGTCTGAAAACACAAGGATAAACACCTGAACGTGTTTTACTGGACCACTGGTGCAATGCTTTAACTGTATCGAATTATGTGTGCATGCAGGTGATCGGCAATATCCTAACTCAGTGTCTCTCATCAACCAATTTGATCTAGTACTGATGATGCAAACTTATATCATTAAAGATAACACCACACTGAATGTAGAGGCCTGAATACCGTGTTTCACGACAATAGAATCGTTGCTACTGGTAAGACTTCCCTAGAAGTTATATATGCTGATGTCTGCAGCACATGTTAATATTTGTGAAAGGATTGCCTAGCATGTTTCAGAATACATACCAATATTGCAATATCTGTAGAGTTCACCAACAACTGCAAAATCATGTTGTACTTGCCGAGAGCACCAGACCAGTAAATGAGATTGAAACAAAACGTAATCATTCAAAGTTTACGTCTTTCTTAAACTCTCATGCATCCCTTCCAAGGGAAAATGGGTATATCTTTCCCAAAGCAAACACAACTCATACATATACAAATTTTCATACCTTTTAGAGACTTTGCGCTTCTTTGAATAATATATCCTGAGAAAATTGACCTCTCACGAAAAATTAGCAGCTTATGAGGAGACGACCGTGACAGCGGTGTCACCACTTTGGAAGCAGATAACACGTAAGATCGAGTGACTTCTTCTGTATCGATCTCGGAGAAGGGCCCCCGACGACTAACCAGTTCCGCCACATCTAATAATACCTGTAAATGATAGCAAACGTAATGTTGGTAAAGAAACCAAAAAAAAAACTACATGTTATTTCTTATGTTTGGACAAGGGGGAATTGATTCAGGGAGCATGAATACACGACAACAACGATAACTCTTGCAGCGGGAACAAATGTTGACGAACACTTTTTTGGCCTAGTACACTTCTCTATGCTAATTAAGTTGCTAACTCGGACTCAGTCATGGATGAGTCGGACTCGACCATGGAGGAGTCTGACATCGAGGAAGTCTCGTCTGGATCACCATTAGATGACCAACAACTATCTGTATACTTGTAAAAGATGCACAATTCATTCATTGAACTGTGGTCTGGGAATAAGCACGAGCAAAAATATTAAAAACTTCACCTAATATCAGATCACTCCATGTGGTAAAGAAATCAACAAAAGAAGGTATGGCTACACAGGATGAACTTGGGACTTCCATTGACCAGCTTTTTCTCAAGTTCCAGTACATATCATTCGAAAATGTATAATGAATTAGAGATAACACAATGGAATATTCCTCTTTGCGTCTAGAAACTGTAACTTCATTAGGCTCTGCACCAACGTTTGGAGGCATAAATAAGGTATACAAAAATTAAGAAACAGTAACCTCCTTAGTCTTTGCATAATTGCATTGATATTAGGAGGTGTACATAAGTAGACAAATTGGTATCAAATTGCCAGCTTTAGTTTCACACATCAAGACCTCTTCTTTCAAATTCCAAAGATTCTATGCATTAGATACGAATAATTAAATATAGGTACTTCACCATTAGGCTTTGTGTTGGGAGGACAGCCCTTAACTTAATGGTCGCTTTCAGTTTAGATGAATCTGAAAAAATGTAGAGCAGAAGAAAGAGGAACTCACCGGAGTTTAGGCCCGTTAATCAGGCTGTGTGGAAGGGGTTGTGGTTGGGAGACGAAGGAGGCCAATCCACCGATGGGAGTTGACCGCGCCATCGTCATGGCCGCTCCTCCACGCCATCTTTGCCGCCGACGCACATCTGTCACGCATCTTCGACTGCTCCGGCCGGCCAGGCCATAGATTGACAACTAGCAAGATTGGCGCCGCCATGGAAAAAGGATCGACGGCCGCCTCCCGAGCTGTTGCATCCTCACCCAGCATAGGCAAGGCCCAGCAGTCATTCACGTTCCAAGTATGAGGGATGCTCTCGGAGGCAGGCAGTCACGCGATCTTTTTTTTCCGAGAGTACGCCAAAGGCCTACCATAATTTTATAGAAGGCAGAGATTTGAGTACAAGAACACTACCACTCGTTGCGAGCAACGAGCGTAGCAACAACTCCACACAAGGTAGTCCGAAGACAGCCATCACCGACAGAACAACAACACAAGATGAAAAAGCCTATCCTAAGCTAAGCACCAAAGCCGCGTCTCGACCTGCGATGGACCCTCCGAAAAACAACAACTACAAAGGACTCTCCTTGTCAACGCACCATCTTAAAAGAGATAGATGGCGGAACTCGGTCGGTCCCGAGAAGGCATCGTCTTGGACTCGCCGACAATGGCGTGCATTGCGCCCCTGAAGAAGCCGTGGATAGCGACGAGCACCGGAGGAGAGCAACCAGGAACCTCCATGTCGTGTCTCCAAACGCGATGCTCTCAACAGGGTGACGACGTCGAGGACGCCGCCATCACGCCGATACAACTCCGAACCTAGGCTTTCGCCAGGAGACATCTACCAGACCAGTGAGAGAGAGCAAAGAAGCATCGGTACGCCTCGCGACGCCTCCAAGGAGGGGAACGACGCCCGCAGACGCTGTCGTCACTGCCACCGACCAAGGCGGGCAAGACTTTCGTCCGAAAAGCCGCATACTTCCCACCGTACCCGCCGGACTGGGACAACGTCCAAGATGTTCACACCGCCGCCGCCACAGCACTTCACCAAAGCCGCCGAAATGTCGTGGAACTCCCACGGCATGCACGCACGAGCTCCCTCCTTCTTCCCGCAGCCCCCGCCCTTCCTCCACCTCCTGCACGGTCGAGGATTAGCTGCACAGCAGCTGTCACCTCCTGACAGCTGTGTAACAGCCGAAGCCCTCAGACCCAGATCGGGCCCGGGAGGGCCCAGATCTGGCCCGCGCCGCCAGCCCCGCCGGCGTTTCCCCTCCACGGCCTCCGCCGCCTCTAGGAGCCAAACGCCGGTAGAAGCTGCTGTTGCGCCACCACCGAACCTCCATGGCCCGGGAAGACCAGCGCCGCCACCCAGGGAACCGCGCCGCCGCCTCGACGCATCGTCGCCTCCGGCCCCTGCTCCGCACGCAGGCCTCCCCGCCAAGCCGCCCGACCAGCACCTCCGCTCCAGCTCGCCGCGCTACACCGCCCCGCGTGCCGCCCAGCTTGTCGTCTCGCCCCGCGCGAGGAAGGCCCGATGGGGCTCGCCAAGATCTGCCCGCCACCCTTTGATGGTCGGGCGCCACCACCACCGCCAGCCTCAGCGGCGGCAGCGGCCAGGAGGATCAGGACGTGGGGCGCTCGCTCGATCTAGGGTTTGCCCTCCGGAGTCGCCCGTGCGTGCGACCCGGGAGGGGAGGTTGTCCTTTCTACTCCTGTATTACTACTGTGCCGATAGTCACATGATCTTTATAAGCAGAAATAGTAGAGATACATATTATCACGAACCAAGCATATATTGATCCGACTTGAAAGGGAAATTACACATCTCTCACGCATCTTCGACTGCTCCGGCCGGCCAGGCCATAGATTGACGACTAGCAAGATTGGCACCGCCATGGAAAAAGGATCAACGGCCGCCTCCCGAGCTGTTGCATCCTCAGCCAGACAGCATAGGCAAGGCCCAGCAGTCATTCACGTTCCAAGTATGCACAAGCGTCACACAACAATTAACAAGATTCAACAGAGTAACAGTGATTTGATCGAGTGGCCAAACGAGGACGCGCACGAGGGATGCTCTAGGAGGCAGGCAGTCACGCGATCTTTATAAGCAGAAATAGTAGAGATACATATATATCACGGAGGTGGCGTTTTGGCTCATAGGAGCAAATGCTCCTATTATACAAAATAATTAAAAAACAATTTTAAAAATGTCAAAAAATTCTGACATAATTTTTTTGTTGTACATCGTGACATTCTATGTTAGTGCACAAGTTTTCATGGAGAAACAACATTTTATGTGACGTGTACAAAAAAGATAAAAAAATGTCCTATACGTAATCGTGTTATAGCATCAAAATTTGTCTTTTTTACTGGAGCCACAAATTTTTATAGTTTTTTTTGAAAACTTGTGTACGAACATAAAATGTGTAGATGTACATGAAATTTTTTAGTTTAGAATTTTTTGACACTTCGAAATGTAGATTCACACAATGGGAGCAAATGCTTCTATGAGCCAAAGTGAATATCACATATATCACGAACCAAGCATATATTGATCCGACTTGAAAGGGAAATTACACAGTCGAAGTAACTACTACAAACATTGATTCACAGATAGGTAGACAGACATGGCTCATTAATGGACATGGCTCATTAATGGACATGGCTCATTAATACAACGACCAGTTGGCCCAAAAGATTTTTCCTACTAGAAACAGTCTGACAGCCACCTCCCCCGGTTGGGAGGTGCTAACCATCACCCCTTCGCATGGTTTATAACCATCCCTAAGGAAAAATCGTTAATGGACATGGCTCATTAGTTCGGTTGTTTCAAAAAAAAAATTGAAATTTCTTTAGATTTGAAATTTGCTCAGAATTAAAAAAAAATCATATTGGAAATTTGTCTAGATTCGAAATTTGCTTAGATTTAAAAATTACCCAGATTCTAAATTTGCTCAGATTTGAAATTTTCTCAGGTTAAAATTTTGCTTACTTTGAAATTTGTTCGAATTTGAAATTTGCTTGACTTCAAAATTTGCTCGACTTCAAATTGTGACATCGCAAGGGGTGAACAAGGGGGCCTACCGGTGGTGCTGTTGCAGCTCCGTTGTTACATCGCAAAGCGCTGCTTCATAACGACATGATTTTGGAGAGAGACGCAAATTGGGATGACAGGAACATCTATAACAGAACACTGATACAAGTAACTGACACTCAGGCCTCAGGGACTCAAAGAACTAACAACCGAACTATGCATGTATAGTGACTTTGCACCTTTAGAAGCAAGAAACTGTAGCGAAAACTTTGATTGAAAAAGGTTAGCGTATATGCCTAAATTTGCTCAACAATTTCATTTTCCAAGCTTTGCACTTCTGTGTTCATTCTTTAGTTAAGTTGATAATTTGCTTCTATTTTCCTTTGAATACAATTTTGTGACTAGACACATGGATAAACAGAATGAAGAGTTGGCTAACTGATGACTTTCTAAAGCCCTTTGGGATGCATTGAAAATAAATCATCTCCTTTGATAGTGTAAAATTCGATGAGTTTTCGGTCTCTTTCACCAAACATCGCATCGAGCCTATTGACGAGGGATTAACTCGTCAATGCATACGGATTGTAGACTTAGGGTTTCATAAGAAGTAGAGGGCAAGTAAATCTCGGAGGTTCAGCCAAACAAAGGTGCTCACCTCAATGTTACGGTGGCTAGGGTTACAATGATTCGGTCCCTTCTTTCTCTATCGGCTTCCCCTTTATATAGGAAGTGAAGCTGAGACTTTTCCGTGTCATACAAGTTACAAATTATCGGGCCGCGTTTGATACAAGTTTCCTATTATAACTCTAACTTCCTAATCCGAGGATCTCCAATCTTCTGGGCCTCCAAAGCTTCGAGTCCATGGGCTTCCTGCTTTCCTATGGACTAGGGATACTTATTCGACATGCCCTGCTGGCATACCTATGTCAGTAGCCCCCGAGATTTTACTTGAATCATAGAGTCGAGTGAAATCTCCATCTTGCATCTGTTTAATAATACTTTCAAGTTGCAATCAAATTTTACTCAATGTCTATATTTTACTCAAATTGTGACATCGCAAGGGGTGTGATACGTCTCAAACGTATCCATAATTTCTTATGTTCCATGCTACTTTTATGACAATACTCACATGTTTTATACACACTTTACATCATTTATATGCATTTTCCGGCACTAACCTATTAACGAGATGCCGAAGAGCCAGTTGTTGTTTTCTGCTGTTTTTGGTTTCAGAAATCCTACAAAGGAAATATTCTCGGAATTGGACGAAATCAACGCCCAGGGTCTTATTTTTCCATGGAGCTTCCAGAAGACCGAAGAGCATACGAGGTGGGGCGACGAGGCGCCCAAACCACAGGGCTGCGCGGCCAGGGTGGGGCCCGCACCGCCCTATGGTGTGGGGCCTCGTGCCTCCACCGACTCTGCCCTTCCGCCTACTTAAACTCTCCGTCGCGAAAACCCTAAAAAGATAAGCCACTAGACGAGAAAAGTTACGCAGCCGCCACCATCGCGAAGCCAAGTTCGGGGGACAGAAGTCTCTGTTCCGGCGCGCTGCCGGGACGGGGAATTGCCCCCGGAAGCCATCTCCATCGACACCACCGCCATCTTCATCGCCGCTGCTGTCTCCCAAGATGAGGAGGGAGTAGTTCTCCCCCGAGGTTGAGGGCTCTACCGGTAGCTATGTGGTTCATCTCTCTCCCATGATGTGATCTTTATGAATATGTAGATGTTACTCTTGTCTATTATGCACTCTAGAGGTTACTTTAATATGAACTCCGGATGTTGTGGAGCTTGTTTACTCCGGCTTGAGGTGTGCTCCTGTAGCCCTACACAATGAATGGTGTTTGTTATCCAACAAGAGAGTGTTTGAGAGTAGTACTTATTTGTTCATCTATGTGATCATAGTCTTTGCAATCTAGATGTCATATGCTATTCAAGTGTTTTATTATGTGAACTTTGGAGTTACTGTGACCTCGGTGTAATGGTGACAGTGTGTGCGTCGTGTGTAACTCCCTTATGAATTGTGGTGTGTTAGTACCTCCTATGAATGCTCACGGTGACGGTGTGGGGTGTTTATTAGTACTTGGGAATACGCCTTTGAGGTGTGCTTTTGCACACTTGCCCAATGAATTTGATTTCTTTATTCAACATGAGAGTAGTATGATGAAGTGCTTATATTTATATTCAATTATGATTGCAATGTTGAGAGTGTCCACTAGTGAAAGTATGATCCTGATACGTCTCCGACGTATCGATAATTTCTTATGTTCCATGCCACATTATTGATGATATCTACATGTTTTATGCACACTTTATGTCATATTCGTGCATTTTCTGGAACTAACCTATTAACAAGATGCCGAAGTGCCAGTTCCTGTTTTCTCCTGTTTTTGGTTTCAGAAATCCTAGTAACGAAATATTCTCGGAATCGGACGAAATCAACGCCCAGGTTCCTATTTTGCCCGAAAGCATCCAGAACACACGAGAACCGCCAGAGAGGGGGCACAGGGCCACCAAACCCTAGGCCGGCGCGGCCAAGGGGGGGCCGCGCCCCCCTATAGTGTGGGCCCCCCAGAAGTCCACCGACCTTGCCCTTTCGCCTATTTAAAGCCTCCGTCGCGAAAACCCTGATACGTTCGACGAAACCAGAGAAAACCTTCCAGAGCCGCCGCCATCGCAAAGCCAAGATCTGGGGGACATGAGTCTCTATTCCGGCACGCCGCCGGGACGGGGAAGTGCCCCCGGAAGGCTTCTCCATCGACACCGCTGCCATCTTCACCGCCATCTTCATCACCGCTGCTGCTCCCATGAGGAGGGAGTAGTTCTCCATCGAGGCTCGGGGTTGTACCGGTAGCTATGTGGTTCATCTCTCTCCTATGTACTTCAATACAATAATCTCATGAGCTGCCTTACATGATTGAGATTCATATGATGATGCTTGTAATCTAGATGTCGTTATGCTAGTCAAGTGAATTTTACTTATGTGATCTCCGGAGACTCCTTGTCCCACGTGTGTAAAGGTGACAAGTGTGTGCACCGTGTGGGTCTCTTAGGCTATATTTCACAGAATACTTATTCACTGTTATGAATGGCATAGTGAAGTGCTTATTTATATCTCTTTATGATTGCAATGTGTTTTGTATCACAATTTATCTATGTGCTACTCTAGTGATGTTATTAAAGTAGTTTTATTCCTCCTGCACGGTGTAATGGTGACAGTGTGTGCATCCGTGTTAGTACTTGGTTTATACTATGATTGTGATCTCCTGTAGATTACAAAGTTAACTATTGCTATGATAGTATTGATATGATCTATTCCTCCTTTCTTAGCATGAAGGTGACAGTGTGCATGCTATGTTAGTACTTGGTTTAGTCGTATTGATCTTTCATGCACTCTAAGGTTATTTAAATATGAACATTGAATTGTGGAGCTTGTTAACTCCGGCATTGAGGGTTCGTGTAATCCTACGCAATGTGTTCATCATCCAACAAGAGTGTAGAGTATGTATTTATCTATTCTGTTATGTGATCAATGTTGAGAGTGTCCACTAGTGAAAGTGTAATCCCTAGGCCTTGTTCCTAAATATCGCTATCGCTGCTTATTTACTCGTTTTATGCTTACTGCGTTACTACTGCTTGTTTCATCGTCCTGGGCAAAGCACTTTTCTGGTGCCGTTGCCACTTGCTCATATATATTCATACCACCTGTATTTCACTATCTCTTCGCCGAACTAGTGCACCTATTAAGTGTGTTGGGGATACAAGAGACTTCTTGCTTTGTGGTTGCAGGGTTGCATGAGAGGGATATCTTTGACCTCTTCCTCCCTGAGTTCGATAAACCTTGGGTGATCCACTTAAGGGAAAACTTGCTGCTGTTCTACAAACCTCTGCTCTTGGAGGCCCAACACCGTCTACAGGAAAAGGAGGGGCGTAGACATCAAGCTATTTTCACGGCGCCGTTGTCGGGAACGAATCAAGACACTCCACCAAGCCCGTCAACCGCCATTAAACCTCCCACGTCAACTACGCGCCAGTTGTGGACAGTAAGCTATTTTCTGGCGCCGTTGCAGGGGAGGAAAGGTAAAAGGTACTCACACTCCGGATCTCCGCTACTAAGCTATTTTCCGGCGCCGTAAGTACTCGAAGCTATTTCCTTTAGATCCTGCAATTGCAACTTTTTGTTTCTTGTTTACACTAGTAAGGCATAATGGAAAACAACAAAAATATGAGAGATCTTTATGAACTTTATCTTGAATTAGGACATGATGTGTTTGAAGAGAGAATTAAAAAACCCATGGAACTTTATATGCATGCTAATGGGAATGTTATTACTATGAATACTTTGAACACTATTGTTGCTAATGCTATGGAAAATTCTAAGCTTGGGGAAGCTGGCTTTGATGAGCATGATCTTTTTAGTCCCCCAAGAATTGAGGAGAAAATTTACTTTGATGATTACAATATGCCTCCTTTATTTGATGATGAGAATAATAATGATAGCTACTTTGTTGAATTTGCTCCCACTACAACTAATAAAATTGATTATGCTTATGTGGAGAGTTATACTTTTATGCATGAGACTCATGATAAGAATGCTTTATATGATAGTTATATTGTTGAGTTTGCTCATGATACTACTGAAAGTTATTATGAGAGAGGAAAATATGGTTGTAGAAATTTTCATGTTACTAAAACACCTCTCTATGTGCTGAAATTTTTGAAGCTACACTTGTTTTATCTTCCTATGCTTGTTACTTTGCTATTCATGAACTTGTTTATTTACAAGATTCCTATGCATAGGAAGCATGTTAGACTTAAATGTGTTTTGGACTTGCTTCTTGATGCTCTCTTTTGTTTCAAATACTATTTCTTGCGAGTGCATCATTAAAACTGCTGAGCCCATCTTAATGGTTATAAAGAAAGAACTTCTTGGGAGATAACCCATGTATTATTTTGCTACAGTACTTTGTTTTTATTTTGTGTCTTGGAAGTTGTTTACTACTGTAGCAACCTCTCCTTATCTTAGTTTTGTGTTTTGTTGTGCCAAGTAAAGTCTTTGATAGTAAAGTCAATACTAGATTTGGATTACTGCGCAGAAACTGTTTTCTTGCTGTCACGAATCTGGGCCTAATTCTCTGTAGGTAACTCAGAAAACTATGCCAATTTACGTGAGTGATCCTCAGATATGTACGCAACTTTCATTCAATTTGAGCATTTCCATTTGAGCAAGTCTGGTGCCATTTTAAAATTCGTCTTTACGGACTGTTCTGTTTTGACAGATTCTGCCTTTTATTTCGCATTGCCTCTTTTGCTATGTGGGATGGATTTCTTTGTTCCATTAACTTCCAGTAGCTTTGTGCAATGTCCAGAAGTGTTAATAATGATTGTGTCACCTCTGAACATGTGAATTTTTGATTATGCACTAACCCTCTAATGAGTTTGTTTCGAGTTTGGTGTGGAGGAAGTTTTCAAGGGTCAAGAGAGGAGGATGATATATTATGATCAAGGAGAGTGAAAGCTCTAAGCTTGGGGATGCCCGGTGGTTCACCCTGCATATTTCAAGAAGACTCAAGCGTCTAAGCTTGGGGATGCCCAAGGCATCCCCTTCTTCATCGACAAATTATCGGGTTCCTTCTCTTGAAACTATATTTTTATTCGGTCACATCTTATGTACTTTACTTGGAGCGTCTGTGTGCTTTTATTTTTGTTTTGTTATTTTCATTCTCTGAATAAATACATGCTTGTGTGGGAGAGAGACACGCTCCGCTGTTGCATATGGACAAGTATGTCCTTAGGCTCTACTCATAATATTCATTGGCGAAGGTTGAAACTTCTTCGTTAAATTGTTATATGGTTGGAATTGGAAAATGATACATGTAGTAATTGCTATAAATGTCTTGGGTAATGTGATACTTGGCAATTGTTGTGCTCATGTTTAAGCTCTTGCATCATATACTTTGCACCCATTAATGAAGAAATACATAGAGCATGCTAAAATTTGGTTTGCATGTTTGGTCTCTCTAAAGTCTAGATAATTTCTAGTATTGAGTTTGAACAACAAGGAAGACGGTGTAGAGTCTTATAATGTTTACAATATGTCTTTTATGTGAGTTTTGCTGCACCGGTTCATCCTTGTGTTTGTTTCAAATAGCCTTGCTAGCCTAAGCCTTGTATCGAGAGGGAATACTTCTCATGCATCCAAAATCCTTGAGCCAACCACTATGCCATTTGTGTCCACCATACCTACCTACTACATGGTATTTCTCCGCCATTCCAAAGTAAATTGCTTGAGTGCTACCTTTAAAATTCCATCATTCACCTTTACAATATATAGCTCATGGGACAAATAGCTTAAAAACTATTGTGGTATTGAATATGTACTTATGCACTTTATCTCTTATTAAGTTGCTTGTTGTGCGATAACCATGCTCCTGGGGACGCTATCAACACTTTGTTGAATATCATGTGAGTTGCTATGCATGTTCGTCTTGTCTGAAGTAAGGGCGGTTTTCACAATCAAATGGTTTGAGTATGCATGCTGTTAGAGAAGAACATTGGGCCGCTAACTAAAGCCATGAATCATGGTGGAAGTTTCAGTTTGGACATAAAACCTCAATCTCTTATGAGAATATTAGCTGATTGTTGAATGCTTAAGCATTAAAAGAGGAGTCCATTATTTGTTGTCTATGTTGTCCCGGTATGGGTGTCTAAGTTGAAGAATGATCAAAAGCGAGAAATCCAATGCGAACTTTCTCCTTAGACCCTTGTACAGGCGGCATAGAGGTACCCCTTTGTGACACTTGGTTGAAACATATGTTATGCAATGATGATCAGTGTTAACCCAAGCTAATTAGGACAAGGTGCGGGACTATTAGTATACTATGCATGAGGCTTGCAACTTGTAAGATATAATTTACATGATACATATGCTTTATTACTACCGTTGACAAAATTGTTTCTTGTTTTCAAAACCAAAGCTCTAGCACAAATATAGCAATCGATGCTTTCCTCTTTGAAGGACCATTCTTTTACTTTTATTGTTGAGTCAGTTCACCTATTTCTCTCCACCTCAAGAAGCAAACACTTGTGTGAACTTGTGCATTGATTCCTACATACTTGCATATTGCACTTATTATATTACTCTATGTTGACAATATCCATGAGATATACATGTTACAAGTTGAAAGCAACCGCTGAA
This sequence comes from Lolium rigidum, assembly GCF_022539505.1. NCBI lineage: Eukaryota > Viridiplantae > Streptophyta > Magnoliopsida > Poales > Poaceae > Lolium > Lolium rigidum. The sequence continues at coordinate 298,104,224 of NC_061508.1, forward strand.
ACTTAATCTTCCTTTGTGTTGCTTCAATGCCTTTACTTTGAATTATTGCTTTATGAGTTAACTCTTATGCAAGACTTATTGATGCTTGTCTTGAAGTGCTATTCATGAAAAGTCTTTGCTATATGATTCACTTGTTTACTCATGTCATATACATTGTCTTGGATTGCTGCATTCATTACATATGCTTACAATAGTATGATCAAGTTTATGATGGCATGTCACTCCAGAAATTATCTTTGTTATCGTTTTACCTGCTCGGGACGAGCAGAACTAAGCTTGGGGATGCTGATACGTCTCCGACGTATCGATAATTTCTTATGTTCCATGCCACATTATTGATGATATCTACATGTTTTATGCACACTTTATGTCATATTCGTGCATTTTCCGGAACTAACCTATTAACAAGATGCCGAAGTGCCAGTTCCTGTTTTCTGCTGTTTTTGGTTTCAGAAATCCTAGTAACGAAATATTCTCGGAATCGGACGAAATCAACGCCCAGGTTCCTATTTTGCCCGGAAGCATCCAGAACACACGAGAACCGCCAGAGAGGGGGCACGGGGCCACCAAACCCTAGGCCGGCGCGGCCAAAGGGGGGCCGCGCCCCCCTATAGTGTGGGCCCCCAGAAGTCCACCGACCTTGCCCTTCCGCCTATTTAAAGCCTCCGTCGCGAAAACCCTGATGACGTTCGACGAAACCAGAGAAAACCTTCCAGAGCCGCCGCCATCGCGAAGCCAAGATCTGGGGGACAGGAGTCTCTGTTTCGGCACGCCGCCGGACGGGGAAGTGCCCCGGAAGGCTTCTCCATCGACACCGCTGCCATCTTCACCGCCATCTTCATCACCGCTGCTGCTCCCATGAGGAGGGAGTAGTTCTCCATCGAGGCTCGGGGCTGTACCGGTAGCTATGTGGTTCATCTCTCTCCTATGTACTTCAATACAATAATCTCATGAGCTGCCTTACATGATTGAGATTCATATGATGATGCTTGTAATCTAGATGTCGTTATGCTAGTCAAGTGAATTTTACTTATGTGATCTCCGGAGACTCCTTGTCCCACGTGTGTAAAGGTGACAAGTGTGTGCACCGTGTGGGTCTCTTAGGCTATATTTCACGAATACTTATTCATCGTTATGAATGGCATAGTGAAGTGCTTATTTATATCTCTTTATGATTGCAATGTGTTTTGTATCACAATTTATCTATGTGCTACTCTAGTGATGTTATTAAAGTAGTTTTATTCCTCCTCGCACGGTGTAATGGTGACAGTGTGTGCATCCGTGTTAGTACTTGGTTTATGCTATGATTGTGATCTCTTGTAGATTACAAAGTTAACTATTGCTATGATAGTATTGATATGATCTATTCCTCCTTTCTTAGCATGAAGGTGACAGTGTGCATGCTATGTTAGTACTTGGTTTAGTCGTATTGATCTTTCATGCACTCTAAGGTTATTTAAATATGAACATTGAATTGTGGAGCTTGTTAACTCCGGCATTGAGGGTTCGTGTAATCCTACGCAATGGTGTTCATCATCCAACAAGAGTGTAGAGTATGCATTTATCTATTACTGTTATGTGATCAATGTTGAGAGTGTCCACTAGTGAAAGTGTAATCCCTAGGCCTTGTTCCTAAATATCGCTATCGCTGCTTGTTTACTTGTTTTCTGCGTTACTACTTGCTGCGTTACTCTTGTTTGTTTACTGTCCCGGGCAAAGCACTTTTCCGGTGCCGTTGCCACTTGCTCATATATATTCATACCACCTGTATTTCACTATCTCTTCGCCGAACTAGTGCACCTATTAGGTGTGTTGGGGACACAAGAGACTTCTTGCTTTGTGGTTGCAGGGGTTGCATGAGAGGGATATCTTTGACCTCTTCCTCCCTGAGTTCGATAAACCTTGGGTGATCCACTTAAGGGAAAACTTGCTGCTGTTCTACAAACCTCTGCTCTTGGAGGCCCAACACTGTCTACAGGAAAAGGAGGGGGCGTAGACATCAGATCCCTAGGCCTTGTTTCTAAGCAGTAAAACACCGTTTCCAACAAGTTCTGTTACATGTTTGCTTGCTGCCATCTTTATTTCAGATTGCAATTACTACTTACAATCATCCATTATACTTGTATTTCACTATCTCTTCGCCGAACTGGTGCACCTATACATCTGACAAGTGTATTAGGTGTGTTGGGGACACAAGAGACTTCTTGTATCTTAATTGCAGGGTTGCTTGAGAGGAATATCTCTGACCTCTACCTCCCTGAGTTCGATAAACCTTGGGTGATTCAATTAAGGAAACTTGCTGCTGTTCTACAAACCTCTGCTCTTGGAGGCCCAACACTGTCTACAGGAATAGAAGCGTGCGTAGACATCAAGTTATTTTCTGGCGCCGTTGCCGGGGACCTGAAGAAAAGTTACACCACGAAGATTTCTATCTCCCACGTCAACTGCACGCCAGCAAGCTATTTTCTGGCGCCGTTGCCGGGGAGGTAAGGTAAAAGGTATTCACATCCTCCGACTACTAAGCCATCGACACCACCGCCATCTTCATCAACGCCTGCGTCGTCTCCCTTGAGGAGGGAGTAGTTCTCCATCGAGGCTCTGGGCCGTACTCGTAGCTATGTGGTTAATCTCTCCTATGTACTTCAATACAATAATCTCATGAGCTGCCTTACATGATTGAGATTCATATGATGATGCTTGTAATCTAGATGTCATTATGCTAGTCAAGTGGATTTTACTTATGTGATCTCCGGAGACTCCTTGTCCCACGTGTGTAAAGGTGACAGCGGTGTGCACCGTGGGTCTCTTAGGCTATATTTCACGTATCACTTATTCACCGTTATGAATGGCATAGTGAAGTGCTTATTTATATCTCTTTATGATTGCAATGTGTTTTGTATCACAATTTATCTCGTGTGCTACTCTAGTGATGTTATTAAAGTAGTTTATTCCTCCCTGCACGGTGTAATGGTGACAGCGTGTGCATCGTGTAGTACTTGGCGTAGGCTATGATTGTGATCTCTTGTAGATTATGAAGTTAACTATTGCTATGATAGTATTGATGTGATCTATTCCTCCTTTCGTAGTGTGAAGGTGACAGCAGGTGCATGCTATGTTAGTACTTGGTTTGGTTATGTTGATCTGTCATGCACTCTAAGGTTATTTAAACATGAACATTGAATATTGTGGAGCTTGTTAACTCCTAAGATTGAGGGTTCGTGTAATCCTACACAGTTAGTGGTGTTCATCATCCAACAAGAGAGTGTAGAGTCTAGCATCTATCTATTTATTCTGTTATGTGATCAATGTTGAGAGTGTCCACTAGTGGAAAGTATGATCCCTAGGCCTTGTTCCTAACATCGCTATCGCCGCTTGTTTACCGTTTTACCGCATCTTGTACTTCCCCGCAATATTACCACCATCAACTCACACGCCGCCAAGCACTTTTCTCGGCGCTGCTACTACTGTTCATATATCATTCATA
>NC_061508.1:298107807-298340746 GCF_022539505.1 Lolium rigidum
AAGTGTTATTTGTAACTGGCGGGATGAGTTAGAAACCGTCCCGGACTATGTAATCCTTGTATAGCACGAATCCCTCGGCTCCACCTATATAAAGGGGGTCGGGGGACGAGAAGATCATCGAATCATTGTCTGCAAACCCTAGTTTTCATATTCGTCGAGTACTTTTCGGCTGAAACCTTCGAGATCTACTTGCCCTCTACTTCTAACTAAACCCTAGCCTATAATCCATAGGCATTGACAAGTTAATCCCTTGTCAAGGGGGTAGATACATGATTTGTCTAGTTTGAATATGTCCAGACCTTGTTTATCAACGTTAATGTTTACTATATGACATAAGAAGCTAGACTATGTGCTTTGGTTTTTCATTTTTTTATTTTTTTATTTTATGCCCATATGAATCTTGGTCAAATCCTAGATTTGACCAGGATTTAAACATGTTTAAAACATGAAAATGAAAAGGTAAGCCTTGATCCTTCTTAGTCACTCTAAAATGAAGCTTTTGGGAAGTTCATGAAATTTCCATGTTTGAAACCCAAAACGACTTCTCTTCATCCTAGACTTCATAAGATCGACAGGGGTAGATACATATTTGTCTGGTTTGGATATATCTAGACCTTGTTTATCAACTTGAATGCTTACGATATGACACAAGAAGACTATGTGCTTTTGTTTTCCATTTTTCTAATTTTTTTAATTTTGTGCCCATTTGTATCTTGGTCAAATCCTAGGTTTGACAATGATTTAAACAAGTTTAAAATATGAAAATGCAAAGGTAAGCATGGATCCTTCTTAGTCACTCTAAAATGAAGCTTTTGGGTGGTTTTTGAATTTCCATGTTTGAAACCCAAAACCACTTCTCTTCATGCTTGACTTCATAAGACAAAGTTTAGGGGTTAGGGGTATAGATACATGATTTGTCTGGTTCGAATATGTATAGACCTTGTTTATCAACTTGAATGCTTACTATATGACATAAGAAAACTATGTGCATTGGTTTTTCATTTTTATGATTTTTTTAAAATTTGATGCCCATTTGAATCTTTGTCAAATACTAGGATTGACCAAGATTTAAACAAGTTTAAAACATGAAAATGAAAAGGGAAGCATGTATCCTTCTTAGTCACTCTAAAATGAAGTTTTTGGGAGGTTTTTGAAATTTCCACGTTTGAAACCCAAAACCACTTCTCTTCATGCTTGACTTCATAATACATATTTTAGGGGTTAGAGGGTAGATACATGATTTGTATGGTTTGAATTTGTCTAGAACTTGTTTATCAACTGTAATGCTTACTATATGACATAACAAGACTATGTGCTTTGGTTTTACATTTTTCTGTTTTTTTTTTGAATTTTCTGCCCATTTGAATCTTGGTCAAATCCTAGGTTTGACCAAGATTTAGACAAGTTTAACACGTGAAAACGAATAAGTAAGCTTGATAATCCCATTTGTTGACTCATTTAACTAGTTAATCCCATTTGTGGACTCTCTGTTGACCATCCACTTGAGGTGAAACTGAGTACGGAGTATATTGCACTAGGCTGTATTAGTACTCAAGGGGAAAATTGAGCACACAAAAAATGCTAAATTTCCAGGTTTAGACTCGAGTACGCGTGTTGTGGTGCAGGAGTGGAAGACGTGCAATTGTTGACGCGTAGACGCGGGTCGCGGTGCAGAAGTCGAAGACGTGCAATCGTGGACGCGTGTCGCGTTGCAGAAGCCCAAGACGTGCAGACGATCAATGGTGGACGCGTAGGACGCAGGTTGCATTAACCAGCCCTCGCTTTTATAGACGCCTCCTCGCACTCTCTCTGTCACTCACACTAGCTCATGCAACGCCTCCTCTCACGTCCCATCATCTTCTCCAAAGCAAAAAACCCTCTCCCTCTCTGCCGGCGAGATGTGCAAGGAGAATGCGAATCCCATCGTCAATGACGCCGTCGGCTCCAAGCGCGACGCCTCCCTCTTCGACGCCGTCCCCTCAACGGCCGTCGGCGCCGCCGGTGGCGGTCGGATCCCGCCGGGATGGGACCCCTATGAGGAGTTGCCGTACATCTCGCCTCCGAACCCCTACGACACCTGCATGGACGACCCATGGAACGAGGTAACTATGGTTTGCTCCCTTTTTTATTCCCCATTCCTCTTTGAACCCTATTTTTGCTGGTTCCCTAGTAACTATTAGCGCCGATCTGTAGATGGATGAGTATTGGGTTAATATTTGCGCCGATTTTATTCCATTTTTCTTTGATCCCTTCTTGATTTCGTTTAAGATTTGGAGTTTGGACGTTCGGTTAATTTATGCAAGTAATAATGAGATCTCAATCAGTTAATTTATGGGATCTCAGTCAGTTAGTTTATGCACGGATCAAAAGATATCAACCGTTTAATTTTGCAAATATTCTGGAATGTGTTCAAATTCAGATCTGGAATCTATTTCTTTGCCTATGATGAATCGTCGGGCACAAATTTTTACAGGGTGGGTTCAGCGAACCATTGTTGTGTACAAATCTGTTGTGCATGAGCTTTGGTTCACTTACTCCATCCCTGTAGACATATAATCGTGTCCACTCTAACTGAGGCTGGCTCTGTTTTTCCTTACTTTGTTATCATGCACGTTAGTCATCGTTGCAACTCATTCACTAATAGTTCCCGTTTGATATGGATCAGTTGTCTGGCAGCGACGTCGGCAGCGACGACGAGCACCATGACATCAAGACTCGCCAGGTGTTGCGGAGGCTGCAGGTCGGCCAATACGTCTCCTACTTCGCCAAGGGTGTCTACACGTGCCCCTTCTGCACTCGGAGGCTCGGCGGCACTGACTTCAACTGCCTACTCACGCATGCCGAGAACATCGGCAACACCTTCCCCAAGGTCGGCGCGACGGTGAACCCCCACTCCTTCCGCGCCAAGCACATGGCGCTCGTCATGCACCTCCGCAGCTTCCAGCGGGTGGAGACACTACTGCAGAATAGGCTACCGGTGACACGCTCAAAAGGCTTGTTAGTGACATGCAAAGCGCATGTCACTAATGACTAGTCACTGGTATCAGGTTACTAGTGACAGGCACAATGCCCGTCACTAGTGTGTGCATACTAGTGACAGGCAAAAAGAGATGCCTGTCACCGGTTCAAATTTCGATAATAAAAAAAATAAATGCCTCCATGAATATTCCAGATATCACAATAAGATGTTGTATAAAATAAAATGCATTTTCACAAATATTTCAGATCACACAGTAAGATGTTTACCAATGATACAAACACATCACCCAATATGACAAAACATTTGCACAAAACATGTTATCTATCTCATCAAGCTCTCCATGAACTCAATCTCATAAAGCTCTAGAATGCATCCGTTGCTACCCAAGGAGGAACTGGGTCTTGTCTCTTGTCTCACTGTTGATAACGTATTTTCCATCTTCATTTTATACAGACGGCCTCACACTGCTTCACAAGCTAGTATAGTAGGCCAATGGTGAAGAAATGTTGAAGGGGCACATTCTGAGTGAAGGGAAGATGGATAAGGGCCCTATTTCTCTTGTCATAATTCTTGAGAATCTTGACCAACGCTGTAATGGCAAAAGGGAAAATAAGCACCATAGATAATGAAAAATCTAAAGAGGGGTTCCGTAATAGCTTAGACAGAGTATAGCAACAAATGAGCATAAGCAGCAAAAACAGTAAAGGTTTTGACAAATTTAAATATCATACAGATCACGTTCGTCAGTTGTCTATTTTCGCAAAGTTCTCCTGAAAAGGATTGTTGAGTTCTACTTTTATAAAATCTAGAATAATCATAGAGTTTAGACTAAATGAACTTTTATCCTTAGCCATATTTTAAAATAGATTAGGTGAAATCTACATAAAATTAGAAAAATATGAAAAAATACATTTTGTGTATAATGTATTTCTTCATTTCACTAACATGCTGCACTTTTGAAACAGCGCAACCATTTGAACTTTTATCTGGCATGCATGTTATCATAATTCAACACAAACTTCAAAATGGCAAAGATGCACAAACTTCAAAATGGCAAGATGTATATGTGTCACACTCAAATGAGCAAGTGAGAGTGGACAGACTTCATTAGTTGACTGCCCCAATCTAATCAGAAGTTTTAAGTCACTTTATTGAAAATTGGTGGACTGTCTCACAAAACAACTACACTGGCAGTCAAAGCAATACCTTATACCTCAAGTGCATTGCATACCCGGTAAGCATAACAGTATATTATTACAGGTGCAACAGAAGCATTTAAGAACACAAACAAATATTAAATAAATGCACACTTACTGGCGATACATTGGCATAGAGAAGGTCAATTGCCATTCCATGGAACTTAAATTTCATAACAGGTACACGCGCATCAGGTACAGGTTGCAGTTCAGTCACTTCTTCCATTTGGGCCAATATGTCATGTAGTGTCCCGAAGTAATCATCCTGCAAAAATATTAGCATTCATTATGAAGATGTATGTAATTTATAGAGAGTAAGCTTTATGTAAAAGAAAGATGACTTCACCTCTCGCTTCACATACGAAGGTCCAACACATAAGAAATCAATGACTGCTCCAGGCCCACCTAACAAAGAGATCATTATGAAGTACACTCGGTTAAATTTGCCAACAAGGGATATATTTACTCAGGAAGGCTGAAAGAAACCATACTGTAACAGGCTTACAGCAACTTATGCAAGTACGTATTAGAACATAAAACTAAGCAAAGTATGTACTTACGTGTTATGATGAAAGGTGCATGGAGAGCCTAAAGTTCTGGTACTCTCGTAGAAGTTCAGTTGGTGTCTATGGTTGCCTACAAGCCTGCCATTGATGCAGGGGTTCATGAGCTTGCCCACCGTGCCGTGAGACAACATGATCTTGAAAATTACCATACGCCTATCGGCTGTCCAATTGTGAGTGTGGTTGCGTACCAGGCAGCCAGGATAGCTCAGCTTGCTAGCTATGCCATGGAGCAGCACCGGCGTGATGGCTACCATTCTCCGGTAGCCTCTCAACAGAATATGGTGGTTGCCAATATGAGCCATGTGGTGGAAGGACGCATCCACCTGGAGGCCCTTTTCTCCTTCGATGGTTGTTCTTGTGACTTAGTTTCTTCTACGATACCTTCTTCAGTTTCAGAAGCAGGACATGAATCGGCAAAATCAGCAGAAGAGTCGTACCGGTCCGAAGATTCTTCCATTCCTACATAAAGATGCTAGTATTAGCTATTATGTTTTCGACAACTTAGAACTCTTAAGGGCAATGATATAATTGCTTTGATAATATAATTTCAAGCATGATATCAAATGCACTCTGTCTATAATATTCTTTCAAGGGTAATGATTTTCAAGCTCAAACTTCAGAAAATAACTTTTCTGCTAGTGCCCATAAAAGATCTTTGTTTTCTGTCAGTGAACCTAAAGTTCCTTCGTGAATATGGTTAGCAGCCCACACTAAAACATCAGCGTTCTACTCATATACTACAATGATTAGGGAATAAACTCAAGTGCTACTTTAATAGCTGCAACCTATCGAATGTTATGTTATGCAGGTATAAATGTGTTTCAACACTGTTGCCGCACACCTAAAATGTATGCCTAATGATCCTGAATCCGTGCTCTAGCATAGATTACTTGCATAATACAAGTGCAAGCAAATACATCTCTATTTTTAAGTAGGTCTAAAATATATACGTATTCATTTGCTAGTTTCTTGTGGTGTACTTCTACATGGAGTACCCACTCAAGTGAGGAGCAAGTGCATAATATTTTTAGACTGCCACTAGCTACCCACTCCAATTATATGAGTATTTCTTTCTTAAAATGCCAAGAGTTTGCCTTGTTGAGTTGACCTGATTTGTAAAAACTATCTGAAACTCTGTACCAAATACTACATAGCTAGCCAAAGTTCAACAGAACCAAGTCAATAGCAAGTTCTGATTGACAGTTAGAAGCTTTGTACTAGTATACATGACAATCGCATGATTTTTCTGATTCTTTCAGTGCCAACCACAAACACACTACGGTGACTACATGAAAAAAATTGTACTAAAACTAATCTGAAGCACATGCTTCTTCTTATACTTTTTTCTGCCAACAGAAAACATATTTTAGGAACTAATTGTAATCTGAACTTGCTGCTGACTTGGCTCTATTGAAAAATGCTACAGATCTATCTTCGTTCCATTCAATACACAAGAAAAAAGGCTGCTGGAAGTCAAAATAAACAGAGAACTTATGCAATAGGTTTCAAATCCAGTAATAAACACTCAAGCTGCAGAATTTGGAGGCTGGTACTGCGCTGCATATGTGGGCAGTCCAAGTACTGTTCGACTTTGGAGAAGACAAAAGTGTACCCAATCCAATCTGAACCACCAAGTTATTGCAGCCCTGCAGTCAATCTAGCTAGTACTGCTCTACAAATAACATCAAATTGCTGTTCTTTTTACATGACGGTCAGAGTACTGCAAGGTTACTTCGTCCTACGACTCGATCTGAATGAAGATGGGATGCGAGTTCTCACCTGCTGCTGCGCGGTGGCGCCTTGCTCACGCCGGAGGAGACGGCCAGGAACGCGGGAAGGAGGGTTGCGTCATTGGGGATGCAGGGCAGACCAGAGGTTGGGGACGCAGGGAAAAGGCGCGCGTTGGGGATTCAGGGCGGCGTCCTACGGCGAGGCGTAGGGGATGCATGGCTCGCGTTGGGGCGGCGTTTGGGACAGGGTGCAGGGCGGCGGCGTTGGAGTGGGCTGCCGCCGCGGCGTTTGGGACAGGGTGCAGGGCGGCTGGCGTTGGAGAGGTTGGCGCCGCTGCCTTTGGGACGGAGCGCAGGGAGGCCGGCGCGGTGTTCCGTACGAGCTGCAGGGCGATCGGCGACCGGCGCGGAGTTGTGACCCGAAGAGTTGGTTGACAAAATAAACCTAACAAGTCTGAGATCGTGGACCTCGCCCCCTGAGATCGTGGACCTCGCCCCTTGCTCGACAGAGCTGGACGGAGAGACCCATCGAGTGCACCGGCCACGGGGCCGCGCAGGTGGGCCGGCCAGGCCCGCGCGGGTATTCCTAGTGACAGGCATTTCAATGAGCCCGTCACTAAGTACTTTTTTTTATCTGGTCGGCCTCTAGAAAAACTATTAATGACAGGTAGTTTTATACGCCTGTCGCTAGTACAAAATACTAGTGATAGGCTTATTTTTTCCTGTCGCTAGAAGCACTTACTAGTGACAGGCACTGTTTTGCCCGTCACTAACTACATGGAGGCTATAAGCGTTTTTGCAGTAGTGAGATCTCCGCCGGGCGCATGCCTCCGCTAAAGCCCAAGGCTCCCAAGGGGAGCAACAAGTGGAGGAAGAGGCAGATGGGGTAGGCGGAGTCCTCGACGTGTGCTGCTGCTGGAAAGCAGCTTCTATTTTGTTGTTAGCTAGGGATCCCTTGTTATGTTGTTAGTATGATGGTGTTGTGAAGAACCTCGAACCTGTTACTATGTTGGCTGCTGTGTATGCAGCTTATTATCTAGGGAGGGATCCCTATTATCTATCCCTATTCTAGTATATTTTGTTGGCCCTACTTTGTTTTCTCGAATTACTGTGACTGTGAATTTGTCGTACATTACTCTGGAGATTTGCTTCTATATTTAACTACATACATATGTACCAGAGGGAGTACTAGATTTGCTGCCATATTGGGCAAACAACCAGGGCCAAAAGGCACAAATAATTGAAGAAAGACAGAAATGCAAGCTTCTCTAGATTTGATACTAATTTGGTTAAAAAAGACAAAGAGACAGAGGGGGAAAAGATGCTCTTAAAAATGCCAATTCGCGCCGAGAGAGACAGAACCCAGCTCCTGCTCATGTACAACCAAACGCGGTCTCGTCCTGTCCCACGCGGTCCCTTTCTACTAGCCCCACACGTCAGCACGGAACGGTCAACTAAACGGGAATCCTCCCGTCCGAGCTCCTTCTGCGGGTTACAAATAAGGGCTTGGGGAAAACTGAGGAAAAACATAAGGCAATCTTATTGACTAATATAGCTGCTTAATTAATAAAAGGATTAGCTACAACATGCTCAGTTTGCCCATTTATTAAGGTATAAGACTGGCAGGAGAGAAAGTAATCGCTAGTTTCCTCATTTTGCCCCTGCATGCTCGCACGATTAAAGCACCTTCCGCACGCGCTGGACTCCTCGTTTCCTTAAACCTCCTCGTTTCTCGGGATAGACCAACAGTTTTTCAGGATCGTGGGTTAATGTGGCCCTCATGCTCCTGGTCCTGTTTAAAGTTCAGAGCGAGGGAGTAAATAATTTAACATGGCATCTCGTGCATGAAGCTTGACAGATCGATCAGGTTGGCTAGAATAGCAATACAATGTTGCTCATTAGGCAAATGCATGCCATGTACGATAGTATACATCCAGTAAAGAAGTCTATACTGGCATAAAAAAAGACTACACTGGGGATGAGAGTCAATTGGGGCATCTACAATACAGAAAATATTGCTCGTAGTTAATTTTGGCTAAGAGGGTTTTACTCACATTACACGTGTCACTTTCCTTGTCTGCAAAACAAGTTCCAATAAAGGAAGAGGAAAGAAGAGGACATTGTGGGCGAGATTGAACACCTTTTTTTATGTGTTAAGCTGAGGCCTCGTTTAGCTGAGGATTTCGACTTAGGCCTAACAGCTCAACACACCCACAAATAAATCTCATTGCGCGCACCACCGTCAGCAAAAATAACAAATTTAGCACGCAAGATTAAGAACAAAGTGAATTTAAGTAACTTGGTTAGCTTTTCAAGCAATATATTCAGAGAAAGAGCACACATGTTTGGCTTGAAATAATTGTAAGAGAAGAACAATAAATCTAAGGCACCCCACTTCATTGGCAGAAGGGCGTGACAACGCATGGATTCATACCTTGAGTCGAGGCTGGCTCGTAGAAGGGCGGCCACGCCTCGAGGATGCCGGCGACGTATCCACCTCGGACTCAAATGTGACTTCTTCTCGGCAGGCGGTGCGCCGCGCCATGTAGAAGATCTATCAAGAGAAGAGAGCACGATGACGCTATCGACGCCTCAACCTTGATATCACCGTCATGTTGCTCCGCACCGAGATGCGCCACGTGCAAGATTTAGCGGATGCGCCAATTTTAGAGATATGGCATGATCGTTGTAACAAATTTCAACGTGATGATGATTTGATCCCGCACTCGGCCTTGAACATAAGTACTAGTACAGTCTCACAATTTTTTTATCATTATACTTTGCGAGATTTAGCGGATGCGCCAAATTCAGAGATAGATCATGATCATGGTAACACAATATTCAATGTAATGATGATTTGATGTTGCACTCGACCTTGAACATAAGTACTAGTACGGTCTCACAATTTTGTATCATTATACTTTGCAAGTTTTAGCGGATGCACCCATTTTCAGAGGTAGATCATGATCATGGTAACAAATTTTCAACGTGATGATGATTTGATGTTGCACTCGACCTTGAACAGAAGTACTACTACTCGTCTCACAATTTCTTTATCATTATACTTTGCAAGATTTAGCGGATGCGCCAAATTTAGAGATAGATCATGATCATGGTAACAAATTTTCAACGTGATGATGATTTGATGTTGCACTCGGGCTTGAACAGAAGTACCGTCTCACAAATTCTTTATCATTATACTTTGCAAGATATAGCGGATGCGCCAATTTCAGAGATAGATCATGATCATTGTAACAAATTTTCAACGTGTTGATGATTTGCTGTTGCACTCGGCCTAGAAGAGAAGTACTAGTACGGTCTCACAATTCTTTTTATCATTATACTTTGCAAGATCTAGCGGATACGCTAATTTCAGAGATAGATCATGATCATGGTAGTGACCGGTATTTAATGTGATGATGATTTGATTTTGCACTCGGCCTTGAACAGAGGTACTAGTACGGTGTCACAATTTTTTATCATTATACTTGGACGGTAGCCAAATTCAAAATCTCATAGCGGCAAAACTTCCCGCCCACAAAATACAAAAATTTCACACGCTTCCAAATTCCCATTCTACCCCCGTGGAGATGACAAGCAAAGTCGGTTGGTGGGGGGTATGCCCGTCATTTTTTGGATCACCACCTCCCTAGCCCGGAAACCCTCCCAAAAAAAATTCATTTCCCTCATACCACCCACCGGAACTTCCCAAGTCCCTCTCTCCCACCTCCACGACCACCGCACCGGAACATCCCCGCCGGACTTCCCTGGCCTACCCGAGCCCTCGCGATCCTCGTCATCCGGCTGCCTGCCGGAGCCGCTTCATCGACGCCATCATCAACCGGACCGGATCATCCCCACCGTACCTCGAAACCATATGCTCATCCAGCGAGCTCTACCGCGAGTCGCTTCAGCCGCGAGCCGCTTCGCCGGATCCGTCGTCCACCGCATCGGATCTTGCTCACCGACACCGCCGTGCATGAACCGGATCTTCTTCACCGGCGCCGTGCATGATCTAAACTCTTCTACTGTCGCTTTTCTATTGCTTGCCCGCAAGTTCTTGTTTAATCTTGGGGGAACTCGTTTGTGCTAACGACGCGCCGTTACGTTTTTGCGGATGAGATGAGTAACCATGAAGTGTAATGGCCGTCTCTCCAACCCCAAGTAGCACATGTAGCGTACTTCATCACCGGATCTATCAACCCCGTGAGGATCCGTCGTGACTCCCACAGAGTGCTTCTCCTAATGTAAGTCCCTTGTTTTAGCGCCATGTTTTGGGTTCAGATGCTTGTTTGTCTGAAGCTCTTTTAGTTCATTCCTAGCTATGACCGTAACACGTTGCTATTTTCTACTTCATTGCTAACTTTAAGCGATTGAGCATTTTGGTTTGCATTCCTTGCTCTGTTGATGTAGCCATCATAACTTCTATCTTGCTCAGTCGTTGTTACAAAAATTATAGCTATTATTTAGTTCATGGCCAATTTTAAGTAATTGCACATGTTGGTTCGCATTCCCTGCTCTATAGCTTTTGGCATCATAACTTCTATATTTGGTTTACATTGCCTGCTCTGTAGATCTAGCCATCATAACTTTATCTTGCTCAGTCGTTGTTACAATTTTTTTGGCCTGCTACTATGTTGTTTGTGCCAATTTTTTACTCCATGAACATGTTGGCTTGCATTCCCTGTACTACAGGTGATGCCATTGTTTTGTATCTAGTTCATTGTAAGCTAACAAAGTAAGGACTTAGTTTGGCATGCTATCACTCGCTATCTAGCCTCGTAGTACAAATAAACTTGTCATACTACTAGATAATAATTTTGCGTGCCATCTTGTTCTTCAAAAGCTGCATTATTGACTTGTTTCTCCGACTTGGCATGACGCTCACATATGGAATGCTGAACATATTGGTTTGCATTCCCTCTTATACAAGTTCACGAGTGATCCCACTATATTCCGTATCCGGTACATCCTAAGCTCCAGCATTAACTATCCTCTATGTGTTGCTCATTACAAGTTTATATCCCGAAACATCTTGATTTGCATCCCCTTCACTATAAGTTCAGGAGTATTATTTAGTTCAAGGCCAAAATGAAGTAATTGCACTTGGCACATGTTGGTTCACATTCCCTCCTCTTTAGCTTTTGCCATCGTAACTTCTATTTTTGGTTTACATTCCCTGCTCTGTAGATGTAGCCACCATAACTTCATCTTGCTCAGTCGTTGTTACAAAATTTATAGCCTGCTACTATGGTGTTCATGCCAATTTTGTACTCCCTGAACATTTTGTTTTGCATGGGACTCGACAGTAGTAAGTCTGCTGTTTCATTCTAACATGCTCTGTTATATTGGTTGTTGGTATGCGGCATGCACTCTTTGTTTGCTTATTGTGCGCATTACAATGATCTTCTTATAACGACGAAATGATGAGTTCCAAATTCTTTGGCAAACAATATTGTAGTGTCTTTGCCTTTCCATTGTTGTTGTCTTAACTTGTAATGTCTTTGTTTCAGATATAGGTGCTGCATGGACAACTTAAAAGATTGCCTGGATCGCTTCATTGTATTGCTAGGTTTAATTACCATTCAATTTCTCTGGGTTCTGTAATATTTTTTCAAAGCCTTGCAACAGATGTAATATTTAGTTAGTTTTTATAGTTCTTTCGCGCATTTTTTCTTTGGTGCTTGTGGTAAGTGAGGCTATCCGACAGAAATCAATGCTGCGTAAATATTCTCAGTATCTAAATCACGAATTCCAATCCCTTAAACGGCCCAATTAAGCGAAATCACATATGTGCCGGCCCGCAAAATCCTAAAACGCCTATTATGCCGACATATAAACAGCAACTAAACGGGCTGGCCCACTTACTTATTGGGCCAGCCCACTTGATTTACGGTGGACCCCACACTCTAATTGGGCCGGCCCACTTGCTTTAATGTGGACCCCACCCACTAATGGGCCGGCCCACTAACTAGTTGGGCCAGCCCAATTGCTTTTGTGGTGGACCCCACATACTAAATGGGCCGGCCCTTTAAGAGGAAAGTGGGACCCACCTGTGTTTTTGGCCGGGCCCACTATCTTGTTGGGCCGGCCCACTTGCTATATGGTGGACCCTACATACTAAATGGGCCGGCCCTTTAACAGGAAAGTGGGACCCACCTGTGCTTTTGGCCCAGCCCACTATCTTGTTGGGCCGGCCCACTTGATATATGGTGGACCCCACATACTAAATGGGCCGGCCCTTTATGAGGAAAGTGGGACCCACCTGTGTTTTTTGTCCGGCCCACTAGCTTGTTGGGCCGGCCCACTTGCTATATGGTGGACCCCACGAAGTAAATGGGCCGGCCCTTTAACAGGAAAGTGGGACCCACCTGTGCTTTTGGCCCGGCCCACTATCTTGTTGGGCCGGCCCACTTGCTATATGATGGACCCCACATACTAAATAGGCCGGCCCTTTAACAGGAGTGTGGGACCCACCTTTGTTTTTGGCCCAGCCCACTATCTTGTTGGGCCGGCCCACTTGCTATATGGTGGACCCCACATACTAAATGGGCTAGCCCTTTAGCAGGAAAGTGGGACCCACCTGTGCTTTTGGCCCGGACCACTGGCTTGTTGGGCTGGCCCATTTGATCTAATGTGGACCCCATGTACTAAATGGGCCGGCCCGATAGCAGGAAAGTGGGACCCACATGCTAATTGGGCCGGCCCAATAACTTCTTTTGCCGGCTGTTGACTGCCAAAACCCACCGGCGGGCAGCGGCCTTGTCAACACCGTAGAGCCGGGAAGAGCCTAGAGCTGCGGCTGGCTGAGACCCCTCCGAGCGACGGCCCGCAATGCTCTTCTGGTCACACGCGGCGTTGCGAAGTGCAAGGGCGTGCCACCCGACCTATACCCGGTCGTGAAGGTGATGAGGATGCCTCGCTTAGTTTCCCGCAGGGCATACATGTAAACGTTAAATACGAGCCTCGATCGGCTCTCGTGTAATCTCGTGAATCGGCTCAAAGAGCCGATCCACCCATGATCCGTACGGGGTGCACGGATACTTGGTGGTCCCGCTTGATCAAGATGAAGCTAATGAGATCTACGACGATTTAGGGTTTTCACCGCATAATCGGATCATCCTACTCCAGGTTGGGCCTTGCGGCCACGCACGGTGCTCGTAAGCCGATCCTAAACAAGGCCAAAAAACCAACATGAAGTTGATCCTAGGAACATCCCGTTTAGGACTTGCGAACGCCACCCTACGTGCCACTCGGATCCTCCCCCTTTGTAAGGCCTAACTATTGCGGATATTAAACTAATCCTTGTAGAACAAGGAGCAATCGTAACGGATCAGATCTACTAAATAATGATCAAGCGGGTGCCGCCCCCACACCCGAGATAGGCGTGAGGGCGGCTAGATATGCAAGGGTTGCACTACGTAAGCATGCTTAAACGAAGAACAATGCTAACCCTAACACATCTAATGATAACTACGTTGCTCGCCATCAAAAACGCTTCGGTACGAGCAACGCATGGAACAACGTGGGCTTAGTGCCGCCTAGATCGCAAGATGCGATCTAGGCAAGCATGTCGCTTACCTGATAGAAACCCTCGAGACGAAGGAGTTGGCGATGCGCCGAGATTGGTTTGTTTTGGGGTTGAACGTGAGTTGTTGTTTATTCCATAAACCCTAGGTACATATTTATAGTCCAGGGGACTTTCTAATGTGGACGTGCACTAAACCGTGCACGAGATAAACTCTAACTTCTAAATCGATACACAATCTATTATACTAAGATACACGGGCTAACTAGCCCAAATTCTCCGTGCGAGGCCGCTTCATAGATCTTTCATATGTAATCTTCCAAGCCCATCTTGATCGCGGCCCACCTCCTGATCGCGGTCAAATCCTGGTGATAACACATGCCCCCTCGGTTTTGGAAATGGTATTTCCAAAATCATTACGCTTCCGTCGGGTCATGTCGTGGCGGAACCGTCGCGAGTATCCGTCACCATGATGACTTGCCTTCTCAACTTCTCCGCGTGATTTGGCAGTCTTTTCTCTTTCTTTCAAACACCACTTCCTCGGAAACTCGCCGTGACATTGAATTTTCACCATATCCCCTTTTATTTAACCGCTATGAACAGTTCTGCTCTGCATCCTCGCATTAGCAGTCCAAAAGTCCTCCTGCACCATCATGTCTTCTTCCTCCTCTGCCCTATCGGACCCCTCCAGCCAGTCCTCCATGTCCCGCGAGCCGACGCCGAAGCACAACCCGGCGGCGGCCCATGCAGCCAACACCCGCCGCGCCATTGCGGCCGGGGAGGAGTCAGACCATGACTTCTCCATCTGGTCCGAGGACGACCAGTCCTCGACGGACGGGGAGAGCGACCTCCGTTTCCTCGCCGACGGGGAACCGGAGGAGGAGAGCGATGACGATCGCTTCTCCCGGGACGACTTCACCTCCTCCGAGGGGGTGGTGGAGGAAGAAGAGGAGGAGGAGGACGACGACGACGACGACTCCCTCGAGGGCTACCCACCAGCGAAGCGCCTTCGCATGTGGTGGGACGATGACAGCAGCGACGACGAAGACGGGGACGAAACCCCCGTGGAGGGCTACGGGAGTAGCGACGAGGAGCCCATCGGCAGCAGTGCCGATGAGAGCTCTGATGACGGTGAGGGCAGTGACGGCCCGTAGATAGGACCCCTAGCATAGGGTCAGTAGTAGCAGATGGGGCAATGTATCCCCTAGTGTTTCCTTTTGAGAGCAATTAGCTCTTTTATGTAAGAAATCTCGCCTATCAATGAAGAATTGTTCCCCAATTTGATTTTGCCGATTTCCTCTGAGTTTGATTGAGCCGATTTACCTCTCCTACCGACCTTGCCGATCCGTCCCCTTTGCCAATGTGTAATGAGCCGATAACAACGCATCGGTCCTTCAATAGAGCAATCTACCAGGCCCGTTGCCCCCGAGTCTCAGCCAAGGAAAAACAGAGACGAGGATACGCGAATGAACTGCATAGACCTGGGCTTGATCGTGTGTGGGGAAGTTCCTTATGCAGCGTCAGCCGATTTGAACACAAATCGGCTTCTCTGAGCGGAAAGCCTTCAAGGTGAGCTGCCCCCCGAGCTCTTACTCGAGGCGAGAATGTCGGAGAGAATGTGCCACAGCCGATCCTCTTTCTTCCTCCGACAGCCGATAATCTTCCGTTTCAGCTGCACTAGCCCCACAGATTGGAAATCCTGGATTTGGTGAAGGCTTGATAATCATCGCACAACTAGAGTCGATGGCTACGCATCGGCTGTTTCTTGATTCTGAAGTCGATGTCTGCTGCATCGGCCGTGCTTGAAAATTTTCGAATTTTCACTTTTTATCTATTTTTGTTGTTTTACGGCCGACCCGTGCATCGGCCCCCATATTCCAATACCTATCAACGTAAGATGAGATGCTTCCGTTGTATATCCTCGTATTTTATCTACTCGGGTGCCCCCCGAGCCGATTCTGTCAAGAGAATTGATGGTATCGGCTCGTGTCGGATAACATGTTGAACCCGGTGCGGAATGGTGGGTGAGGATAATTTTGGCCGATTGCTGGAATCGGCCTCCACGCTGCTTGCTCGTTGAAGGTTTTGTAAGTTCCCTTCATAAGTTTTTTGGGGCCGATCACAAGGGTCAGCCTCTCCCGGTTTGCTCATTGGTCTGATCTTGCTACTTGGTTAGGCTGGATAAAACCAACCCAACCTCTGACTTGATGCGCTTGCTGTCGTCCACCTTGAGTGCTCTGTAGAGTCGTGGAGGGCTAAGCTCTGTCGGCAAGACGAGTACCATGTTTGTGCCAGCCGATGTCTCATCATCGGCTTTCCTCTGTTTAGGGCGCCACTCCATTTTCCGTGGACGACCCTCTTCATCCAGGGTTCGCTGAACCTTTGCAGCCAGATCAGGTCGTGCCTTCCTTAGCGTATGCAGGTATAACCTTTCGGCTTCCTCCAGGCCGCGCAATCGCTGAACCCTGCGCTTTTGGGAACGGCTGAGTCCGTCAGGGCACCATCTTGGCCGGTGGTACCTATCTTCTTCCGCTTCTCCCTCGTCTTCTGAATCCTCAAGATCTGCCCAACGAGGTGACTCAGCGCGTTTGCTTTGTGGCGGGAGAGGCCCTAGGCGCTCGAACACGGACACGTTGGCTGCCTCCTTCTTT
This sequence comes from Lolium rigidum, assembly GCF_022539505.1. Lineage (NCBI taxonomy): Eukaryota > Viridiplantae > Streptophyta > Magnoliopsida > Poales > Poaceae > Lolium > Lolium rigidum. Next base: position 298,124,459 of record NC_061508.1, read on the forward strand.
TTCTGATTGCATTCTGGGCAATTGCCGATTGTGGGCAATCGGCTCATTCCTGAATCCCAGCAGTGTCTGAAGAAGGGGCAGTCCCAATGCTTATCCATGTCACTCTGCCCCCTTGGCCTTCCTTTGGCGCGACGGTCGTACCCGTTGTTGCTTCTACCATGTTGGCGGTACCTTCCGACCTCGGCATCAGACCGGAAATTCCTTTCATCGTCCGCGTCATAGCGCCGACGTCGGTCGTGGTGTTGCTCGTATTTGTTGAGAGGGTGCTTGGAGTGTGGGCGTTGATACCGCATGCTTCTTATTCCCTCTCCTGCCAGGTACCGCCTGTCCTCACCTCGGGGTTGGTCGCGCGGATCGGCTCCCTCTTCAAGAATGTGTTGACTGCCAAAACCCACCGGCGGGCAGCGGCCTTGTCAACACCGTAGAGCCGGGAAGAGCCTAGAGCTGCGGCTGGCTGAGACCCCTCCGAGCGACGGCCCGCAATGCTCTTCTGGTCACACGCGGCGTTGCGAAGTGCAAGGGCGTGCCACCTGACCTATACCTGGTCGGGAAGGTGATGAGGATGCCTCGCTTAGTTTCTGCGGGGCATACATGTAAACGTTAAATACGAGCCTCGATCGGCTCTCGGGTAATCCCGTGAATCGGCTCAAAGAGCCGATCCACCCATGATCCGTACGGGGTGCACGGATACTTGGTGGTCCTGCTTGATCAAGATGAAGCTAATGAGATCTACGACGATTTAGGGTTTTCACCGCATAATCGGATCATCCTACTCCAGGTTGGGCCTTGCGGCCACGCACGGTGCTCGTAAGCCGATCCTAAACAAGGCCAAAAAACCAACATGAAGTTGATCCTAGGAACATCCCGTTTAGGACTTGCGAACGCCACCCTACGTGCCACCTGGATCCTCCCCCTTTGTAAGGCCTAACTATTGCGGATATTAAACTAATCCTTGTAGAACAAGGAGCAATCGTAACGGATCAGATCTACTAAATAATGATCAAGCGGGGTGCCGCCCCCACACCTGAGATAGGCGTGAGGGCGGCTAGATATGCAAGGGTTGCACTACGTAAGCATGCTTAAACGAAGAACAATGCTAACCCTAACACATCTAATGATAACTACGTTGCTCGCCATCAAAAACGCTTCGAGTACGAGCAACGCATGGAACAACGTGGGGCTTGTGCTGCCTAGATCGCAAGATGCGATCTAGGCAGCATGTCGCTACCTGATAGAAACCCTCGAGACGAAGGAGTTGGCGATGCGCCGAGATTGGTTTGTTTTGGGGTTGAACGTGAGTTGTTGTTTATTCCATAAACCCTAGGTACATATTTATAGTCCAGGGGACTTTCTAATGTGGACGTGCACTAAACCGTGCACGAGATAAACTCTAACTTCTAAATCGATACACAATCTATTATACTAAGATACACGGGCTAACTAGCCCAAATTCTCCGTGCGAGGCCGCTTCATAGATCTTTCATATGTAATCTTCCAAGCCCATCTTGATCGCGGCCCACCTCCTGATCGCGGTCAAATCCTGGTGATAACACCGGCCCACTTGTTTTAAGGTGGACCCCACTTGGTAAATGGGCCGGCCCGATAACAGGAAAGTGGGTCCCACATGTCTTGTGGGCCGGCCCTTTTGCCTGTTGACCGGTCAAACGAGTGCATTCGGCCGGCCCACATGCTTAGTGGGCCTGCCCATTAAAGTTTTGACCCGGTCAACCTTAGAGGTTAGGCCCGGCCCACGTAACTAATGGACCAGCCCGGCTATATAGTTGACCGGTCAAACTAAGTCAGCCGGCCCAGCCCGCAAACTTAATGGGCCGGCCCGCTTAAGACGTGGCGAGGCCACGTGTGGGCCTACCATCTAGCACGGGGTTTCGGCCGGTTAACGCCGTTAGCCGCCGGTTAACGGCGTCCGCCACGTGTCAGTTTGCATGACGTCAGCAGTCAACGGGCTCCGGAAACACTTGGGCAACGGTCCGATTTTCCGTGGCGGAAGGGCGCCCAAGCGCGACGGACCGAAAAAATCGTCGTAGGACTTTGCCTGACGCAGTTTCGACAACAGAACCCATATCGTCGGGTTAGGCCCATAGGCGACGAAAAATACCCCTTAGCGGACGATTTTGAGACATTGTCTATCAGAACTTTTCTTGTAGTGTCCATCAATTTTATAGATCCATTTACTTTCAAAAAGTATTCACCTATCTTGGATTTCATGGCGCATAGCCATTTTAACGGAGTCAGGGCCCATCATAACTTCTTTGTATGTAGTTGGTCTATCATTGTTCAAAATCAATCCTTTGTCCACAAATAATTTATTTGATCACAAAGTAAACCATACATACATGGTTCAATAGGTACTTCGATCTCCATGGCTAAAACACTTTGTAGTCATGGGAGCCATGATCGTCGTGGACGCTTCCGGAACCATTTCCGATGCTGCGCTACTCTGATCAAAATGCTCAGGTTCATAAACCTTATCAAGTTCTATTGTCCTCCCACTCAAATACTTCACTAGAAAACAATTTCTTGGAAATAAGCAAGTAACATTAACAAACACTTTTGTCTTTTACTTCACAGTGGAAAGAATTCCCAATTTGTTTTCTGGGATAACCATCAAAGACCTTCATCCGATTTTGGTTGTAAACTTATTTACTTATGCTATGCATACCAAAATTTAAGAAAGGACTATTAGGGTTTATACCCATGCCATAACTCGTATGGTGTCATTTCAACGGATTATGATGATGCTCTATTTAGTGTAAAAGCGGTAGTCTCTAAAGCATAATCCACAAAAATATAATGGCGTCATTTTATTTTATCTCATCATTAACCCAACAAAGTTTGGATACGTCTCTTGGATACTCCATCATCACTATGATACTCCAAGAAACGTGAGTTGTAGAACAATTTCATAATTCTCTTAGATGTTCGCTAAAACTCGTAATTCAAATATTTCCACCATGATCCAATCATAGATATTTGAATTTTCTATTACGATGATTTCCACTTCATGCTGAAATTTATTTGAATCGATTCAAATGTTTCAAACTTCTTCCTTATCGAATATATCCACATATATATACTCAATTCATTGTTGGAAGTTTTCATGAAGTAGAAGAATCTCCCGCACACAACTATGCCCGGTGAACCACATATATCATCATGTATGTTTCCACTAAGTTAGTTGTCCGTTCAACTCTTGGCCTATGAACGGTATTTCAGTCATTCTCTTTAGAAGAGATTTGCAAGCGCCAAACGATTCAAAAATCAAATGACTCCAAAAATCCATTTGCATGGAGTTTCTTCATGCGTTCCTTTCTAACATGATCTAAATGGCGGTTCCACAAATAAGTGGAATTCAAATCATTTGCCTTATGGCATTTTAGCGTCAGTGTTATGCATGTGTGTTTCACCATTAAGATTTATAATAACTTATCCATCGTCCATGGAGTACGGTCATAACCTTGAACAACTCATTGTTTTTATTTGACCAGAACAAAACAACAATTATGAAGTTCTTTATTATAAATCTGAAGGGCTAGATAGAATGCCAACGACGAACATAATAACACTTTATATTTGTTCCAGACGTGCATTCTATCATATTCCTTGTTAGTCACTTAGGCCATTGTATTCCTGTATTGTGTTGTTTTGTATGACACTTCATACCAACCAATATGGTACAAATACCCAAGAATTTCATTGTGTGACCAAACTAGGAATACATTCATAACATGTATATCATCTATATACATCTGAGCTAGACTTTCTAGTCTTTTCTTTCTTTCTGCCAAAAATCTTTTGTAGTTTCTCTTTTAGCTTTCCTCAATCCCAGAAAAACACTTCAACATCAATAACTTCTAGGTTTGTTGGTAAAATACCAATAACCTTGAGTTTCTTACTTTGAAGTTGATCATCATATGACAAGTGTTCCGGATTTCACTATTAGTAACCTTTTAATGTGATGAACAATTTCACTCATAATTTTTATCCATCAAATCATGACGACTTTCTGAGACCATGTCTGTACATGCTAGGCTCGTAAAGTTTAACCTCAATATTCGCATGTGCAAATCTGGCTTGCACCCATTGTATGCACACGTAGAATCTATAACACCCGATCATCACGTGATGCTTCGAAACGACGAGTCTTAGCAACGGTGCATACTAAGGACGATCACTTCATGGATATGTGAATATCGTTAGTGCCCAACTAGTTGGAGGATTGGGACGCCTGGCGTCTTCAACCTTCGTACATTCCCATAAAACTTATGAGTTTATGTAGTCTCACCAAATTATATTCTATCACCTTGAAATAAGGTCTTAGATATCACATATATCTCATACCTCACTTATTTCTGAAAACAAATTTCCAGCTCCTTACTTTTCAAACAGATTTGAACTTCAAGTTTCACGGAGACGAGATGATTTTAGGTACAAATTGAAACCATTGTTCTTTGAATCAGCAATGTGAGGTTTACTAAAAGTTTGCAATAGGACTTAATCATTTCTTGATTCTTTAACAATACGGTACCAGTCCGTAAAGTTACTTGTCAGACTTAACAGTATTTCTATCTCAATTACAAGACTAGCGCATGGTAGAAAAACGGGTGCCAATTCTACAAATTTAATTCAAAATACTATTCAGACTATGTTCATGATAATTAGTTCATGTTTTAATCTAATTACTAATGAACTCCCACTTAATACAACATCCCTCATAGTTGTTTAGTGGCACACGATCCATATCCACTACACCAAAACCGATCATCACTTGAGATGATGTAGCTTCAATGGTGAACATCAACATGTTGATCATATCATCCATATGACTCGTGTTCAACCTTTCGCTTTCTGTGTTCCGAGGCCATGTCTGTACATGCTAGGTTCGTCAAGCAAACCCAAGTATTTCCGCGTGTGCAACATGGCTTACACCCGTTGTATGTGAACGTAGAATCTATCACATCCGATCATCACGAGATGCTTCAAAACGACGAACTGTAGCAACGGTGCATACGAGGGGAGAACACTTTATTATCTTGATATTAATGTGAGGGATCATCTTATAATGCTATCGTCGCGATCTAATCAATATAAGATGCATAAAAGGATTAACATCACATGCAATTCATATGTGATATGATATGGCCCTTTAGTCTTTGCGCCTTTGATCTTCATCTCCAAAGCACGGACATGATCTCCATCATCAACGGGCATGATCTCCATCATCGTCGGCGTAGCGTCAAGGTCCATGGCGCCGTCTTCATGGTTGTTCACCGTGTGTAGCAACTATTACAACTACTTTGAAATAATACTACAACATGAAATATAAAGACAACCATAAGGCTCCTGCCGGTTGCCACAATACAATAATGATCATCTCATACATATTCATCATCACATCATGGCCATATCACATCACCAAACCCTGCAAAAACAAGTTAGACGGCTCTAATTTGGTTTGCATATTTTATGTGGTTTAGGGTTTTCGATTAAGATCCAATCTACCTACGAACATGAACCACAACGGTGATACTAATGTTGTCAGTTGAAAGAGTAAATTGAATCTTAACTATGGTGAGAGAGACAGACACCCGCAAAGCCACTTATGCAATACAAGTTGCATGTCGAGCGTGGAGCAAGTCTCATGAACGCGGTCATGTAAAGTTAGCCCGGGCCGCTTCATCCCACCATCCCGCAAGATGCAAAGTACACTAACCAAAAACAACAAGAGCATCAATGCCCACAAAACCATTGTGTTCTACTCGTGCAACCAATCTATGCATAGACACGGCTCTGATACCACTGATGGGATTCGTAGCATAGAAAACAAAAAAATTCCTACCGCAAAAACGAATAACAAGCCAAGATCCAATCTAGAAGATGGTAGCATCGAGAAGATCATAAGACTAGCCCTCGAAGATTTCCAAAGCCTACGAGATTAGATCTCGTTGTTGCTGTAGTCGATCACTTGCCGCTTTCAAAAGCGCGTAGAAGATCTTGACGGTGCCACAGTCGGGCAGCACCTCCGTACTCGGTCACACATTCGGTGTTGATGACGACGTTCTTCTCCCCGTTCCAGCTGGCAGCGGATGTAGTAGATCCTCCTCGGAATCCCGCAGCACGATGGCATGGTGACGGTGGTGGTGGAGATCTCCGACAGGGCTTCGCCGTAAGCGCTGCGGGAGAAGAAGGAGGAGGGAGTAGCTAGGGTTTGGGAGAGGGAGAGCTAGGTGATGTCTACGCACGCTTCTATTCCTGTAGACAGTGTTGGGCCTCCAAGAGCACAGGTTTGTAGAACAGCAACAAGTTTCCCTTAAGTGGATCACCCAAGGTTTATCGAACTCAGGGAGGTAGAGGTCAAAGATATCCCTCTGAAGCAACCCTGCAATTAAGATACAAGAAGTCTCTTGTGTCCCCAACATACCTAATACACTTGTCAGATGTATAGGTGCACTAGTTCGGCGAAGAGATAGTGAAATACAAGTAATATGGATGATTGTAAGTAGCAATTGCAATCTGAAATAAAAATGGCAGCAAGCGAACATGCAACAGAACTTGTTGGAAACGGTGTTTCAATACTTAGAAACAAGGCCTAGGGATCATACTTTCAATAGTGGACACTCTCAACAATGATCACATAATTGAATAAATAAATGCTACTCTTAAACACTCTCTTGTTGGATAACAAACACCATTCATTGTGTAGGGCTACAAGAGCACACCTCAAGCCGGAGTAAACAAGCTCCACAACGTTCGGAGTTCATATTAAAGTAACCTCTAGAGTGCATAATAGACCGTTGCAATTTAGACCGAGTACTAACATAGCATACACACTGTCACCAATAGCTATGAAAGGGGGAATAGATCACATCAATACTATCATAGTAATAGTTAACTTCATAATCTACAAGAGATTACAATCATAACCTACACCAAGTACTACATGATGCACACACTGTCAACTTTACATCATGGAGGAGGAATAGACTACTTTAATAACATCACTAGAGTAGCACATAGATTAATAGTGATACAAAGCTCATGATCACATAAAGATCACACCATGGGAGAGAGAGATGAACCACATAGCTACCGGTAGAGCCCTCAGCCTCGGGGGAGAACTACTCCCTCCTCGTCGTGGGAGACAGCAATGGCGATGAAGATGGCGGTGGTGTCGATGGAGATGACTCCGGGGGCAATTCCCCGTCCCGGCGGCGTGCCGGAACAGAGACTTCTGTCCCCCGAAACTAGGTTTCGCGATGGCGGCGGCGCTCCTGGAGTCTTTCTGGAATATGATCGATTGATGTAAGGTTTTCGCGTCGCGAGGAATATATAGGCGAAAGGGCGGCGCGAGGGGGTGCCTGGGGGGCCACCCCATAGGGCGGCGCCCCCCCCCCCCCTCTTGGCCACGCCCCAGTATGGTCTGGCGGCCGTGGGCCCCTCCCTGACTTGCCCTTCTGGCTCCGTGTGTCCCTCGGAGAAATAGGAGGTTTGGCTTTTGTTTCGTCGAATTCCGAGAATATTGCCCGAACAACTTTTCTGGAACCAAAAACAGCAGAAAACAGGAACTGGTACCTCGGCATCTTGTTAATAGGTTAGTCCCGGAAAATGCAAAGAATCATTATAAAGAGTGAGCAAAACATGTAGGTATTGTCATAAAACTAGCATGGAACATCAGAAATTATAGATACGTTGGAGACGTATCAAGCATCCCCAAGCTTAGTTCCTACTCGCCCTCGAGTAGGTAAACGATAAAAAGAATAATTTCTGAAGTGACATGCTACCAACATAATCTTGATCAATACTATTGTTAAGCATATGAGATGAATGAAGTATTCAAAGCAATGGTAAAGATGATGATTAAAAAACTGAATCATATAGCAAAGACTTTTCATGAATAGTAATTTCAAGACAAGCATCAAAAAGTCTTGCATAAGAGTTAACTCATAAAGCAATAGATTCTTAATAGAAGGTTTTGAAGCAACACAAAGGAAGATTTAGTTTCAGCAATTGATTTCAACTTGTAACATGTATATCTCATGGATAGTTGTCAACATAAAGCAATATAACAAGTGCAATAAGTAAACATGTAAGAATCAATGCACGCAGTTGACACAAGTGTTTGCTTCTAAGATAGAAAGAAGTAGGTAAACTGACTCAACATAAAGTAAAAGAAAGGCCCTTCGCAGAGGGAAGCATGGATTACTCATGTGCTAGAGCTTTTTATTTTGAAAACATGGAAACAATTTTGTCAACGGTAGTAATAATTCATATGTGTTATGCATAAAACCTCCTATAAGTTGCAAGCCTCATGCATCGAATACCAATAGTGCCCGCACCTTGTCCTAATTAGCTCGGATTTCCATGGATTATCATTGCATTACATATGTTTCAACCAAGTGTCACAAAGGGGTGCCTCTATGCCACCTGTACAAAGGTCCAAGGAGATAGATCGCATTTGATTTCTCAGCTTTGATAGATCTCAACTTAAGGACATCCATACCGGGACAACATAGAAAACAGATAATGGACTCCTCTTTTTAATGCTTAAGCATTCAACAACAGATAATATTCTCATAAGAGATTGATGATTAATGTCCAAGCTGAAACTTCCACCATGATACATGGCTTTGGTTGGCGGCCCAATGTTCTTCTCTAACAATATGCATACTCAAACCATTTAATCATGATAAATCACCCTTACTTCAGACAAGACGAACATGCATATCAACTCACATGATATTCAACAAAGGTGTAAAAAGTTGATGGCGTCCCCAGAAACATGGTTACCTCTCAACAAGCAACTTATAAGAAATAAGATACATAAGCGACATATTCAATACCACAATAGTTTTTAAGCTATTTTCCCATGAGCTATGTATTGCAAAGACAAGGAATGAAATTTTAAAGGTAGCACGCAAGCAATTTACTTTGGAATGGCAGAGAAATACCACATATAGGTAGTTATGGTGGACACAAATGGCATGAGTTTTGGCTCAAGGTTTTTGGATGCACGAGAAGCATTTCCTCTCAGTACAAGGCTTTGGCTAGCAAAGTTGTTTGAAGCAAACACAAGTATGGACCGGTACAGCAAAACTTACATAAGAACATATAGCAAGCATTATAAGACTCTACACTGTCTCCTTGTTGCTCAAACACTTTTACCAGAAAATATCTAGACTGTAGAGAGATCAATCATGCAATCCAAATTTCAACAAGCTCTACAGTAGTTCTCCACTAATAGGTTTAAACTACATGATGCAAGAGCTTAAACATGATCTATGAGATCTCAAAACAATTGCCAAGTATCAAATTATTCAAGACAATATACCATTTACCACATGAAGCATTTTCTGTTTCCAGCCAAATAGCAATCAACGAAGCGGTTTTCAACTCCGCCCTGAACATGAATTAAGAACACAAGTGTTCATATGAAAAAGCGGAGCGTGTCTCTCTCCCAAACAAACATGGTATGATGGTGCCCACGTTATTGAAAATAAAATACACAACAGAAAATAAAGACGCTCCAAGAATAACACATAGTATATGAAGCAATAAAAATATAGTGAACGGAAATAGGACCTGATATTTTTATTGATGAAGAAGGGGATGTCTTGGGCATCCCCAAGCTTTGACGCTTGTACTTCTTGAATATATCTTGGGGTGACATGGGCACTCCCAAGCTTGAGCTTTTGTCCATTCTTCATCTCATCTCATCATTCTTCTTTCCTACACTTAAAAACTTCCTTCATACAAAACTCATCACAAATCTCATTAGCAGCGTTAGTGCAATGATAATATTAATCAAATCTAGAAAGTTCAGTATGACATATGAAAATCATTTTAATAAGCATTAGCTACTGTAGCACAACTTCAATAAGGTTCTTTCATCAAGAGAACTGAAAAAGGTGGGCAAAAAGATGCAAATGCAAAACAGTGCAAGAATCTGTCAAAACAGAACAGTTCGTAAAAATTGATTTTTGAAAAATAGTTACGCTGCGTAACTCGAAAAACTCTGAACTAATGAAAGTTAGATAAATACCTGGGGAAGATGCTCGTAAATTGGTAGCTCAAACTTACGTTCTGGTGATTTTTGACGATTTTTCTCGTGACGAACCAGAAACAGTAAACAAGATTGCAAATCTCCCAAATACCACTTTCTTACCATTAGAAGCAATTCTTGGCACAAAAACAAAACAAACATGATAAGGAGAGGTTGCTACAGTAGTAACAACTTCCAAGACACAACAAAACAGTAGCAAAAATAAAAACATGGGTTATCTCCCAAGAAGTGCTTTCTTTATAGCCATTAAGATGGGCTCAGTAATTTTAATGATACTCTGCAAGAAATAAGAGTTGAAGCAAAAGAGAGCATCAAAAGCAAATAAGAAACACTTTTAAGTCTAACCCACTTCCTATGAAAAGGAATCTTGTAAATAAACAAGTCATGTAAGCATAATGCAACAAGCATAGAAAGGCAACACAAGCGCAACTTCAAGATTCTCAACATAAAGAGGGGAAACTTAATATTATTAAGATGCATATAACCATGTTTCCCTCTCTCATAATAACTTTCAGTAGCATCATGAACAAACTCAACAATATAACTATCACATGAAACATTCTTATCATGAGCTACATGCATAAAATTATTACTCTCCACATAAGCATAGTCATTACTATTAATTGTAGTGGGAGCAAATTCAATAAGATAGCTATCATTATTATTCTCATCACCATAATCATCATATATAGGAGGCATATTGTAATCATAATTAATTTTCTCCTCAATAGTAGGTGGACTAAAAATATCATGCTCCTCAAAACTAGCTTCCCCAAGCTTAGAACTTTCTATATCATTATGGAAAGAAACATGGATGGTACTAATACTATGGGAATTATTAACATCATCATTTTCAGAATTAGTGTCCCAGAGATCTTCAATATCAAAAGTAGTGTGCTCTTCCAAATCAAGATCACTAATATAGGTAAAGGGCATAGGAAGATCATTGTACTCAGATTCATTATCATAATAATCATTAGGAGCAACATACTTACGGTTACATATCGTTATCTCATACACGCGGGGATATGCCGTTACCTCTTTCTTTTTATTCCCCCTCTTCTTCCTCTTCTTCGTTCCCTTCTTCTTCTTCTTCTCCTTCTCCTCGTTCCCTTCTTTAGGAGGAAGAGGATTGAAGGGAGGCTTCTCCACATAACCTGATTTATTTCCAGAAACAATACAAGAAACTTGGGAGGATTCCTCCTTTTCATTAATAAGTTCAGAACACACAGCGGTCCTATCATATTTTGGCAAAGTGTCATCTTCTAAAATATTTTGTATGTAAGTATTTGTGTGGCAATTATCAATGCAATAAGAAAGACACCCATGCAGGACACTATTAATATCAAGAGCACTCATATCCACCAAAGAAGTTTTTCTCAATAACTCTTCACACCCCAAAAATAAAGTAAGTTCATCATGCTAATTAGGAGTGATTTCATCATCACAATACAAATTTGCATCACTCATAAGGTTCAAATTATCATTGGAGGAGCATTGAAAATTAAAATGACCCACTCTATGGCAAAGTTCACAAATAAAAGGATAGAGGGCACAAACTTTTTCACCAAGATCATCTAGAGCCCTAGACCACTTTCTAGTTTTTTCATTCCTGTGATGGATACAATATTCTTCTTCAATTTTACTCTTTTCACAAGGTCTATGAACTCCACAAAAATTAACATGCTTATAGGAAATAGCATTTTCAGAAGTTTGAGCATGTTTATTGCAATCATTAACAAAAATTTCATTTTCCATGCAAGTGTCTTTAAAAGGTTCATGGTACATGTACCAATTTTCTTTAGGAACATTAATATGAGAAGCAAAGGATCTATAGCAATCGACCATAATTTGAGGATCAAGGTATTTAGCACTAAGCTTTTGAAAATTAGCAGTTTGAGCGAAAGACTTAATGCAATCATACTCGTAGTTTATACATGATTCTTTACCTTTGTCATTCTCCCAATCTTCAGTATTGCTTTGAATTCTTTCAAGAAGATCCCATCTAGCTTCAACCTCCTTGTTTCTGAAAGATCCCTCCAAACAGGCATCTAGATAGTCCTTGTGATGTCCTGAAAGCCTTGCATAAAAATTATTAATAATAACATTACGGGGGAGCTCATGAATGGGACATTTGAGCATTAGTGACTTCAATCTCCCCCATGCTTGGGAAATACTCTCTCCATCACGAGGATAAAAGTTATAAATGTAATTCCTATCAACATGCACTTCATGAGGAGGATAAAATTTAGAGTAAAAGAGAGATTCAAGTTGTTTCCAATTCGATGGTTGTTCATCCAGCAGCCTATACCATTCCTTTGCTTTGTCCTTAAGTGACAATGGAAATAATTTCCTCATAACATTTTCTCTTGATAAACCTACAATCTCAAATAACTCACAAAGTTCTGTAAATTTAGACAAGTGAACACTTGGATGGACTGATCCATCCCCTACATACCGATCATTCATAACCCTTTCAACAATTTTCATAGGTATTTTAAAAGGAATACTTTCAACAGGTGGATTTGGAATATCACAAGCATCATTCGAACTACCACATATTGGAGACAAAGCATTATCAAGGCAAAACACTTCTTCAAAAGCTGAGGAGCAAAAAAGATTATTTTTATATAAACTAGCTTCCCCAAGCTTAGACTTTTCCATAGCATTAGCAGTAATTGCGTTCATACTAATAACATTGCTACTAGCATGCAAATAAGGTTCCATAGGTTTTTTAATTTTCGCATCAAACAATCCATGTCTTAACTCAGGTAAAAGATTAAAAAGCTCACTAAAAATTTTGTTGTTTTCCATTATGCCTAACTAGTGAAAATAAAAACAAGAGACAAAAAGATAAAATTGCAGAATCTAAAGGAAATACCTTCGAGCACTCACACACCGGCAACAGTGCTAGGAAATAGCTTAGTAGTCGGAGGATGTGAATACCTTTTACCTTACCTCCCCGGCAACGGCGCCAGAAAATAGCTTGATGTCTACGCACGCTTCTATTCCTATAGACAGTGTTGGGCCTCCAAGAGCAGAGGTTTGTAGAACAGCGAGCAAGTTTCCCTTAAGTGGATCACCCAAGGTTTATCGAACTCAGGGAGGTAGAGGTCAGAGATATCCCTCTCAAGCAACCCTGCAATTAAGATACAAGAAGTCTCTTGTGTCCCCAACACACCTAAGAGCATCTCCAGTCGCGTCCCCCAAAGCGTCCCCCAAAGGGATTTGGGGCGCGCCGGACCAAAAATGCGTTCCAGCCGCGTCCCCCAAAGCCCATTTTTGTCCGGCGCGCCCCGATACGGTGTCCGGCGCCCCGAGCCCGTCCCCGTCCCACAGGGGACGCACCGGGGACGCCGGACACAACGAAAAGCGAGGCGGGGAGTTGCGGGGCCGACCCGCCAGCGGCACAATTAATTTTAACCTAACTGTCGCCTACCTCGCGACGGAAGTTATTGGCGCGCAGCGACGGTGCAGTTCCCGCAGCGACGGTGCAGCTCCCAGACACGGCACAGCGACGTGTCCCGTCGCGCCTAGCTCTGCGTGCCACCAGACAGGGGTTTAGTTTTTTTGCAATATTTTATATTTGTGTCCACCATGGTTCAAACTATGTATTAGTTTGTGGAAAACCATGTTCCTAACTATGTCTTCGTGTAAACCACGTTCCCAATTATGTATTAGTTTGTGGAAATTGAAATAAAAATGCCAAAAAAATGTATTTTAAATGTTTGGGGCGGCGTTTGGGGGACGCGGCTGGGGAGCGACGTCCCCCAAACGCGGCACGAACAAAACACGTCCCCCAAACGCTCAATCTGGCGTGGTTTGGGGGACGGTTTGGGGGACGCGACTGGAGATGCTCTAATACACTTGTCAGATGTATAGGTGCACTAGTTCGGCGAAGAGATAATGAAATACAAGTAATATGGATGATTGTAAGTAGCAATTGCAATCTGAAATAAAAATGGCAGCAAGCGAACATGCAACAAAACTTGTTGGAAACGGTGTTTCAATACTTAGAAACAAGGCCTAGGGATCATACTTTCACTAGTGGACACTCTCAACAATGATCACATAATTGAATAAATAAATGCTACTCTTAAACACTCTATTGTTGGATAACAAACACCATTCATTGTATAGGGCTACAAGAGCACACCTCAAGCCGAAGTAAACAAGCTCCACAACGTTCGGAGTTCATATTAAAGTAACCTCTAGAGTGCATAATAGACCGTTGCAATTTAGACCGAGTACTAACATAGCATACACACTGTCACCAATAGCTATGAAAGGGGAATAGATCACATTAATACTATCATAGTTATAGTTAACTTCATAATCTACATGAGATTACAATCATAACCTACGCCAAGTACTACATGATGCACACACTGTCAACTTTACATCATGGAGGAGAAATAGACTACTTTAATAACATCACTAGCGTAGCACATAGATTAATAGTGATACAAAGCTCATGATCACATAAAGATCACACCATGGGAGAGAGAGATGAACCACATAGCTACCGGTAGAGCCCTCAGCCTCGGGGGAGAACTACTCCCTCCTCGTCGTGGGAGACAGCAATGGCGATGAAGATGGCGGTGGTGTCGATGGAGATGACTCCGGGGGGAATTCCCCGTCCCGGCAGCGTGCCGGAACAGAGACTTCTGTCCCCCGAAACTAGGTTTCGCGATGGCGGCGGCGCTCCTGGAGTCTTTCTAGAATATGATCGATTGATGTAGGGTTTTCGCGTCGCGAGGAACATATAGGCGAAAGGGCGGCGCGAGGGGGTGCCTGGGGGGCCCACCCCATAGGGCGGCACGCCCCCCTCTTGGCCGTGCCCCAGTATGGTCTGGAGGCCGTGGGCCCCTCCCTGACTTGCCCTTCTGGCTCCGTGTGTCCCTCGGAGAAATAGGAGGTTTGGCTTTTGTTTCGTCGAATTCCGAGAATATTGCCCGAACAGCTTTTCTGGAACCAAAAACAGCAGAAAACAGGAACTGGCACCTCGGCATCATGTTAATAGGTTAGTCTCGGATAATGCATAAAATCATTATCAAGTGTCAGCAAAACATGTAGGTATTCTCATAAAACTAGCATGGAACATCAGAAATTATAGATACGTTGGAGACGTATCACTAGGGCTGCGACTTGTGGAGCTCTTGGGGCTCCCCTTTCCCTCCTTTTATAGGTGGAAAAGGTCCTTGGGTCGTCCAAGACCTGCCCCAAAGTTTGGGAGAGTTCCGGTAGGTTTCTGTCAGCCGAAACCTACTAGAACTAGGACTCTTTTGCCAAATCCGAATCTGCCTTAGGGGAAACTTCTTAACCCTTAAGGAAAACGTGGATACACCTATTATGGAACCCTCCGGACTTCCTTAGACAGTCCGGGTCGTCCCGGACACTTCCAGAACCTTCCACAATATTCCGGACTATTCCGGTCCTTCCAAAACCTTCTAAAAGCTCCGGTCAAAACACCGGAATTTTTCCGAACCCCGGAAAATAACTTCCCATATATGAATCTTATTCTCCAGACCATTCCGAACCTCCTCGTGATGTCTTGGATCCCATCCGAGACTTCGAACAACATTCGAGCTCCATTCCATATTCCATATCTACTTAAAACGACATCAAACCTTAAGTGTGTCACCCTACGGTTCGAGAACTATGCGGACATGATCGAGACTCTTCTCCGATCAATAACTAATAGCGGGACGTGGAGATCCATAATAGCTCCCACATATTCAACGATGACTTCGTGATCGAAAGAACCATTAACATATGATACCAATTCCCTTTGTCGCGCGATACGTTACTTGTCCGAGATTCGATCATCGGTATCTCCATGCCTAGTTCAACCTCGTTACCGACAAGTACTCTTTACTCGTACCGTGGCATATCATCTCTTGTGAACCAGTCACATGCTTGCAAGCTAATCAGACAACATTCCACCGAGAGGGCCCAGAGTATATCTATCCGTCATCGGGATGGACAAATCCCACTCTTGATCCATATGCCTCAACTCACACTTTCCGAATACTTAATCTCATCTTTATAACCACCATTTACGCAGTGGCGTTTGATGTAATCAAAGTACCCTTCCGGTATAAGTGATTTACATGATCTCATGGTCGAAGGACTAGGTAACTATGTATCGGAAGCTTATAGCAAATTGAACTTAATGACTTGATCTTATGCTACGCTTATTTGGGTGTATGTCCATTATATCATTCATTCAATGACATAACCTTGTTATTAATAACATCCAATGTTCATGATCACGAAACCATGATCATCTATTAATCAACAAGCTAGTTATTCAAGAGGTTTACTAGGGACTCCTTGTTGTTTACATAACACACATGTATCAATGTTTCGGTTAATACAATTATAGCATGGTATGCAAATATTTATCATAAACACAAAGATATATTATAATAACCACTTTATTATTGCCTCTTGAGCATATCTCCAACACGATATGCTTCGTTTATATAGTTCTCCTTTAACCACTTTGAATGCTTTAGATCGCCTGATGACTATGCGTGCTTCCACTGGATCTTTGGGTATTTCCTCCCTCGTGATATACGCTAGATACGTTTGCATCCATGGGATTTGTATCATCATCACTTCTTCTGGCTCTTCCTCTCCATCCGAAATCGGCGGTTCTGAGGCTGCCGCAGCCCCGAGGCTTTCTTAGTCTTATCTTTGTTCTTCGACTGCTTCTGCACCACAAATTTCTTCGGCTTGGTTGATCTCTCACTGATTTCTTCCCAAAACACTCCTGGTGGTATGGGTAGACACTGTGACCCGATATTTGCCAAAACGTCGGCTTCATCATTGCTGAGTCTGCTCACATGATTTACTACACATCCGTCGAAGGTTTTCTCGAGCTCATTGTATGCGTCCCTGTATGCTATCGTGCTGGCGTTGAATGTGTCGCACTTGTTCATCACCTGTTGTGCTACTAGCTGGGAATCACCAAAGATTTTCAGATGCGTGGTGCCGCATGCTTTTGCCATCTTCATCCCGTGGAGAAGAGCTTGATATTCTGCTTCGTTCGTTGAAGCGTTGGGGAAAGTCATCCGAAGTATATACTTCATCTTGTCACCTTGCGGAGAGACAAGTATCACGCCGGCCCCTGCTCCTTCCGCTCTCTTGGACCCGTCAAAATTCATGTGCCAAGTGCTCGATAAATCCGGGGGTCCCTGTATTTTGGATTTCTATCCACTCCGCGACAAAGTCCGGTAGAATTTGCGACTTGATTACTTTTCTTTTTCCATATGTGATGTCCCGAGGGGAAAGTTCTATTCCCCAAAGGGAGACATGTCCTGTAGCTTCTGGATTGTTCAAAATGTTCGAGAGGGGCGCCTCATTCACCACTACTATCCGGTGTGCCGAAAAATAGTGCCTTAGCTTTCTTGCTGACATGAAAACTCCGTACGCTAGCTTCTGGTAATGCGGGTAGCGCTACTTGGATGGGGACAAAACCTCTGTAAGGAAATATACTGGGCGTTGAACTCCATGAATTTTTCCTTCTTCTTCCTGCTCTACCACGAGAACTGTGCTGACCACCTAAGGTGTGGCCGCAATGTACAACAGCAGGGGCTCTTTTTCTCGTGGTGCCACCAGTACTGGTGGCGTCAAATAGTATGCTTTAGGTCCTCAAAGGCTTTGTCTGCTTCCTCGTTCCACTCGAACTTTTCTCCTTGCTTTATAAGCGCGTAAAAGGGCAACACTTTTTCTTCCAATCTCGCGACGAATCTGCTTAGAGATGCGACTCGCCCCGTTAGTTGTTGTATCTCCTTGAGCTTATTTGGTTTCCTCATTGTCAGGATAGCTTGTATTTTCTCTGTGTTTGCCTCAATTCCTCTGGCTGATACCAAGTATCCGAGAATTTCTCCCGGAGGAACACCAAAGAGGAACATTTTGTCGGGTTCAGCTTGATGCGGAACTTGTCGAGATTATCAAATGTTTCTCGAAGATCTTTGATGAGGGATGACCCTTGTTTTGTTGTGATGACAACGTCATCGATGTACACTTGGACGTTTTTGTTAGTTTGTGTGGCGAGGCACTTTTGAATCATCCTCTGGTACGGTGCCCCTGCTTTTTTAACCCGAAGGGCATGTTTCTGTAGCAGAACACGCCATAAGGGGTTATGAAAGCTGTTTTGACTTCATCTTATTTTTTCAGTTGGATCTGGTTGTAACCGAATATGCGTCCAGGAAGGAAAGACATTCACAACCTGCCATGGAGTCGATGATTTGGTCGATCCTTAGGAGGGGGAAGTGATTCTTTGGACAATGTTTGTTGAGACACGTGAAATTGACACACATGCGAAGGACTTCAATGTTTTTCTTTAGGACCAGCACTGGGTTGGTGACCTAAGTGGCATCAGTCTTTATTTCTTTGATGAAGCCAGCTTCTTCGAGTCGGTGGATTTCAGATAACATGGCTTTGTCGTTTGGCTCAGAAAAACGTCGCAAAGGTTGTCGAATTGGTCTGGCTCTTGGATCCAAATTAAGTGCGTGGTCGGCAAGTTCCCTGGGTACTCCTGGCATGTCTGCTGGACACCATGCGAAGATTTCCAGCGCTCACGGAGGAACTCGACGAGTGCGCTTTCCTATGCGCTACCCAAGTTGGTCGCGATAGATGTCGTCTTTTTGTGATCCGTCGGGTGGATTTGTACTTCCTTGGAATCCTTGGAGGTGTCGAAAGCTTTCTGTTGCAAGGATCTACCTCCGTCTGGCAGCACATCATGATTGGTTGTCAAATTGGTTTCTTCATATTCAGCTTGCATTCTGAATGATTCATAGAGTTTGTGAAAGTCCTTGCCGCAGTTGTCCGAAACAGCGAAACATCCCTTGACAGTTATTGGGACCTTCGGTCCAGGAATCCTCCATAACAAATATGTGTAATGGGGTACTGCAATGAATCTAGCATATGCATGTTGCCCCAAGAGAGCATGATATTAAGATGTCCAGTCGATGACTTTGAACTCGAGTTTTTATTTTCTGAAGTTTTCAACTGTTCCGAATTGAAAGTAGAGTGTTATCTTGCCTAAGGGATAGGTTGGTTTTCGGGTGTTATACCATGAAAACATGTATCTGTTGGCTTCAAATTGGCTAGCGATATATATTCATCTTCCACAACGTATCCGCTTAGATGAGGTTGATACTGCTCCCTTCATCTATGAACACCCGAGAGACATCGTACCCTCATATGACTGCTGGTAACACCAGTGTTGAGTGTCCCGGACGTGGAACTTGTGGTGGGTGATCCTCTACGCTGAACCCTATTGGGTTGCCTGACCAATTAAGGTACTCGATGGTTGGCGGGGGTGCCAACACTGCCATATTCATCTGCCGAGAAATCAGCTTTTGCGACCTGTTTGATGGTCTGCCCTTCTGTATCATTGTTACCGCACCCTTTGTGCATGTAAACCCCTCGTCGGTGCTCGGAGGACCCGTAATTTGCAACTGATGCTTATTTTTGTAGGATAACGTTGCATAGAAAACAAAAAATTTCCTACCGCGAACACGCAATCCAAGCCAAGATGCAATCTAGAAGACGGTAGCAACGAGGGGGTATTGAGTCTCACCCTTGAAGAGATTCCAAAGCCTACAAGATGAGGCTCTTGTTGCTGCGGTAGACGTTCACTTGCCGCTTGCAAAAGCGCGTAGAAGATCTTGATCACGATCGGTTCCGGCGCCACGAACGGGCAGCACCTCCGTACTCGGTCACACGTTCGGTTGTTGATGAAGACGACGTCCACCTCCCCGTTCCAGCGGGCAGCGGAAGTAGTAGCTCCTCTTGAATCCGACAGCACGACGGCGTGGTGTCGGTGGCGGTGTAGAAGTCCGGCGGAGCTTCGCTAAGCTATGCGGGATGTGGAGGAGCGGGCGGCTAGGGTTTGGGGAGAGGGGGCGCCGGCCACTAAGGGGTGCGGCCACCTTGGTGGTTCATGGGTGGCCGCCCCCTCCCCTTGGCCCCTCATTATATAGGTGGAACCCCAAGAGGTGGTGTCCAAGTCTTCGAATAAGACCCGAACCAAAAACCTTCCATAGGAGGGGGAAACCTAGCCCAACTAGGACTCCCACCCAAAGGTGGGATTTCCACCTCCCATGTGGAGGTGGCCGGCCCCCTATGGTGGAGTCCACTTGGGACTCCACCCCATCTAGGGCTGGCCGGCCATGGAGGTGGAGTCCCTTGTGGACTCCACCTTCCTTGGTGGTTTCTTCCGGACTTTTCTAGAACCTTCTAGAACCTTCCATAGAACCTTCCGCGACATTTTATTCACATAAAATGACATCCTATATATGAATCTTATTCTCCGGACCATTCCGAACTCCTCGTGATGTCCGGGATCACATCCGGGACTCCGAACAAATATTCCAACTCCATTCCATATTCAAGTTCTACCATTTCAACATCCAACTTTAAGTGTGTCACCCTACGGTTCGCGAACTATGCGGACAAGGTTGAGTACTCACTCCGACCAATAACCAATAGCGGGATCTGGAGATCCATAATGGCTCCCACATATTCAACGATGACTTTACTGATCGAATGAACCATTCACATATATTACCAATTCCCTTTGTCTCGCGATATTTTACTTGTCCGAGGTTTGATCTTCGGTATCACTCTATACCTTGTTCAACCTCGTCTCCTGACAAGTACTCTTTACTCGTACCGTGGTATGTAGTCTCTTATGAACTCATTCATATGCTTGCAAGACATTAGACGACATTCCACCGAGAGGGCCCAGAGTATATCTATCCGTCATCGGGATGGACAAATCCCACAGTTGATCCATATGCCTCAACTCATACTTTCCGGATACTTAATCCCACCTTTATAGCCACCCATTTACGCGAGTGGTGTTTGGTGTAATCAAAGTACCTTTCCGGTATAAGTGATTTACATGATCTCATGGTCATAAGGACTAGGTAACTATGTATCGAAAGCTTATAGCAAATAACTTAATGACGAGATCTTATGCTACGCTTAATTGGGTGTGTCCATTATATCATTCACACAATGATATAACCTTGTTATTAATAACATCCAATGTTCATGATTATGAAACTAATCATCCATTAATCAACAAGCTAGTTTAAGAGGCATACTAGGGACTTCTTGTTTGTCTACATATCACACATGTACTAATGTTTCGGTTAATACAATTCTAGCATGATATATAAACATTTATCATAAACATAAAGATATAAATAATAACCACTTTATTATTGCCTCTAGGGCATATCTCCTTCGATCTCCCACTTGCACTAGAGTCAATAATCTAGATTACATTGTAATATACCTAACACCCATAGCATTCCGGTGTTGGTCATGCTTTGCCCTAGGGAGAGCTTTAGTCAACGGATCTGCTACATTCAGATCGGTGTGTACTTTGCAAATCTTTACTTCTCCATCTTCGATGTACTCGCGAATCGAGTGGTAACGCAGCTTGATATGCTTCGAGCTCTTGTGTGACCTTGGCTCTTGTGCATTGGCGATGGCACCCATGTTATCACGAGTAAATGATTAATGGGTCCAATGCACTAGGAACCACACCGAGCTCTACAATGAACCTCTTCATCCATACCGCTTCGATGAAGCCTCCGAAGCCGCTATGTACTCGATTCCGTTGAAGACTTCGCCACCGTGCACTCGCTTCGAGCTTGCCCAGCTTCATCGCAGCACCATTCAATATAAACACGTACCCGGATTGTGACTTAGAGTCATCGGGATCGGTGTTCCAACTTGCATCGGTGTAACTTGTTACAACGAGCTCTTGGTCACCTCCATAACAAAGAAACATATCCTTAGTTCTTTTCAAGTACTTCGGGATATTCTTGACCGCTGTCCAGTGTTCCATTCCTGGATCACTTTGATATCTCGCTAGTCAAACTAACGAGCATGCGCTATATCCGGTCTTGTACATAGCATGGCATACATAATAGAGCCTACTCGCCGAAGCATAGGGGATTTGATTCATCCTTTCTCTTTCTTCTGCCGTAGCCGGTCCTTGAGTCTTACTCAAGACCTTGCCCGGTAACATAGGTAAAAACCCTTTCTTACTTTCGTCCATTCTAAACTTCTTTAGAATCTTGTCCGAGTATGTACTCGTGATAGCCCTATTAGGCGTCTTGATCTATCTCTATAAATCTTGATGCCTAATATATACGATGCTTCACCAAGGTCTTTCATTGAAAAACTGTTATTCAAATAACCTTTTACACTCGCTTAATAGTTCTATATCATTCCCGATCAATAATATGTCATCTACATATAATATCAGGAATGCTACAGAGCTCCCACTCACTTTCTTGTAAATACAAGCCTCTCCATGACACTGTATAAACCCGAAGTCTTTGATCACCTTATCAAAGCGTCGGTTCCAACTTCTCGATGCTTGCTTCAGTCCATAGATTGAACGCTGAAGTTTGCATACTTTGTCAGCATTTTTAGGATCAACAAAACCTTTGGGTTGTACCATATACAACTCTTCCTCAATGTCTCCATTAAGGAATGCCGTTTTGACATCCATCTGCCAAATCTCATAATCGAAAAATGCAGCTATTGCTAACAAAATCCTCACAGATTTTAGCTTCGCTACGGGTGAGAAAGTCTCATCGTAGTCAATTCCTTGAATTTGTCGGAAACCCTTTGCGACAAGTCGAGCTTTATAGACGAGTAATATTACCATCGAGCATCTGTTTTTCTCTTGAAGATCCATTTATTCTCGACAGCCTTTCGGCTATCGGGTAAGTCTACCAAAGTCCATACTTTGTTATCATACATGGATCCCATTTCGGATTTCATGGCTTCTTGCCATTTGTTGGAATCCGGGCTCATCATCGCTTCTTCATACGTCGCAGGGTCCTCATCATTGTTATCCACAATCATGACATTTAGACAAGGATCATACCAATCGGGAGTGGCACGTTCCCTTGTCGATCCGCGAGGTTCGATAGTTTCCTCGTTCGAAGTTTCATGATCATTATCATTAGCTTCCTCTCGTTGCCGGTGTAGGCGGTACAGGTACATCTTCCGGTACTCGCGCTACTCGATCAACGAGTATAGATTCATTAATCTCATCGAGTTCTACTTTTCTTCCAGTCACTTCTTTAGTGAGAAATTCTTTCTCAAGAAAGGTTCCGTTCTTAGCAACAAAGATTTTGCCTTCGGATCCGTGATAGAAAGTGTACCCTATAGTTTCCTTAGGGTATCCTATGAAGACGCATTTCTCCGCTTTGGGTTCTAGCTTGTCCGGTTGTAACTTTTTTACATAGGCTTCGCAACCCCAAACTTTAAGGAACGACAGACTTAGGTTTCTTATTAAACCATAATTCATACGGTGTCGTTTCTACGGATTTTGATGGTGCTCTATTTAAAGTGAATGCAGTCTGTCTCTAATGCATAACTCCAAAAAGATAACGGCAAATCAGTAAGAGACATCATAGAACGAACCATATCTAAGAGAGTTCGATTACGACGTTCGGACACACCGTTTCGTTGTGGTGTTCCCGACGGTGTCAATTGTGAAAGTATTCCGCATTTCTTTAAATGCATGCCAAACTCATAACTTAGATATTCACCTCCGCGATCAGATCGTAGAAATTTAATCTTCTTGTTACGTTGATTTTCTACTTCACTTTGGAATTCCTTAAACTTCTCAAAAGTTTCGGATTTATGTTTCATGAAATAGATATACCCATATCTACTCGGATCATCCGTGAAGGTTAGAACATAACGATAACCACCGCGCGATGCTACACTCATTGGTCCGCACACATCGGTATGTATGATTTCCAATAAGTCGGTAGCTCGCTCCATCATACCGGAAAATGGAGTCTTAGTCATTTTTCCCATTAGACATGCTTCGCATCTATCAAGTGACTCAAAGTCAAGTGATTCAAGTAATCCATCAGTATGGAGTTTCTTCATGCGTTTCACTCCAATATGACCAAGACGACAGTGCCACATATAAGTAGAATTATCATTCAATTTAATTCGCTTAGCATCAATGTTATGTATATGCGTATCACTACTATCGAGATCTAATAAAATAAGCCATTCTTTTGTGGTGCTTGACCATAAAAGATATTATTCATAAAAATAGAACAACCATTATTCTCAGACTTGAATGAATAACCGTCTTGCATTAAACAAGATCCAGATATAATGTTCATGCTCAACGCAGGTACATAATAACAATTATTTAGGCTTAAAACTAATCCCGAAGGTAGATGTAGAGGAAGTGTGCCGACTGCGATCACATTGACCTTGGATCCGTTTCCAACGCGCATCGTCACTTCATCTTTCAGCAGTTGTCGTTTATTCTTTAGTTCCTGTTTCGAGTTACAAATATGAGCAACCGAACCAGTATCAAATACCCATGTACTAGAACGAGAACTAGTGAGATAAACATCTATAACATGTATATCAGATATACCTTCTTTCTTCTTCTTGACAAGGCCGCTCTTCAGATCTGCCAAATACTTGGAGCAATTACGCTTCCCGTGTCCCTTCTCCTTGCAGTAATAGCACTCAGCATCAGGCTTAGGGCCGTTCTTAGGTTTCATAGGAGGCGTGGCAGCTTTCTTGCCACCCTTCTTGAATTTTCCCTTAGACTTGCCATGTTTCTTGAAACTGGTGGTCTTGTTGACCATCAACACTTGGTGCTCTTTCTTGATCTCAATCTCAGCAGCTTTTAGCATGCCAAAGAGTTCAGGTAACTCCTTGTTCATGTTCTGCATATTGTAGTTCATCACAAAGTTCTTATAACTTGGTGGCAGTGATTGAAGGACACGATTAATCCCCGATCCGTTAGGAATCACTATTCCCAAGTCACCGAGTTTCTTCGCATGCCCGGTCATGGCGAGCATGTGCTCACTAATGGAGCTGCCTTCTTCCATCATACAGCCGAAGAAATGTTTCGATGCTTCATAGCATTCCACGGCCGCATGAGTCTCAAAAATAGCTTTCAGCTCATTCATCAACTCATGAGGATCGTGGTGCTCAAAACGTTTTTGAAGATCGGATTCCGGATCGCACAGGATGGCACACCGAACTTGAGAGTACCGAGTTTTCCGAGTCTCGTAAACAGCTTTTACTTCATCGGTTTCAGTTTCGCAGGAGGGTCACCTAGCGGTGCATCAAGCACATATTGCAGATTTCCGCCGCAGAGGAAGATCCTCACATGACGGAACCGACCGGTGAAGTTGCTACCGTTGCTCTTAAGCTTTTCTTTCTCTAGGAACTGGTTAAAATTGATTGAGGACGCCATCTCTACAACATATATTTGCAATAGTTTAGACTAAGTTTATGACAAATTGAGTTCAAATTTTAATTCAACATAATTAAAAAATCTAGGTGAACTCCCACTCAAAACAATATCCCTCGCATTGTCTTAGTGATCACACGAACCAAATCCATCGCACCTCAAATCGATCATCACGAGAAAAGGTGTAATTTCAATGGCGAACACTCAAAGTGTTCATCATATCAATCATATGATTCATGCTCTACCTTTCGGTATCACGTGTTCCGAGACCATGTCTGTACATGCTAGGCTCGTCAAGGCCACCTTAGTATCCGCATGTGCAAAACTGTCTTGCACCCGTTGTAAGTACTTATCGAATCTATCACACCCGATCATCACGAGATGCTTCGAAACGATAAGACTTGATAACGGTGCTACTAAGGATGAACACTTTATTATCTTGAGATTTTAGTGAGGGATCATCTTATAATGCTACCGTCGCGATCTAAGCAAAATAAGATGCATAAAAGGATTAACATCACATGCAGCTCATATGTGATATGATATGGCCCTTTTGTCTTTGCGCCTTTGATCTTCATCTCCAAAGCACGGACATGATCTCCATCATCTTCGGGCATGATCTCCATCATCGTCGGCGAAGCACCAAGGTCAATGGCGCCGTCTTCATGATTGTCCTCCATGTAGCAACTATTACAACTATTTTGAAATACTACTCAACATGAAATTTAAAGACAACCATAAGGCTCCTGCCGGTTGCCACAATACAATAATGATCATCTCATACATATTCATCATCACATTATGGCCATATCACATCACCAAACCCTGCAAAAACAAGTTAGACGCTCTAATTTGGTTTGCATATTTTACGTGGTTTAGGGTTTTCGATATAGATCTAATCTACCTACGAACATGAACCACAACGTTGATACTAATGTTGTCAATAGAAGAGTAAATTGAATCTTTACTATAGTAGGAGAGACAGACACTCGCAAAGCCTCTTATGCAATACAAGTTGCATGTCGAACGAGGAACAAGTCTCATGAACGCGGTCATGTAAAGTTAGTCCGAGCCGCTTCATCCCACTATGCCATAAAGATGCAAAGTACTCAACTAAAGATAACAAGAGCATCAACGCCCACAAACCATTGTGTTCTACTCGTGCAACCATCTATGCATAAACCTGGCTCTGATACCACTGTAGGATAACGTTGCATAGAAAACAAAAATTTTCCTACCGCGAACACGCAATCCAAGCCAAGATGCAATCTAGAAGACGGTAGCAACGAGGGGGTATTGAGTCTCACCCTTGAAGAGATTCCAAAGCCTACAAGATGAGGCTCTTGTTGCTGCGGTAGACGTTCACTTGCCGCTTGCAAAAGCGCGTAGAAGATCTTGATCACGATCGGTTCCGGCGCCACGAACGGGCAGCACCTCCGTACTCGGTCACACGTTCGGTTGTTGATGAAGACGACGTCCACCTCCCCGTTCCAGCGGGCAGCGGAAGTAGTAGCTCCTCTTGAATCCGACAGCACGACGGCGTGGTGTCGGTGGCGGTGTAGAAGTCCGGCGGAGCTTCGCTAAGCTATGCGGGATGTGGAGGAGCGGGCGGCTAGGGTTTGGGGAGAGGGGGGCGCCGGCCACTAAGGGGTGCGGCCACCTTGGTGGTTCATGGGTGGCCGGCCCCCTCCCCTTGGCCCCTCATTATATAGGTGGAACCCCAAGAGGTGGTGTCCAAGTCTTCGAATAAGACCCGAACCAAAAACCTTCCATAGGAGGGGGAAACCTAGCCCAACTAGGACTCCCACCCAAAGGTGGGATTTCCACCTCCCATGTGGGGGTGGCCGGCCCCCTATGGTGGAGTCCACTTGGGACTCCACCCCATCTAGGGCTGGCCGGCCATGGAGGTGGAGTCCCTTGTGGACTCCACCTTCCTTGGTGGTTTCTTCCGGACTTTTCTAGAACCTT
This sequence comes from Lolium rigidum, assembly GCF_022539505.1. Lineage (NCBI taxonomy): Eukaryota > Viridiplantae > Streptophyta > Magnoliopsida > Poales > Poaceae > Lolium > Lolium rigidum. The sequence goes on from NC_061508.1 coordinate 298,151,794, forward strand.
CTAGAACCTTCCATAGAACCTTCCGCGACATTTTATTCACATAAAATGACATCCTATATATGAATCTTATTCTCCGGACCATTCCGGAACTCCTCGTGATGTCCGGGATCACATCCGGGACTCCGAACAAATATTCCAACTCCATTCCATATTCAAGTTCTACCATTTCAACATCCAACTTTAAGTGTGTCACCCTACGGTTCGCGAACTATGCGGACAAGGTTGAGTACTCACTCCGACCAATAACCAATAGCGGGATCTGGAGATCCATAATGGCTCCCACATATTCAACGATGACTTTAGTGATCGAATGAACCATTCACATATATTACCAATTCCCTTTGTCTCGCGATATTTTACTTGTCCGAGGTTTGATCTTCGGTATCACTCTATACCTTGTTCAACCTCGTCTCCGACAAGTACTCTTTACTCGTACCGTGGTATGTAGTCTCTTATGAACTCATTCATATGCTTGCAAGACATTAGACGACATTCCACCGAGAGGGCCCGAGTATATCTATCCGTCATCGGGATGGACAAATCCCACTCGTTGATCCATATGCCTCAACTCATACTTTCCGGATACTTAATCCCACCTTTATAGCCACCCATTTACGCGAGTGGTGTTTGGTGTAATCAAAGTACCTTTCCGGTATAAGTGATTTACATGATCTCATGGTCATAAGGACTAGGTAACTATGTATCGAAAGCTTATAGCAAATAACTTAATGACGAGATCTTATGCTACGCTTAATTGGGTGTGTCCATTATATCATTCACACAATGATATAACCTTGTTATTAATAACATCCAATGTTCATGATTATGAAACTAATCATCCATTAATCAACAAGCTAGTTTAAGAGGCATACTAGGGACTTCTTGTTTGTCTACATATCACACATGTACTAATGTTTCGGTTAATACAATTCTTGCATGATATATAAACATTTATCATAAACATAAAGATATAAATAATAACCACTTTATTATTGCCTCTAGGGCATATCTCCTTCAATTTTCACTGGTTAGTGCGGGTGGTTGTGGTAATGGTATGTGCACTTCGCTCCTTGGTCCTTGCACGTAACCTCTGCTCATTGCCTCCGCATGCGTGTTCTCTGTCACCCGTCGCAGAGCTTGAAATGTTTGGCAGTCCTTCTGAAGGTGACACGATTGTCTTCTCCCTTCTGAATCGACGTAAAAATGCATCTGGCACGGTCCATTCAAAAGTTCTTCGGGTGATACGTTGTATGGTCGCGGGTGCCTTGGTCGATTATTTTGTCTGCTGGAAGAACTTGGTGCATCCCTACTGTCACTTCGTTGTTCATTGCTCCTGCGATAATCATCGCGATGGTTGCCACCGCTGTTGCTGCGGAAGCCAGCCGATACTTGGTTGGGACCGTCTTATTCCGCAAAGTTACGGAAGTGTCGCATGTTTTGGTTGCTGTTTCGGGTGAGTGCTGCCGTTTATTGTGGACGGCATCTTCACCATCAGCCCACATGTTCGATGTTTCCATGAGATCTGCTACTGTCCTTGGTTTGGATCTTCCCAGCTCCTTGATGTCTATGGGTGCTTCTATTCTTGTAGACAGTGTTGGGCCTCCAAGAGCAGAGGTTTGTAGAACAGCAGCAAGTTTCCCTTAAGTGGATCACCCAAGGTTTATCGAACTCGGGGAGGAAGAGGTCAAAGATATCCCTCTCAAGCAACCCTGCAATCACGATACAAGAAGTCTCTTGTGTCCCCAACACACCCAATACACTTGTCAGATGTATAGGTGCACTAGTTCGGCGAAGAGATAGTGAAATACAAGTAGTATGGATGTATATGAGTGGTAGTAACGGCGCCAGAAAAGTGCTTGCTGGCGTGCAGTTGATGGTAGTAATATTGCAGGAAGTAAAGATGCAGTAAAACAGTAAACAAGCGATGATTGCAGTATTTGGAAACAAGGCCTATGGATCATACTTTCACTAGTGGACACTCTCAACATTGATCACATAAATAAATAAGTTCTCGTCCTTTGTGCTACATATACTCTTGTTTGATAATGAACACCATTCGTTGTGTAGGGCTACAAGAGCACCTCAATGCCGGAGTTAACAAGCTCCACAACATTCGGCATTCATATTTAAGTAACCTTTAGACCATAATAGATCTTTGCAATTTAAACCGAGTACTAACATAGCATACACACTGTCACCTTTACACTATGGAGGGGGAATAGATCACATCAATACTATCATAGTAATAATTAACTCCATAACCTACAAGAGATTATGATCATAGCCTACGCCAAGTACTACACGATGCACACACTGTCACCATTACACCGTGAAGGAGGAATAGACTACTTTAATAACATCACAAGAGTAGCACATAGACTAATAGTGATACAAAGCTCATATGAATCTCAATCATGTAAGGCAGCTCATGAGATCATTGTATTGAAGTACAAAGGAGAGAGATTAACCAAATAGCTACCGGTACAGCCCTTAGCCTCGATAGAGAACTACTCCCTCCTCATGGGAGACAGCAGCGTTGATGAAGATGGCGGTGGTGTTGATGGAGATGCCTTCCGGGGGAACTTCCCCGTCCCGGCGGCGTGCCGGAAGAGAGACTCCTGTCCCCCAGATCTTGGCTTCGCGATGGCGGCGGCTCTGGAAGGTTTCTCGTACCGTGGCTTTTCCGTATCGAAGATTTAGGTCAGGGACCTTTAAATAGGCGAAGAGGCGGAGTCGGAAGGGTTACGGGGGCGCCACACAATAGGGGGGCGCCCCCCCACTTGGGCCGCGCCGCCCTACTGTCTGGTGGCCCTGTGGCTTTCCTCTGGTCCCTCTCGGGTGTTCTGGAAGCTTCGTGGAATTATAAGATGCTGGGCGTTGATTTCGTCCAATTCCGAGAATATTTCCTTACTAGGATTTCCGAAACCAAAAACAGCGAGAAAACGAGAACCGGCACTTCGGCATCTCGTCAATAGGTTAGTTCCGGAAAACGCATCAAAACGATATAAAGTGTGAACAAAACATGTAGGTATTGTCATAAAACAAGCATGGAACATAAGAAATTATTGATACGTTTGAGACGTATCAAGCATCCCCAAGCTTAGTTCCTACTCGCCCTCGAGTAGGTAAACGATAACAATGATAATTTCTTAAGTGACATGCTACCAACATGATCTTGATCAATACTATTGTAAAGCATATGAGATGAATGCAGCGATTCAAAGCAATGGTAAAGATGATGATTAAACAACTGAATCATATAGCAAATACTTTTCATGAATAGTACTTTCAAGACAAGCATCAATAAGTCTTGCATAAGAGTTAACTCATAAAGCAATAGATTCAAAGTAGAAGGCATTGAAGCAACACAAAGGATGATTAAGTTTCAGCAATTGCTTTCAACTTGTAACATGTATATCTCATGGATAGTTGTCAACATAAAGCAATATAACAAGTGCAATAGGTAAACATGTAAGAATCAATGCACACAGTTGACACAAGTGTTTGCTTCTAAGATAGAAAGAAGTAGGTAAACTGACTCAACAATAAAGTAGAAGAATGGCCCTTCGCAAAGGGAAGCATGGATTACTATTTTGTGCTAGAGCTTTTCATTTTGAAAACATAGAAGCAATTTTGTCAACAGTAGTAATAAAGCATATGCGTTATGTATAAGATATCCTATAAGTTGCAAGCCTCATGCATAGATTACCAATAGTGCCTGCACCTTGTCCTAATTAGCTTGGATTAACACGGATTATCATTGCATATCATATGTTTCAACCAAGTGTCACAAAGGGGTACCTCTATGCCGCCTGTACAGAGGTCTAAGGAGAAAGTTCGCATTTGATTTCTCGCTTTTGATTATTCTCAACTTAGACATCCATACCGGGACAACATAGACAACAGATAATGGACTCCTCTTTAATGCATAAGCATTCAACAACAGATAATATTCTCATAAGAGATTGAGGTTCTGTGTCCAAACTGAAACTTCCACCATGATTCATGGCTTTAGTTAGCGGCCCAATGTTCTTCTCTAACAATATGCATACTCAAACCATTTGATCATGAAAATTGCCCTTACTTCAGACAAGACTAACATGCATAGCAACTCACATGATATTCAACAAAGGTGTAAAAGTTGATGGCGTCCCCAGAAACATGGTTACCGCTCAACAAGCAACTTATAAGAAATAAGATACATGGCAACATATTCAATACCACAATAGTTTTTAAGGCTATTTTCCCATGAGCTATATATTGCAAAGACAAGGAATGAAATTTTAAAGGTAGCATTCAAGTAATCGGAAATTCAATTCGGCTCCCGGGTGTGTATGCTCTCTATACCTAAAAATTATATTTCGAGTTGTCGAAAAATTTTGACAAAAAATTCTACATGTACATCTCCATAATATATGTGCATTCATCAAGTTTCATGCAAAATCAATATTTTTTGAGGTCTATGTAAAAAAGAGAAAATTTATCTTTTAAAAAGCATTAATTTTAGCACTAAGTTTTGTCTTTTTATACACGTCACATGACAAGTCCATTTTTTATGAAACAACTTTGTAAGCGTGTAGCACGTGAAGTTGTACGTGCGAATTTTTCGTTTCAATTTTTTTTGAAATTCAAAATATGTGTAAGATGAATTTCAAAATAAAGGGAGCATATGCTCCCATGTTCCAAAACACCACTCCCTCAAGTAATGTACTTTGGAATGGCAGAGAAATACCATGTGGTAGGTAGGTATGGTGGACACAAATAGCATAGTTTTTGGCTCAAGGATTTGGATGCACGAGAAGAATCCCTCTCAATACAAGGCTAGGCTAGCAAGGTTGTTTGAAGCAAACTCAAGTATAAAACGGAGCAGCAAGACTCACATATGAACATATTGTAAGCATTATAAGACTTTACATCGTCTCCTTGTTGTTCAAACACCTTAACCAGAAAATATCTAGACTCTAGAGAAACTAATCATGCAAACCAAATTTTAACAAGCTCTATGTAGTTCTTCATTAATAGGTGCAAAGTACATGATGCAAGAGCTTAAACATGATCTATATGAGCACAACAATTGCCAAGTATCAAATTATTCAAGACAATATACCAATTACCACATGAAGCATTTTCCGTTTCCAACCAAATAGCAATGAACGAAGCAGTTTCAACCTTCGCCATGAACATTAAGAGTAAAGCTAAGAACACATGTGTTCATACGCAACAGCGGAGCGTGTCTCTCTCCCACATCAGCATGAATTTATTCAAACATAAACAAAAATAAAAGCAAACAGACGCTCCAAGTAAAGTACATAAGATGTGACCGAATAAAAATATAGTTTCAATAGAAGAAACCTGATAAATTGTTGATGAAGAAGGGGATGCCTTGGGCATCCCCAAGCTTAGACGCTTGAGTCTTCTTGAAATATGCAGGGATGAACCATGGGGGCATCCCCAAGCTTAGACTTTTCACTCTTCTTGATCATAGTATATCATCCTCCTCTCTTGAGCCTTGAAAACTTCCTCCACACCAAACTTAAAACAAACTCATTAGAGGGTTAGTGCATAATCAAAAATTCACATGTTCAGAGGTGACACAATCATTCTTAACACTTCTGGACATTGCCCAAAACTACTGGAAGTCAATAGAACAAAGAAATCCATCCAACACAGCAAAAGAGGCAATGCGAAATAAAAGGCAGAATCTGTCAAAACAGAACAGTCCGTAAAGAAGAATTTTTTAGAGGCACTGGACTTGCTCAGATGAAAATGCTCAAATTGAATGAAAGTTTCGTACATATCTGAGGATCACGCACGTAAATTGGCAGATTTTTCTGAGTTACCTATAGAGAACCCTGCCCAAATTCGTGACAGACAGAAATCTGTTTCTGCGCAGTAATCCAAATCTAGTATCAACATTACTATCAAAGACTTTACTTGGCACAACAATGCAATAAAATAAGATAAGGAGAGGTTGCTACAGTAGGAAACAACTTCCAAGACTCAAATATAAAACAAAAGTACTGTAGAAAAATAAAAACATGGGTTATCTCCCAAGAAGTTCTTTCTTTATAGCCATTAAGATGGGCTCAGTAATTTCAATGATGCACTCCCAAGAAATAAGAGTTGAAGCAAAAGAGAGCATCAAGAAGCAAATTCAAAACAAATTTAAGCCTAACCCACTTCCTATGAAAAGGAATCTTGTAAATAAACAAGTCATGTAGGCATAATGCAACAAGCATAGGAAAACTAGACAAGCGCAACTTCAAGATTTTCAGCATATAGAGAGGTGTTTTAGTAACATGAAAACTTCTACAACCATATTTTCCTCTCTCATAATAACTTTCAGTAGCATCATGAACAAGTTCAACAATATAACTATCACATAAAACATTCTTATCATGAGCTATATGCATAAAATTATTACTCTCCACATAAGCATAATCAATTTTATTAGTTGTAGTGGGAGCAAATTCAACAAAGTAGCTATCATTATTATTCTCATCAAGTGTAGGAGGCATAGTATAATCATAATAAAATTTACTCTCCATAGTAGGCGGCACCAAAAGACCACTATCATTATAATCATCATATATGGGAGGCATATCATAATCAACATAAACTTTCTCCTCAATACCCGGAGGGCTAAAGAGATCATTTTCATCAAAACCGACCTCCCCAAGCTTAGAATTTTCTATATCATTATCAACAATGGTGTTCAAAGTGTTCATACTAATATTACTACTAGCATGCAAAAAAGGTTCCATAGGTTTTTTAATTTTCGCATTAAACCATTCATGTCTTGACTCAGGAAATAGTTTAAAAAGCTCACAGATGTTTTACATTATGCCTTACTAGTGTTTAACAAGAAACAAAAAGATGCAATTGCAGGATCTAAAGGAAATATCTTCGAGCACTCACACACCGGCAACAGTGCTAGAAAATAGCTTAGTAGTCGGAGGATGTGAATACCTTTTACCTTACCTCCCCGGCAACGGCGCCAGAAAAGTGCTTGATGTCTACGAGTGCTTCTATTCTTGTAGAAAGTGTTGGGCCTCCAAGAGCAGAGGTTTGTAGAACAATAGCAAGTTTCCCTTAAGTGGATCACCCAAGGTTTATCGAACTCAGGGAGGAAGAGGTCAAAGATATCCCTCTCAAGCAACCCTGCAATCACGATACAAGAAGTCTCTTGTGTCCCCAACACACCCAATACACTTGCCAGATGTATAGGTGCACTAGTTCGGCGAAGATATAGTGAAATACAAGTAGTATGGATGTATATGAGTGGTAGTAACGGCGCCAGAAAAGTGCTTGCTGGCGTGCAATTGATGGTAGTAATATTGCAGGAAGTAAAGATGCAGTAAAACAGTAAACAAGCGATGATTGCAGTATTTGGAAACAAGGCCTAGGGAACATACTTTCACTAGTGGACACTCTCAACATTGATCACATAAATAAATAATTTCTCTTCCTTTGTGCTACATATACTCTTGTTTGATAATGAACACCATTCGTTGTGTAGGGCTACAAGAGCACCTCAATGCCGGAGTTAACAAGCTCCACAACATTCGGCATTCATATTTAAGTAACCTTTAGAGCATAATAGATCTTTGCAATTTAAACCGAGTACTAACATAGCATACACACTGTCACCATTACACTATGGAGGGGGGATAGATCACATCAATACTATCATAGTAATAATTAACTCCATAACCTACAAGAGATTATGATCATAGCCTACGCCAAGTACTACACGATGCACACACTGTCACCATTACACCGTGAAGGAGCAATAGACTACTTTAATAACATCTGATAGGGCAAAGGTGGCCGATCTTTCGATGAGAGTATGATAGCGTCGATTTGTTGGTGGAGTTCGTGCTTGACGATCCGACTACACGTGCAAAGCTCGTGCGCCAATGCAATCGCTAGGACAATCTCCTGACCAACGAGGGTCTTAATTCCTACCTGAAATCGAGAACAAGTAAGAACTAATATTGCAATCAGAATATTGCGGATATAGATGAAAGCTTTATTGAAAAGGTGGGATTCCGAATAGTCGGTCTTGTTCTGGGCGTTGGCCTTAAAAGAAGTACACGAGAGTTGCAGCAATGGCTAACTTTTAGTCTAATCAAAATCCGAGTCTAAACGTGACGGCTATGGGGGTATTTAAAGGAGGAAAAGGTGGGGTTTCGGCCAGCCATACATGTGGTGGCCGAACCAAACCCTAGAAGGCCTTTTCCCCTTCAATACGGACTCTAAAAAGTGGCTGACTTAATTCCAGCAAAAATGACATGGGCCTGGCCCAAAACTAAAGGTGACGCAGCACCATATTATGCTATGGACGAAATTATGAAGTGGAGAACTCTATATTTCGTCCATGTCTTCATCTCTTCTTATGGTGGCTTCAAAGTTCTGAAATCTCCACTTGTGGCGTCATCTTCTATCCTCAAGTGCTTGCTGCCATCTCCTCCATGTGTGATCATGCTCCAATGCTTGTCCTCCTCATCCATGCTAGGTCCATCATTCCTAAGAGTAACAAACATATCTGATTTAGGCAGCATCATATTCTCATGTATATGAGGAATAGTTCCAAGAAACGAAAGTACCTGATAGTTAAGTTGTTTGGCACGAGCTCGAGTGATTGGTCCTTGTATTTGTGTGTCTGTAGGTACAGCGGTTGTATCAATAGATGGGATGTCCTCATCATGCCCCCTTCTTGAATTGAAGTCGTCCTCGACGCAAGCTCATCTTCTTCACCAAAGTAAGGCTTCAAATCTGCAATGTTAAATGTAGGACTTACCGGACCCAATTCTGCAGGAAGCTCAAGTTTATATGCATTATCATTTATTTTCTCTAACACCTTAAAAGGACCAGTGGCACGGGGCATTAACTTAGACTTGCGCAATGCAGGAAAACGATCTTTGCGCAAATGCAACCAAACAAGATCACCAACATCAAACACAACATGCTTTCTTCCTCTATCCCCAGCAATTTTATACTTAGCATTCATGCGTTCTATGTTGTCTTTAGTAGTCTCATGCAATTTTAATATCAATTCAGCACGTTGTGTAGCATCCAAATCATTTTGCACCGAAGATGGTAAAGGCAACAAATCAATAGGTGCACGTGGTACAAAACCATACACAATCTCAAAAGGGCACATCTTAGTGGTAGAATGCAGCGAACGATTGTAAGCAAATTCAATATGAGGTAAACATTCTTCCCACAATTTTAAGTTCTTCTTCAAAACAGCCCGCAGCATAGTAGACAATGTTCTATTTACTACTTCAGTTTGTCCATCAGTTTGGGGATGACATGTAGTACTAAACAGCAATTTAGTCCCCAACTTAGCCCATAAACATCGCCAAAAGTGGCTAAGAAATTTAGTATCACGATCAGAAACAATAGTATTTGGCACACCATGTAAACGCACAATTTCACGAAAGAACAAATCAGCAACATGTGTAGCAACATCAGTTTTGTGACATGGAATAAAGTGTGCCATCTTAGAAAACCTATCCACAACAACAAAGATACTATCCCTCCCCTTCTGTGTACGAGGCAAACCCAAAACGAAATCCATAGAAATATCCTCCCAAGGTACACTAGGAACAGGAAGAGGCATATATAAACCATGTGGATTAAGTCGAGACTTAGCTTTTTGACATGTAGTGCAGCGTGCCACAAATCTCTCAACATCTCGACGCATACGTGGCCAAAAGAAGTGTGCAGCAAGTACATCCTCCGTCTTCTTCACACCAAAGTGACCCATCAATCCTCCTCCATGCGCCTCCTGCAACAACAAAAGACGAACGGAACTATCTGGGATGCATAGCTTATTAGCACGGAACACAAATCCATCATTGAGGACGAATTTGTTCCATGTTCTACCATCTTTACAATTCAGCAAAACATCTTTAAAATCAGCATCATGCAAGTATTGTTCCTTGATGGTTTCTAATCCAAAAATCTTGAAGTCAAGTTGAGATAGCATAGTATAACGGTGCGACAAAGCATCAGCAATAACATTATCTTTACCCTTTTTGTGTTTGATAACATAAGGAAAAGACTCAATAAACTCAATCCACTTTGCATGGCGGCGATTCAACTTAGCTTGACTACGAATATGCTTCAAAGATTCATGATCAGAATGTATAACAAATTCTTTAGGCCATAAATAATGTTGCCAAGTTTCTAATGTCCGAACCAGACGCATATAATTCTTTATCATAAGTAGAATAGTTCAGACTAGGCCCACTCAATTTTTCACTAAAATATGCAACAGGTTTGCCCTCTTGTAATAACACACCTCCCAAACCAATTCCACTAGCATCACATTCAAGCTCAAAAGTCTTATTGAAATCAGGAAGTTGGAGTAATGGATCATGTGTTAACTTATCTTTCAGAATCATGAAGGCTTCTTGTTGTGCATCGCCCCACACAAAGGGCACATCCTTCTTTGTAAGCTCATTCAGCGGCGCAGCAATGGATCCAAAATCTTTCACAAAGCGCCTATAGAAACCAGCAAGGCCAAGAAAACTCCTCACTTGTGTGACCGTCTTTGGCTGCGGCCAACTCTCAATTGCCTCAATCTTGGCTGGATCAACTTCAATACCCTGCGCAGTAACAACATAGCCAAGAAACGCAACTCGATTGGTGCAAAAGGTGCACTTCTCAAGATTACCATACAAACGAGCATCACGTAAAGCATTGAAAACAACACGTAAATGATCCAAATGTTCCTCCAAAGATTTGCTATAAATCAGAATATCATCAAAGTATACCACCACAAAACATCCCATAAAAGCACGTAAAACTTCGTTCATCAGTCTCATGAAAGTACTAGGTGCATTAGTTAAACCAAAAGGCATTACTAACCACTCATATAAACCGAACTTAGTTTTAAACGTTGTTTTCCATTCATCTCCTAATTGCATACGAATCTGGTGGTAACCACTACGCAAATCAACTTTAGAGAACATAATAGAACCACTCAATTCATCAAGCATATCATCTAAACGAGGTATAGGATGACGGTAACGAATGGTAATATTATTAATAGCTCTACAATCGGTACACATGCGTGAAGAACCATCCTTCTTAGGTACCAAGATAATAGGGACAGCACATGGACTAAGAGACTCACGAATGTAACCTTTATCTTGGAGAACCTGAATTTGTCGCTGAATCTCTTTGGTCTCTTCAGGATTGGTATGATATGGTGCACGGTTGGGCAGCGAAGCTCCTGGAATCAAGTCAATTTGGTGTTCTATCCCACGAATAGGTGGTAATCTAGGTGGAACATCTTGTGGGAACACATCAATGAATTCCTGCAAAAGGTTAGCAACCGCAGGTGGCAAAGAAGGAGGTATATCCTCAAATGAAAACAGAACTTCTTTGCAAATAATAGCATAGCATTGAGTAGTGTTCACATCAAGATCAGCAATATCAGATTTGCTAGCAAGCAAACAAGGATTTTTCAAACGAATTTCAGTAGCATGGTTTGAATCAGATTTAGTATTAGTCTTCTGTGGCACAAAATCTGCAGCAACAATCTGATTCTCACTCTTATGTTTCTCCTCGTTTTTTACTCTACTAGCTCTAGCAAGATCATCTTTAACTATTTGTTCAGGAGTCATAGGTTTGAGACCAATTTTCTTTCCATCATGCATAAGAGAATACTGATTAGTTCTACCATTATGAACAGATTCTCTATCAAATTGCCAAGGTCTACCAAGTAACAAAGAACATGCTTGCATAGGTACAACATCACAATCAACAAAATCAGAATATGTACCAATAGTAAAATGCACACGTGTAGTTCTTGTTACCTTGAGCTTCCGAGAGCTCTCAAACCATTGAATGTAGTATGGATGTGTGCGCTGTCTTGTAGGGAGAGAAAGCTTCTCCACCATGTCAACGCTAGCCAGATTATTGCAGCTCCCTCCATCAATGATGATCCTAATAGCTCGCTCTTTTACAACGCCTCTTGTTTGGAATAGATTGTGGCGTTGATCATGCTCAGCTTTGCTCAATTGCACGCTCAACACACGCTGTGCAACTAAGCTCTTGTACTGATCGCCAGTGTCGGCTTCCATTACCTCCATCTCTCTCTCAGAATCAGAATTGGCACCATCACGTGCAGCAATAAGGGCCAATGTATCTTCATCAAAGTCACTTGCAGAATCATATTCGCCATCTTCACGCACCAACATCACACGCTTGGTTCTGCATTCTCTCTCTATGTGACCAAATCCCAAGCATTTGCGACATTGAATGCCGCGCGTCTTCCCGTGGAGGCCATTGAAGATGAACTCTGAGGAGGACCAGCAGATGGTGGTGGAGCAGCAGCAGGTGGAGCTCGTGATGCAGGCGCAGTGTACTTGGAGGTAGTAGGTGCTGGTGCAGCCCCACGAGATGGTGGCGCTGATTGTCGCGGAGTCCATGATGATGTACGACCTGCAGAAACATTAGCTTTTCTCCATGGTGGTTGACGATCCTGCACTTCACGTTCAGCTTTGCAAGCAAGATGAAACAAGCGAGTAATAGTGTTGTACTCCTTATAATCTAAAATATGTTGAATCTCTTTATTCAAACCACCAAAGAAACGAGCAAGCATAGCCTCATTATCCTCTACAATACCACAGCGAATCATGCCAGTTTGCAATTCTTGATAATAGTCTTCTACAGAATTTTTTCCTTGTTCTAAGCGAGACAATTTTTTAAGCAAATCGCGTTGATAATGTGGAGGAACGAAACGAGTACGCATAGCAAGTTTTAAACCAACCTAAGTAGTAGGAATATTAGCATGGTGTACTCTACAATGCTCAGACCACCAAATAGATGCAAAATCTGTGAACTCACAAGTAGCAGCACTAACGCGCAAATGATCAGGATAGCGTAAACATGCAAAGCGTTGCTCTACTTCCAATTCCCATGTAAGATATGCATCAGGATTATATCTACCCTCAAATGGCGGAATATTCAATTTTAGTTTAGCAACATGATCATCATCACGTACCGGCCGTGGAGGTGGTCGAGCGTGGCGGTTCAGCTGCCGTGGACGACCAGGTGCAGGTTGTTGGACCTCCTCGTCATCCAGTACGTTCTCATCTACGTGCTCATCCTCGTTCCCTCCATAATCCTTGTATCCTTCATCAGAAGGCGCGTCATGTGCGGCTGCTGCAGCAGAGCGGTACCCGCCGGAACGTCCGCACGAGGAACGCGGCGTGCGCGGCGTTGCACGTTGGCGCGAGGCGGCGGTAACCGAGTCAAGAGCTCCTGGAACTTGGCGTCGAGCTTGGAGTTGAAAGCTGCCTCGAGGCCATCCAGCTTGTCCAGCGCGTAGGTGAGTTTGGCATCCACGTCACCAATGCGCGCCTCGGTGTCGCGTGCATGCCCGCCCAAAAGGTGGGTGAAGTGAGCATGCAACTCCTCAGTCGTCATCTTTGCTGGGTCAACTCCCGGTGTAGGTCCTGTCATGGTTAGTACTCAAAAAGCACAAATGTATATGCCTACAAACTACGGAATATGGTGGTTCACGCGCAATTCGTCAAGCAAAATACAAAGCTCTTACAAGTTCTTACCAAACAGGAGGAAGGCGATGTAACAACCAGCAAGGATCAGCGTCGCCAAAGATTGCCAAAGCGATTACCTGGGGTCGACACAGTGCACGTGGAGACAATATGTGGAGCTGTAGGAAGGCTAATATGGTAGCAAACAGCAATTGTCAAAACAGCAATGCAATATTGAAAGTATGCTCAACAACGGTATTGTGCTGGTCCTAGGCTAGATCGTACTAGAGACGCGAGCCTAGAACACTAACAAGGTCACGGCGCGGCACACAAGCAACTAGCAGTGATGATGTGGCGACGCGAGGTGCGAAAAATTACTATGATGGCAAGTGTCTCAAACTGATCCCCAAGGTCTAAAAACAGTATAGCCTCAGAAAAAATTTTGTCAAAATTTCTGGAAAGTGCTCCGAAAAGCGCGCAGGCGCCAAAAAAATGTCGCTATAACGGCCAGTGGCGAAAAGTGATCGCCAAGTTGAAAAACCAATGTAGCCAGAAAATTTTTTCGGAGGCGGTTCCAGACTTTTTTTCTTTTTTTTGCTCTCCTTCCAATTACTTACTGGCGGCCGAAACTTATCTCACGGAATTTTTTCTACAGCACAGACGGAATTAGAAGGCAACAACTAAGGAGGAAAAACAATAAAACCTAATTCTACTCGGACTCTGTCACGGCAGAGAAACAACACGAATCTGTGTCGCGGTAGGAAACGGGTATATGGTGGATACGGATGTATGTGGCAGGGTGTATATGGCAGTGGCGGAAGTATATGGCAGGGTGTATATGGCAGTGGCGGAAGTATATGGTGGTGGTGGTGGCGGTGATCTGCGTATGGTGCGAATGGCGGCGGCGTGACTAATATAACCAGAACTCGAAACTCTAAAGGAACTAGACGCTAAGACCAGCAACTCGACACGAAGATGCAGACACAAATTCAACTATGCAAAACTGAAAAGACAATGCAAGGCGTGGCAGGGGTTTATGGGACTATGATCTAAAAACCCTAACAGTATTTTTGGCTTTTTCGTGGTTTATGGGTATGATGGCAGATGCAATCTACACTACGAAAACTGTAAAATCTCACCGAGCAACCTGAAATCTGATACCACTTGATAGGGCAAAGGTGGCCGATCTTTCGATGAGAGTATGATAGCGTTGGTTTGTTGGTGTAGTTCGTGCTTGACGATCCGACTACACGTGCAAAGCTCGTGCGCCAATGCAATCGCTAGGACAATCTCCGGGAGTTACTGATCTTGCGGATGCACGATCAGCCTGACCAGCGAGGGTCTTAATTCCTACCTGAAATCGAGAACAAGTAAGAACTAATATTGCAATTAGAATATTGCGGATATAGATGAAAGCTTTATTGAATAAGGTGGGATTCCGAATAGTCGGTCTTGTTCTGGGCGTTGGCCTCAAAAGAAGTACACGAGAGTTGCAGCAATGGCTAACTTTTAGTCTAATCAAAATCCGAGTCTAAATGTGACGGCTATGGGGGTATTTAAAGGAGGAAAAGGTGGGGTTTCGTCCAGCCATACATGTGGTGGCCGAACCAAACCCTAGAAGGCCTTTTCCCCTTCAATACGGACTCTAAAAAGTGGCTGACTTAATTCCAGCGAAAATGACATGGGCCTGGCCCAAAACTAAAGGTGACGCAGCACCATATTATGCTATGGACGAAATTATGAAGTGGAGAACTCTATATTTCGTCCATGTCTTCATCTCTTCTTATGGTGGCTTCAAAGTTCTGAAATCTCCACTTGTGGCGTCATCTTCTATCCTCAAGTGCTTGCTGCCATCTCCTCCATGTGTGATCATGCTCCAATGCTTGTCCTCCTCATCCATGCTAGGTCCATCATTCCTAAGAGTAACAAACATATCTGATTTAGGCAGCATCATATTCTCATGTATATGAGGAATAGTTCCAAGAAACGAAAGTACCTGATAGTTAAGTTGTTTGGCACGAGCTCGAGTGATTGGTCCTTGTATTTGTGTGGCTGTAGGTACAGCGGTTGTATCAATAGATGGGATGTCCTCATCAACATCACAAGAGTAGCACATAGACTAATAATGATACAAATCTCATATGAATCTCAATCATGTAAGGCAGCTCATGAGATCATTGTATTGAAGTACATAGGAGAGAGATTAACCACATAGCTACCGGTACAGCCCTTAGCCTCGATGGAGAACTACTCCTCCTCATGGGAGACAGCAGCGTTGATGAAGATGGTGGTGGTGTTGATGGAGATGCCTTCCGGGGCACTTCCCGTCCCGGCGGCGTGCCGGAACAGAGACTCCTGTCCCCCAGATCTTGGCTTCGCGATGGTGGCGGCTCTGGAAGGTTTCTCGTACCGTGGCTTTTTCGTATCGAAGATTTAGGTCAGGGACCTTTAAATAGGCGAAGAGGCGGAGTTGGAAGGGTTACGGGGGCGCCACACAATAGGGGGGCGCGCCCCCCCTTGGGCCGCACCGCCCTACTGTCTGGTGGCCCTGTGGCTCTCCTCTGGTCCCTCTCGGGTGTTCTGGAAGCTTCGTGGAATTATAAGATGCTGGGCGTTGATTTCGTCCAATTCTGAGAATATTTCCTTACTAGGATTTCTGAAACCAAAAACAGCAGTAAAACAGGAACTGGCACTTCGGCATCTCGTCAATAGGTTAGTTCCGGAAAACGCATCAAAACGATATAAAGTGTGAACAAAACATGTAGGTATTGTCATAAAACAAGCATGGAACATAAGAAATTATAGATACGTTTGAGACGTATCACTCCTCGATGAGGTCCCTTCTTCGGATGCATGTGATGAACGCGTTGATTGCCCTCTCATCAGACACATGCTCAGCCGAATTTTCGATGATACTCCACCGCTGAATGTATGCCCCCATTGATTCGCCTGATTTCCGCGTGCACA
The DNA here is from genome assembly GCF_022539505.1 of Lolium rigidum. Taxonomy (NCBI): domain Eukaryota; kingdom Viridiplantae; phylum Streptophyta; class Magnoliopsida; order Poales; family Poaceae; genus Lolium; species Lolium rigidum. Next base: position 298,168,278 of record NC_061508.1, read on the forward strand.
TCCTTAACTGCTCTACTGACGCTGGTTTCTTGCAACTGGACCTGAAGTTTTGCACGAACAGGTTCTCGAAGTTTTCCCAGCTATCTATGGATCCTTCCAACCAATTTTTCATCCAAGATCTTGCGGCTCCATTGAGGTAAACTTGGATGCTTTGCATAGCTATCGCACTTGTGCCACCCATCAGTTTCACTGTTTCCAGATAATCAACCAACCAATCCTCTGGATCCTGCAACCCATTGAACTTTTTATAGTTGTCGGGTAGTTTAAAGCTGCTGGGTACTCGAGTCTTGCGGACCCTTCAATGCTGACTCAAGTTACCTCTGCGCTCATTGAACGACTGCAGCCCTTCTCTCGTCAAGTTTTTGTTGCAACTTTTCTAACTCGCGCCTTGAACGACTGAGTTTATATTGATATTCTTGTAACGTTGTTGCCGAAGCTTGTGTAGTCATCGGCTCTGTGCCGTTTATGGCTCTCGTAGCTCTGTCCCATGCTTCCTGCGACAGCTGCACTTTTCTCGTGGTTCAGCTCCAATATACTTGCTTCCTGTTCCACGCGTGAGATCTGCGGGATCGACGTAAGGGTTTCCCAAATCTTCGAAAGCCTCAGACTCTTCGTCGACGTCATGACCTAATCCTGTGATTACGTAGATCTGATGATATATTGTATTTGCGTTTTTTCGATGGATAGGTGACACCTTCGTATAGATTGGTGAAGACCTCTCTGTTGGCAGTAGAGCCGGTTGTGTTGGTGAAGTCGAAGCTGGTGAAGCTTTTCGACTCGCTATCTTGAGACATATCAGTTTCTGTGACCGACCCGAAAGTCATCACACCAAACAGATCGGCAAGTTTTCCACTGTCAGCGGGTTGGTGAAGCGCGGTAGCGAAACTTCCTCGTCACCCGATTCAACGGACGATCCTGATGATCCCGAGTAATCGGGTTCGGCCGCCAACGGTCCCGAAAAAATCGGTGCCGAAAAACGGTGTGATCCCTCTTTCCCGACGAGGAAATGGAAACTTCTGAATGTCATCTCCGTCGACTCCTCCAGATTGGCATATGCATGCAAACGGGCGGGAGGGTGAGGAATAAAACCGACGAAATCAGGTTGGACTCACCTTTGTTCGGTTGATCCTTTCATGATGTTGCTTGCTGCCGATGATGATGTTGACGATGACATCGAGATCAGAGCCTTGCGACCCCCAGTTCCCACAGACGGCACCAATTGACAGGGGATTAACTCGTCAATGCCTACGAATTGTAGACTTAGGGTTTCGTAAAAAGTAGAGGGCAAGTAGATTTCGAAGGATCAACCGAACAAAGGTGCTCAACTCAATGTTTCGGTGGCTAGGGTTACAATGATTCGGTCCCTTCTTTCACCCTCGGCTTCCCCTTTATATAGGAGGTGAAGCCAAGGTTTTTCCGTGTTATACAAGTTACAAATTATCGGGCCGCGTTGGGCATTTCCATATATTGATACAAGTTTCCTATTATAACTCTAACTTCCTAATCCGAGGATCTCCAATCTTGTGGGTCTCCAAAGCTCCAAGTCCATGGGCTTCCTGCTTTCTTGTGGACCAGGGGTACTTATTCGACATACCCTGCAGGCATACCTATGTCACCTATGTCGGTTGGTTCTTTTGGAGCATCATCTGTAACTGTTTTCATCCACCCATGATCTATGAGCGAGGAATCATATATAGAATTAAAAATCAGATATAGTAATATAAAATATGCAAATAAAGTAAAAAAAAGGCAACAGTTTCCACATCTTTTGATCGTGCAAAACTCTTGTCCCCTTCAAATGTCCTCGTGTCAAGGTTTACTACTATCTATACTATTATATTGGAGTTGGTCGTAAGTCGTACAACGTGTTTGGTGAAGGATATTCGAAGCATCATGTCCATCCAATTTTTTGTCAAAGCCTCCGCCCAAAACTCATCCGTCCGATATACTTTCACCATAAGCGCCACTCATTCCCTCGTGTAAGATGCAACAATCATCAATCACGGTATGAATCACGGTAATTAATACTTTCCTTTGAATGGTATCAATCAAGGTATAATCATGGTAATCACGGTACAAAGTCGGCACGCAATCCCCTGTTTTCGCTAAGAAGGTATAGTGCATCCAAAACTGATCCCTCTATCCCCTTGATCACTTGAATACGCCCTTTGTGCAAATTAGATTTTTGCCTGGCGAAACTTATCCGGTTAGGGTTTCTGTCCTCTCCGTCTCTGGCGGCGAGTTTGAGTCGAGATCGGCAGGATCTCCCAAGGTTTTCTCTGCCGTCTTTGATCTAGGCCTCTCAGAAGGAGAGGTGTTTCTGGCGATCGTTCTCCGAGGACGCTTTTGTGGTTAGGGCTCGACGTTTTCGCTCTCAGGATGTCTGAAACCAGGTCTGCGGCGAGCGAGACAGATGGGACGGGGCTAGCCAGAGGAGGGGAGGAGGTGAGAAGGAGGGGAATGAGGTTAACAGGAGCAGGTCCACGCCATGCCATACTCAGGCCAGTGGTGACGATGGGATCGACTCCATGTTTGGAAACCTTGAGATTGGCGAAGATGAATTCGATGACTTCGTTCTAGAGGAGGATGAGAAAGAGTTGGCTGAAAGCATCCATTGACTGGCGGTCGCAAGGGTTAATTGTCGGAAGAGATTCAACCATGAAGCGCTCTTTCAACAGATGATCGCTGCTTGGAATTCTTCGCAGAAGATCAATATCAGAGTTGTCAATGATAACAGGTTTGTGATACAATGCTTCTGTTTAGCTGATTGGGAGAAAGTTATGGAGAGAGGCCCCTGGCTGTTTCGCGATTGGGTGCTAGTTACGGCACCATATGATGGATACCCAGATCCGAATCTGGTTGTCCTTGAATATATGCCTATCTGGATTCAAGTTCATAAACTGCCAGAGGCATATAGGAAGGAACGAGTGATTAAGCCCTTGATAGAGAGATCGGCGGGAGAAGTAATAACTTTGGAGATGATTCCATCCGGGGCATTCAAAGGTGACTACGTGCGACTCCGGATTAAACATGATGTGAGACGGCCATTGACGAGATTTGTTTCCATTGTTCTTGATAAAAAGAGATCTTTATTTGTAGTCAAGTATGAGAAGTTAGGGAAACTTTGCTTTGCATGTGGTTTGTTAGGCCACGAGTATAAGGAGTGTGGTGATGGGGTTTATGAAGAAAAGAATCTGAAGTTTGGGGATTGGATTTATGCTGGAGGGCGTGGACGTGGTTATGCCTATGCGAACAACAATACAAGGGGTTCTTTTGGGGACTCCAGACGGTTTGGGGATGGATTACCTGGAGGAAGAGGGGGTTCTACATAGGGAAGAGGACGAGGCCGAGGTGGTTATGTTGATTGGCGGCAGCACCCGGAGAGAGCAGGAGCTATGGCAACAATGGATCCTGATCTTCTAGACACTGCTAATAGTCCCAGTAAGAATAAGGATGAAATCATGATAGATGCTGAGAAGGCGACAAAGAGGAGACTTGAATTTGGCGATGTTAATGCAAATGCAAATTTGGCTATCATAGCATCAGATATGGTGATGGATGGAGTTTTGGTAAATCCGTTATTTGACAAGGAGGATTCCTATGATTCTAAGAGACAGCGAAAGGAGGATGGGACATCAGAAACAAATCAAATTGCAGGATCGGCGGCACCCCTAGAGGTTGACTGATAACCCACAAGTATAGGGGATCGCAACAGTCTTCGAGGGAAGTAAAACCCAAATTTATTGATTCGACACAAGGGAGGTAAAGAATACTTATAAGCCTTAACAACTGAGTTGTCAATTCAGCTGCACTTGGAAAAGCACTAGTAACAGGGGTGATGTGAAAGCAGCAAGTAATATGAGAGCAATAGTAACAAGAATACGACAGCAGATGAATAGATAACACGAAGGTGATGGCACCAGAAAATAGTTGATACTACTTCCAATGACATATAGAACGAGTATATGATGATGAAAGATGGACCGGGGTTCCCAGCTATCTACACTAGTGGTAACTCTCAAATAACAAGTAACAAGTGTTGTGTGAACAAATTACAGTTGGGCAATTAATAGGATTGAAATAGCATTAAGACAGAACATCAAGTCTATTAATTATGTAGGCATGTTTTCCATATATAGTCATACGTGCTCGCAATGAGAAACTTGCATAACATCTTTTGTCCTACCAGCCGGTGGCAGCCGGGCCTCAAGGGAATCTACTGGCTATTAAGGTACTCCTTTTAATAGAGCACCGGAGCAAAGCATTAACACTTGGTGAAAACATGTGATCCTCATACCTACGCCTTCCCCTCCAGTTATCCCAGTTGCTGTCACTCTGGGGCCTCGGGTTCCGGACATAGACATGTGCAAACAACTTGTAGATACAATCTAAGCAATAATTATAGAGCTCAAATCAAAGATCATGCCACTCGTGCACTAGTGACAAGCATTAAACACAACAAGATTGCAGCAACAATAACTTCACAAACTTATATAGATAGACTAATCATAATGTAACAATCCATCGGATCCCAACAAACACAACACCGATTACATCAGATGGATCTCAATCATGTAAGGCAGCTCATGAGATCATTGTATTGAAGTACATGGGAGAGAGAGTACCAACTAGCTACAGCTAGACCCCGTAGTCCATGGGGGAACTACTCACGGAGCATGATGAAGGCGATGGCGTCGATGGAGATGACTTCCGGGGGCACTTCCCCGTCCCGGCGGCGTGCCGGAACAGAGATTTTGTCCCCCGAAACGGAGTTTCACGATGGCGGCGGCGCCCCTGGAGTCTTTCTGGAGTTTCGTCAATTCGTATCGGGTTTTTAGTTCGCGAGGGACTTTATAGGCGAAGAGGCGGCGTCTGGGGAGCCAGGGGGCTCCATCCCCATAGGTTGGCGCGGCCAGGGGGCCACCCACGCCGCCATATGGTGTGGGCCCCCTACTGCCCGCCTCCGACTCTCCTTCGGTGTTCTGGAACTTTCCGGGGAAAATAAGATATTTGGTCTTTGTTTCGTCGAATTCCGAGAATATTGCCCGAACAGCCTTTCTGGAACCAAAAACAGCAGAAACAGGAACTGGCACTTCAGCATCTTGTTAATAGGTTAGTTCCGGAAAATGCATGAAATCATTATAAAGTGTGAGCAAAACATGTAGGTATTGTCATAAAACTAGCATGGAACATAAGAAATTATAGATACGTTGGAGACGTATCAAGCATCCCTAAGCTTAGTTCCTACTCGCCTCGAGTAGGTAAACGATAAAAAGAATAATTTCTGAAGTAACATGCTACCAACATAATCTTGATCATACTATTGTAAAGCATATGAGATGAATGAAGTGACTCAAGGCAATGATCTATAGTTTGCTAACAAATAGATAACATATAGCAAAACTTTTCATGAATAGTACTTTCAAGACAAGCATCAAAAAGTCTTGCATAAGAGTTAACTCATAAAGCAATAAATTCTTAATAAGAGGTTTGAAGCAACACAAAGGAAGATTTAAGTTACAGCAATTGCTTTCAACTTTCAACATGCATATCTCATGGATAATTGTCAACACAAAGTAGTATAATGAGTGCAATAAGTAAGCATGTAAGAATCAATGCACAGTTGACACAAGTGTTTGCTTCTAAGGTAGAAAGAAGTAGGTAAACTGACTCAACATAAATTAAAAGAAAGGCCCTTCGCAGAGGGAAGCAGGGATTAAATCATGTGCTAGAGCTTTTCAAGTTTTGAAATCATATTGAGAGCATAAAAGTAAAGTTTTGAGAGGTGTTTGTTGTTGTCAATGAATGGTAGCGGGTACTCTAACTACCTTATCAACCAGACTTTCAAGAGCGGCTCCCATGAAGGACGTTATCTCTACCAGCAAGGTAGATCATCCCTCTTCTCTTTTGTTTACACATGTATTTTAGTTTCATTATTGATGACACTCCTCCCAACCTTTTGCTTACACAAGCCATGGCTACCCGAATCCTCGGGTGCCTTCCAACATTCACATACCATGGAGGAGTGTCTATTTGCAAAATTAAGTTGCTTACTGATAGATCAGGGCAAAACACGTGAAGAGAATTATTAGTGAAAGTTGTAATTAATTGGGGCTGGGAACCCCATTGCCAGCTCTTTTTGCAAAATTATTGGATAAGCGGATGAGCCACTAGTCCATTGGTGAAAGTCTGTCAGAAGTAAATGACAAGATCGAAAGATAAACACCACATACTTCCTCATGAGTTATAAAACATTGACACAAATAAGAGATAATAGCTTTTGAATTGTTTAAAGGTAGCACATGAAGTATTTACTTGGAATGGCAGGAAATACCACATAGTTGGTAGATATGGTGGACACACATGGCATAGGTTTTGGCTCAAGGTTTTGGATGCACGAGAAGCATTCCCTCTCAGTACAAGGCTTTGGCTAGCAAGGTTGTTTGAAGCAAACACAAGTATGAACCGGTACAACAAAACTTACATAAGAACATATTGCAAGCATTATAAGGCTCTACACTGTCTTCCTTGTTGCTCAAACACTTTTACCAGAAAATATCTAGACCTTAGAGAGACCAATCACGCAAACCAAATTTCAACAAGCTCTACGGTAGTTCTCCACTAATAGGTTTAAACTACATGGTACATGAGCTTAAACATGATCTACTTGAGAGCTCAAAACAATTGCCAAGTATCAAATTATTCAAGACAATATGAAGCATTTTCTGTTTCCAACCAAATATCAATAAGTGCTGCGGTTTTCAACTCCGCCATGAACATTAAAATAAAGCTAAGAACAACAGTGTTCATATGAAAAAGCGGAGCGTGTCTCTCTCCCACACAAGGATTGCTAGGATCCGAATTTATTCAAACATAAAAATAAATGCACACAGACGCTCCAAGTAAAGCACATATAAATGTGACTGAATAAAAATATAGTTTCACTAGAAGTGACCTGATAAGTTGTTGATGAAGAAGGGGATGCCTTGGGCATCCCCAAGCTTAGACGCTTGAGTCTTCTTGAAATATGCAGGGATGAACCACGGGTGCATCCCCATGCTTAGATTTTCACTCTTCTTGATCATATATCATCCTCCTCTCTTGACCCTTGAAAACTTCTGCCACACCAAACTTCTCATAAACTTCATTAGAGGGGTTAGTACTCAAAAAACTTTAATCCACTTTGGTCCTGTAGTGACACATTGCAAGAACTCAATAAAACATTAGCTACAGCTCTCCACGTCTAGAAAGCCTTACTTAAAGTCCACAAGAGACAATGCAAAAAACAGAGACAGAATCTGTCAAAACATAACAGCCAGTAAACACGGATTTTTAAGAGGTACTTCCATTGCTCAAATCAGAAAACTCAAAACTAATGAAAGTTGCGTACATATCTGAGGAACACGCATGAAAATTGGCAGATGTTTCTGAGTTTCCTACAGAGAGACCTACCCAAATTCGTGACAGAAAGAAATTTGTTTCTGCGCAGAAATCCAAATCTAGCATCAACCTTCTATTAGAGACTTTACTTGGCACAACAATGCAATAAAATAAAGATAAGGAGAGGTTGCTACAGTAGTAACAACTTCCAAGACACAACAAAACAGTAGCAAAATAAAGACATGGGTTATCACCCAAGAAGTGCTTTCTTTATAGGCATTAAGATGGGCTCGGCAATTTTAATGATGCTCACATAAGGATGAGAGTTGAAGCAAAAGAGAGCATCAAAAAGCAAGTTCAAAACACATTTAAGTCTAACCCACTTCCTATGCATAGGAATCTTGTACACAAATAAATTCATGAAGAACAAAGTGACAAGCATAGCAAGATAACACAAGAGTAACTTTAAAAGTTTCAGCATATAGAGAGGTGTTTTAGTACCATGCAAATTTCTACAACCATATTTTCCTCTATCATAATAATTTTCAGTAGCTTCATGAATAAAATCAACAATATAACTATCACATACAGCATGCTTTTCATGATCTACAAACACATAATTTTTATCAAGCTCAAAAATAGTGGGATTAAAACTTTCAAACCCACTTTTATCAATAATATAACAAGATGATTGATCAATCTCAAAAGATATGGGACTCCTCGATAAAGTCAAGACCTCTCCAATCCCATTTTTATTAGTAGTACAATTAATATTATCAAGTAACATAGGACCATCATCTAGAGCTTTATCATAAACATTTGCTAAGCAAAACTCTTTAGTACCATGCATTTCGATATTAGGCACAAACAAAGCATTATCATAAGATTTATCAAAGTAGCATGGATTATCATAGATAACAGTAGCATAATTATTCTCACAAGTTTTACTCATAGGTACTATTTCAAGAGAATCCACAGGAACATAACATTCATCCTCCTTTGGTAAACATGGAGGACAATCAAATAGTGTAAGAGATAAAGAGTTACTCTCATTAGAAGGTTGGCATGGGTAGCTAATCCATTCTTCCTACTTTTGTTCATCACTCTCCTCTTCTTTTTCATCCAATGAGATTTCAGGTTCATCAATTTCCTCCTCTTTTTCATCCAATGAGCTTTCAGGTTCATCAATTTCTTCTTCCACTAGTTCCTGCAAATTGTGAGTGCATTTTTGTGCATTAATGAGCCTCTCTTTATAATCAATGATATAAAGATTATCGCTGTAACTTTCTATGAAAAAAATAAGGATAGAAGAGACATAATCTTTAAGGTCCTTACAAACAACACAAGTTTCATAATTTTTAGCCATGAAGGATTCTATCTCAGAGGCTCCCATAAATATGACAAATTGTTCTACCTCTTCGAACCCAAAATGAATATAGCTATTCCAATTATAGTTCTTAATTAAAAATTCCTCACTAAAGCCACATTGAAATTTAAGATGTTTAGTATCCTGTTTAGAGCAACAGTTTATATCATGGCGTTTAAGCAAGATTTTAGCAATTATATTCATTTTTTCTATCACAACACTCATGACTTTACCTTTTCTTGATTCTCTATAATTATTATATAATACTATAAGCTCCAAATAGGTTGTGGGTTCTCCCATAGCAACAGTTTTTAATTTTTCGGGTTTTTCAAATTTTTATGGATTTTCGGGTATATAGGGAAAATAAAACAAGACAAAAACAAACTAGACAAAAGTAAACTAAGCAAAATAATACTAGACAGAAATAAACTAAGCACAAATAAACTAGAGAAAAGTAAACTAAGCAAAATAAAATAAAATAAAATAGAGAGAGAGGTAGAGTGTACTCCCCAGGTGAACTTATGAGTAGAGCTATGCCTCCCCGGCAACGGCGCCAGAAAATAGTTTGTTGCCGTGGGAGGCAATTCTCTATGGTGTAACTTTTCTTCAGATCCCCGGCAACGGCGCCAGAAAATAGTCTTGATAACCCACAAGTATAGGGGATCGCAACAGTCTTCGAGGGAAGTAAAACCCAAATTTATTGATTCGACACAAGGGGAGGTAAAGAATACTTATAAGTCTTAACAACTGAGTTGTCAATTCAGCTGCACCTGGAAAAGCACTAGTAACAGGGTGATGTGAAAGCAGCAGTAATATGAGAGCAATAGTAACAGTAACACAGCAGCAATAGCATGATAACACGAGAGGTGATTGCACCAGAAAATAGTTGATACTACTTCCAATGACATATAGAACGAGTATATGATGATGAAAGATGGACCGGGGTTCCCAGCTATCTACACTAGTGGTAACTCTCAAATAACAAGTAACAAGTGTTGGGTGAACAAATTATAGTTGGGCAATTGATAGGATTGAAATAGCATTAAGACAGAACATCAAGTCTATTAATTATGTAGGCATGTTTTCCATATATAGTCATACGTATCGCAATGAGAAACTTGCATAACATCTTTTGTCCAATCAGCCGGGCCTCAAGGGAATCTACTGGCTATTAAGGTACTCCTTTTAATAGAGCACCGGAGCAAAGCATTAACACTTGGTGAAAACATGTGATCCTCATACCTACGCCTTCCCCTCCAGTTATCCCAGTTGCTGTCACTCTGGGGCCTCGGGTTCCGAACATAGACCTGTGCAAACAACTTGTAGATACAATCTAAGAAATAATTATAGAGCTCAAATCAAAGATCATGCCACTCGTGCACTAGTGATAAGCATTAAACACAACAAGATTGCAGCAACAATAACTTCACAAACTTATATAGATAGACTAATCATAATGTAACAATCCATCGGATCCCAACAAACACAACACCGATTACATCAGATGGATCTCAATCATGTAAGGCAGCTCATGAGATCATTGTATTGAAATACATGGGAGAGAGAGTACCAACTAGCTACAGCTAGAACCCGTAGTCCATGGGGGAACTACTCACGGAGCATGATGGAGGCGATGGCGTCGATGGAGATGACTTCCGGGGGCACTTCCCCGTCCCGGCGGCGTGCCGGAACAGAGATTCTGTCCCCCGAAACGGAGTTTCGCGATGGCGGCGGCACCCCTGGAGTCTTTCTGGAGTTTCGCCAATTCGTATCGGGTTTTTAGGTCGCGAGGGACTTTATAGGCGAAGAGGCGGCATCTGGGGAGCCAGGGGGCTCCCTCCCCATAGGCTGGCGCGGCCAGGGGCCACCCGCGCCGCCATATGGTGTGGGCACCCTGCTGCCCGCCTCCGACTCTCCTTCGGTGTTCTGGAACTTTCCGGGGAAAATAAGATATTTGGTCTTTGTTTCGTCGAATTCCGAGAATATTGCCCGAACAGCCTTTCTGGAACCAAAAACAGCAGAAAACAGGAACTGGCACTTCGGCATCTTGTTAATAGGTTAGTTCCGGAAAATGCATGAAATCATTATAAAGTGTGAGCAAAACATGTAGGTATTGTCATAAAACTAGCATGGAACATCAGAAATTATAGATACGTTGGAGACGTATCAGTGACCGCCGGGCACAATGAAAACATGTGGATGCAACTATCGGGGTTTAGGTAAAACCTCGGTAGTTGGTGCGCTTACGGATCTTCATAGGCGTTTAAGACCAGATGTGTTTTTCCTGTCTGAGACACATTTGACGAAAGCAAGGGCAGTAACCATTAAAAAGAAGCTAGGATATGATCATATGATAGAGGCTGAGAGTGATGGAAGGAGTGGGGGCTTGTTAATGCTATGGAAAAAAGATCTTAATGTCACCTCTTATTCGGTCCACTCAAACTACTTGGATATTAGGATTGACGAGAACACAACGAATGCTTGGAGAGTTACTGGTTTCTATGGAGAGCCTAGTGGTGAGCGTAAACACCTTTCTTGGGATTATCTTCGTGATCTGCATGGAATGTATGGTTTACATTGGCTAGTGATTGGAGACTTCAACGAAATTTTGTCTAACAGTGAGAAGGAAGGTGGTAATTTAAGACCACAAAGATGCATGCAACAATTCAGAGATGTACTTACCCATTGTAACTTGACCGATCTGGGGTTTTTGGGTGATGCTTTTACGTGGAGAAGAGGGCGTATCAGAGAGCGCCTAGACAGAGCGGTGGCAAACCAGGGCTGGCGTGATTTATTTCCCTTGGCTGGGGTCATCAATGAAGATTTTTGGAAATCGGACCATAGGCCAATTTTGGTTGATAGTGAGCATTTTGAGGTTGCCCAAATCAGAGCCGGCGGAGGTAAACGGATGTTTGAAGCGAAATGGTTGATTGAGGATTCGTTCGATGACATTGTCGGAAGAGCTTGGGAGGATGCCCAAGTCTCGCAAAATAGGGGCTTTTCCCAAAGGATGGGAGCGGTGCATGCAGCCCTCCATGCATGGGACCGCCGGGTCTTGGGGGAGCCGAAGAGACACCTGAAGGAGCTACAGGATGAGCTCAATGCAGTACTGTCGGGCCCACTCTCTGATGAAGCTACGACAGCGGCGCAAAATATCCAAATACAGATTGAAAATCTCCATGAACAAGAGGAGATCAAATGGGTACAGAGGAGCAGGGCTAATTGGATGAAATCGGGGACCGAAACACATCCTTTTTTCACAATTTTGCGACTGCTCGCAAGAAGAGGAATTTTATAAAACGGCTGAAAGAAGAAGGGGGTGGATAGAAGAAGAGAAGGACTTGGAAGTGCACATTAATAACTATTTTGAAAATTTGTTTTCCAGGGAGGTGACTGACCCGGATGAGGAGGTGATTAACAAGGTCAAGCCCTGTGTTACCGATGACATGAATGCAGCTCTTTGTGCCCCCTACTCTCGTGAGGAGGTCAAGAAGGCGCTGTTTAATATTGGGGATCTGAAAGCTCCAGGTCCGGACGGTCTTCATGCTATTTTCTATAAGCGATATTGGAGTCTTATTGGGGAGGAGCTACTGATGAGGTTTTAAAGGCTATTAATTCTGGGGTTGTGCCAGATGGATGGAACAATACCAATATTGTGCTTATACCCAAGGTTGATAATCCAGAGAGTATATCGCAGTATAGGCCGATAAGTCTTTGCAATGTTCTATACAAGGTGATTTCTAAGGTTTTGGCAGCAAGATTAAAAGTAATTCTTCCTGAAATTATTTCACCTACACAGAGTGCTTTTGTCCCTAGACGGATGATTACTGATAATGTGTTGGTGGCGTTTGAGTGCTACCATGCAATAAAGAGGAAGAGGGAAGGTAAATATGGTACATGCGCGATCAAGTTAGATATGCATAAGGCTTATGATCGGGTTGAATGGAGCTTCCTGAGGAAGATCCTATCCAGATTGGGTTTTGACCAGGTATGGATTGATTTGATTATGTCTTGTGTGGAATCGGTTAAATACCAAGTCCGTCTCAATGGGAAGGAGACAAAACAATTCTGCCCAACAAGGGGTCTTCGGCAGGGTGATCCCCTGTCCCCTTACTTATTCCTTTTGTGTGCTGAAGGATTGTCTAGCCTGCTTCGGCATGAGGAGGAGGCGGGTAATATCATCGGGGTTAAGGTTTGTCGAGGGGCACCGGCGGTTTCTCATTTATTTTTTGTTGACGACTCTCTTATTCTTATGAGAGCACATTTACAAAACGCCATGTGTCTCAGGAAAATTTTGGAGGATTACTGTAATGCCTCGGGTCAGTTGGTGAGTGGGGCGAAATCCAGTATATTCTTTAGTCCGTGTACTCGGGTGGAGATCAGAGAAGAAGTTTGCACTGAGTTGGATATTATGACAGAAGCGATAACGGATAAATATTTGGGTCTACCCCCTCTGATTGGTATGGACAGAACTGATTGTTTCTTACATCTAATTGACAGAATCTGTGCTCGGCTAGCAGGGTACAAGGAGAGGTTACTATCCTATGGTGGGAAGGAGGTGCTGTTGAAAGCGGTGATTCAAGCGATCCCCGCATATGCCATGTCAGTCTTCAAGCTACCCAAACAAGTAATTAAAGGGATACAAAATGCTATGTCCCGTTACTGGTGGGGAGATGATGATGAGCAGAAATATATGCACTGGTTCGCTTGGTGGAAAATGTGTGTTCCGAAGTCGAAAGGTGGAATGGGATACATTGTTTTTATCTTGCTATGCTAGCTAAGCAGAGCTGGAGGCTCCTGTGTGAACCAGAATCACTATGTGCTCAGATCCTTAGAGCAAAATATTACCCTACAGGCGATATACTTAATGCACAGTTGAAAAAGTGGTCTTCATACTCCTGGCAGAGTATCTGGGCCGGGTTACAAACTTTGAAACGCGGCCATATTTGGAGAGTTGGGGACGGTTCAAATATTAATATATGGTCTGACTGTTGGATACCGTCTGATTGTTCCAGGAAGATTATCACTCCTCGAGGTAACACGGTCCTTACAAAAGTAGCTGAACTCATCCATCCCGATACAAGATCATGGGATGAACCTTTGATCAGATCCATATTCAGAAGTGTCGATGTGATGAGAATTTTAAGAATTCCACTCTCGGTTGGAATGATGGATGATTTTGTCTCCTGTAGTGCTACGAAGTCTGGCATTTTTTCTGTTCGGTCTGCTTACCACCTGGAATGGGATCACCAACATGGGGAGAAGCTACGTAGAACTATGCAGCAGGGATCGACAAGTGTGAATCCAGTCTGGGCAAAGGTTTGGTCTCTCCGAATCCCAGCTAAGATGAAATTTTTTGCTTGGCGGTTTCTGCATGGGGCTATACCGTGTAAGGCAACGTTGGCTAATAGACATATAATCACCAGTAGTGTCTGCCCAGTTTGCTTGGTGCATTGTGAGGATAGCCAGCATTTGTTTTTCAAGTGCTCAAGGGCCGTGGAGATCTGGGAAAATCTGGGCATAGCTAATGATATTTTGGAGGCATGTAGTGTATATAGAGAGGGGTCTGGAGCTTTTGAGGCTATTCTCACACTTCCTGACAAGAATTCGCCTCTCATGCCTGAACTCGGTTTGAAGGAGCTTATTACAATAGCTTGCTGGTACATTTGGTGGGAGAGAAGAAAAATTGCTCATGATGAAAAGGTTCAGAAGCCTGCTAAATCGGCGCAGGCAATAGCGGCTATTGCTCTTAATTACTGGCGTGCGCTAAAGAAGAATGCAAGAGACCGAAGCCTCGGGTGGGAGAAGCCAAAGGAAGATTATGTGAAATTAAACGTCGATGCGGCTTTCTCTTCGGATTCTTGCTCGGGTGCTACGGGGGCAGTGATTAGAGACGAGAAAGGGGTTTTCATAGCTGGGAGTAGCTGCGGCCTTGAGTTCATATGTGATGCTATCACAGCGGAGGCTAGAGCGGTCCGGGATGGCTTGCTTCTGGCAGGCCAGATTGGGTGCAATTCAGCGGGGTGGAGAGTGACTACATAGAGGTGATTGAAACTATGATAGACAACGGCAATTCAGCAGGGGTGGCAGCGGCGATCTTTGAGGAGTGTGCTTTTCTAGCTAGGGGTTTTGCTAAGGTGAGCTTTAGTTTTTTGCCCGAGAGAGAATAATCAGGTTGCTCATAGGTTAGCTGCTAGTGCCGGTGGGTATCAATCTGTCGTTTGGATTGATGAACCACCTGATTGTATAGGGGCTGAATTAGCAAACGATGTAAACCTCTTCACGATGTAATTCTTTGTTTTCGAAAAGCAGCAAGTACCAGACACACTCTTTTATTTTTAATGAGGCAGCTTGCTAGCTTAATATATACTAGCAATGGCTGGGCGCGGCGGCACGCCACGCCTATGCCGTGGCTAACTGATGGCAATGTGTGAGATGGCATGAGTATGTCACTTACATTGTGGTCCAATTAACTTGCATATGGATAAAAATTGCTGGCGGAGGTATATTCCTGCCAAGACTGCTAGTATTGTGTGCTAATTATAATCATTGCAAGGTTAGAGACTGATTGACAATATGGAAGAACATGGTCAATTGTTTGTATAATGTACCTGATCAACCAAAATGGTCTGGCTACCATACTTGGAAGTTTTTGCAGTAAACTTAGTGTGTGAGATAGAAAAGGTAGATATTTGCATTGGTTCAGAACCATGCATCTATCCTACGGAAAAATCTGTTACCATGTGTGCAAGATATCCCCTTTTATAGAGAACGAAATAAAAAAAAAGTAAAATAATGGCAAAGTAATTGAAAGGGAGTAACATCTTAAGTTGAAATAGACTACATGTCCACCACCTATCAATTTGTTAGCTAATACATTGTTTCGTACCAATGAATGAACTGAATAATAGTTCCAAGCTTAGTTACCAGTCCTGATTCAGAATTTCGTATCAACCAAAGCATGCAGTTGTTCCACTATAATCTTTATATGACAAGGAAAAATACTGCAACCTTCGATGTTCGTAGAAACTATGCAATGAGATGCTAAAAAAGGAGGAATATCATTATAGACATGGAAAACCTGTTCATAGTTCCGAAATGGTATTTAGCAATATAGTTTAGGAAGTTGCTAGATTTTGTGGTGTCATACTCAAAATGTTGTTGTGGATGCCATGTATCTATAGGACAAACCATGGACCGTGAGAACAATTTAGGATCAGATAAATTGTAAGAGAAATAAACAATTCGTGTTAATTAACAATATATAATATATAAGAAAGAAGATTGTCTTGGCTCTAGTGCTATATTTGGACACCAATACCAATCGCAATTATTTGCATCACCATGAAGAAGTTTTATACCAACATCCTTTTCATGCTAGAAATGAGTTTGCTCACCTCACCGGCATCATAGCACTGCATTTCAATTATTGTGGATGGCTCCTACTACTGGATTAGAATACCAGCCACTTAGAAAATAATATATCATGGTATCGAATTACTCTAGTCATGAGTGATAGTTAGCTAGTCAATGCAAGATTGATGTGTGATCAAACTCTTCCTTTTGAAATAAATTATACCACATCCAGAATGACAAACAGACTTAGCTTGATAAATATACAAGATGATAACTCACCTCATGAGCAGTAGATGTCAGCAAAAAAAAAGAACAGAGCTCTTAGCTTAGGGAGATAAGGAAAAAACCACGCAGATTAAGAACCATAATAAGGGCAATATTATAATCAATAATCCACTAATCGTGAATAAAAGAATGTTCTCTCTTACACTATCCTATGAGCTGATTTTTAGAGCAACCAAATTAATCAATAGACTGGAAAGGAAGTCAACAAAGTTTCAGCATGCAAAGAAGTTATTTCATATTATAGAAACTGGAACTAATATGAGAGCACTAAAGCTTAGCAAGATCCGATTGCTATCTGGCATTTTGAAACTTTGCAGATCCATGTCGAAAAAAGAAATTTGTGACCTGCTCGGTACAAAATGTGCCCAATGTCATTTAAAAGCAAACCCATTTTTTTAACATGCAGAAGTAAATTATTTCACATTACAAAAAACAGAACTTCACATTACAAAAAACAGAACCCATCCGTGAACAGCAAAGCTAAGCAAGATCTGATTGCTATCTAGAATACCCACATGTAAAATGGGATTTTTTTTTGTCAAGATGGTGAATAAGCAACATCCCACAAAAGGAATGCATTAGTAGAATTGTCAGTATTATGAATCTTATACATTTTGGCATTTCTAGTAAACGTGAAAATGTAGCATTGCATTGGTCAGGTTCAATAAATATTTTTCTCCAACCAGTTAGAGTGTGCATCAAGAAATAAACACCTTGATATTAGTCACCATCTTGATTTTTTTTGTGCAGCAAAGAAAATCCACACAAGGGAAAGATCACTAAGCCAAAGTAAATAAAATCAATCACACTGCACCGGACTATATATTGCATCTAGGCATGCTGAAAATGTTGGATGAGTTACCAAGAAAATGTGATAACCACTGATCATTCCACTAAAATGATTATTTTTGTTACTGGGGCTCTGCATGAATAGTGAAAGAGATAAATATAAATTGCATGATTTTTTGTTTGTTTTTGTGGCCCTGCATTAATAGTGAAAGAGTTAATTGCATTATCTATGGTACACTACATTAATATCTTCTCAGATAACGTATAATAGTTCACCTTGCAAAGATGATCAATCTGATTAAGCTTAGCATTAGGCAGAGATAATGCAACAGACATGTCTGCTTCTGCTAATTTCAGAAGAAAAAAAATGAACAGTAAACAGTCAGCTGGTTACAATAACCAAGGAAGCAAACTATTCTTGTACATAAATGCTTCTTATAACAATTCAGTAGGACGAAAAAAAAATTACAATAAATGTGTGCATCTTCACAGGCCTCTTGTACAATCAATACATGAATTCAGAACTCTTCATATACGTACATCAACAACAATTATCAGTAGTCCGGCTACTCAATTCGTGACTGGAACTGAAAATCAACAATGGGTGGAAAGAACAAGGTATCAATCAAAAGCACTGAAGAACCACCCTACTACTCCATGCTGAATCCGACCACTCTTTACAAAAATTAATCTGAAAAGAGCCTATTAAATAAACTACTTTGCGGTGCAAAGCCCGCTGTAACAGATTCAGATAAATGTATTAAACTCGTCAAAGATAGAAACTCCTCATCAAAATATATATGAACTGATTTCATATCGAAGGTGCATCATCCTAGAATAAAAATCAAGTCCAAAATAAAATCAGTTAGCGCCAGCAGATGTTAAGAACACATTAGAACACCTGAGAATGGGCACCAGAGTAAAATATGCAACCTCCCATGGAAAGTTTCAGACAGTAGCAATAACTAACAATACATAGCTGATTATGGAATTCCTTACCTTATCCGTTGGTGGCAATCGTCGCATATCTGCTGTACATCATCCATGTTGGTGTTGCCGTTGCTCAGTGGCGTCGGCAAATAGCGGCAGTGGCATGTCGGTGAGGCGAGACAACACAGCCAGACCTCTGGAAAACCACCCTGAAACCAAAACAAAGCATCATATAACTGAATGAACAGATTAATTTCAACACTGGCACACTGGCAGACAGTAGCAATATATTCACACAACTTACATTACAGTCGTGTTGAACTTCTGCGCCATGAGGATGATGGTCTCAGCTACTGGGGTCACAGCCTCACAGGGCAGAAGCCATGGCAGTGTGTGGAGCCCAAAGCGCCTCACGAAGAAGGCGTTGCGCACCTACGAAAGCAATGAGTCTCGGGCGACCAACAGTTATACTTCCATACACGAACTGCCACGGTCGCCGCGCCCACATCACCCGCGGCAGGGTGTGCCTCGCAAACGCCGATGCCTCCGTCGCACCCACTCCTGCGAGGCTCGTGCACCCTTCACGACGGCCGCCGCGAACTCCCCTGGATCCCCCACTTTATCTTTATTTTGTACCAGCCCCCGCTCCATCTCCGCTGATTCCGGCGAGCTGCCTGGAGTTGGCGTCGCCAAGACCGAACCGCACGGCACCAGGGAAGGGACGCCACTCCTCAACGGATTGGCCGCCGCGAACCCTTTCGGCCCAGCCCTGCTCCATCTCCACTGGTCGTGGGAAGCTGCAGTTGCATTATCAACCATAGTACACATGGCCACCGGCCGCGGAGGAGCTCTGCCAACGGGATCTCATGGCAGGGGAGAGCATAGGCGGAGGGAAATTCCTGCTCGCAGTCGCCATGGGCCAGAGCAGCGCCGAGGGGGCAGCCGATTGCTGTACCGGACCGGAGCTGGAGTCGATCCTCACCATGGCCGCTGGCCATGCAGCATGGAGGAGCTCTGCCAGGGAGATTTCGCGGCAGGGGAGAGGCCGGGCGGGGAAAGTTTCTGCTGGCAGTCGCAAGAGATGAAACGGGCAGAGGCTGATGGGGATTGCTCGAAAATAATGAGGGAGCACTGAGAAGATAGCACACGTCGGGCCATAAAATAGCCCACGCGTGGGAGACAGGGACTCAGCACCGCTTTGACCACCGCCTTCTGAACACTGCTAGGAACGCCCCGCGATGTAAAAAAAAAACACCACCATGGATGCAGCAGGAATGTAACAGACGGTATGCAGACGTGGTAACACCATAGGAAACAGTCCAGTTGCTACAGAGCACCAAAACTGTACACAACAGAATCCTATGCAAATCAAACTATTCAAAAGGGATACGTGTTACTACCAGATTAATTTAAAGGAGGTCTCAAAATTCTGTGAAAAATGATGTTTGTTGCCCTTTAATATAGTAGTTATGAGTTTAAAAAAAAATAGATTTTTGCCTGGCGAGGAACCTAATCCTACCGCTCA
The DNA here is from genome assembly GCF_022539505.1 of Lolium rigidum. Classification (NCBI taxonomy): domain Eukaryota; kingdom Viridiplantae; phylum Streptophyta; class Magnoliopsida; order Poales; family Poaceae; genus Lolium; species Lolium rigidum. The sequence goes on from NC_061508.1 coordinate 298,187,909, forward strand.
CTCTTAGCGTCTGCATTGTAGATGCCTAACTCCTCTACCGCTGCGCGCCCTGACAGTACAGAAGACGCGCTCTGCGCGGCGGACGCCAACGTGGACCTCGGCGACGTCGCTCGACAGGAACACGATGGAGTTGCCACCGTGTAACTCATCGCCGTAGTCCAGCGCCGGGAAGCTTGTCTCGGCACAGAACCGTGGCACCAAGCAGCTGCCGCCGTTGTTGGCGGCGCTAGGTGGCGTGGCCCACCCGCGCTCGACCAGGCAGGTGCGCCCTGCCGACTTCGACGGACTCCGCCACGATCACCATCTCGCCTTCGACCACGACGGCACGACCTCGTCGGGGGGAGGACAAGGGCGGCATCGTGGGCAGGATACAAAGGGCCGGTGAGGAGGACCTGGCCGGAGCTGGGCGCAGGGGGCGGCGGCGGTGCATCTTTCAAGCAGATTCATGGAGCTCTCGTGACCGGCCGCCGGCGGCCAGCGGCGAGGACCTGGTGGCCGGCTCCATGGACTCGCAGCTCTGGCTGGCCTGCCCGGGAAGCATGTGCACCGTGCCGTCGGTCGGCGCCGCCGTCGACTACTTCCCCCAGGGCCACGCCGAGCAAGCCACCGGCGCCGTCGACTTGTCGGCCGCACGCGTCCCGCCGCTCATCCCCTGTCGCGCTGCTGCCGTGCGCTTCATGGCCACCGGCGCCGTCCTCATCTTTCCTGCTCTTTCCTCACCTAATTTTCTCTCTTTCAGTGTGATCGTGCCGTCGCTGGTGGGATTGTGGTAGCTCCCCTGAGGCAGCGGGAGGGACGCAACCTGAGATAGTCAGATAGCTGCTCGCCTCGGCCCTTTGCCAACCCCGCCGCCCCGGGCGACCGCGTCGTCGCGCTCTATGTAAGCACTGTCTACTGGTTGAGGACGAAAGAGGGGGGGCCGCGGTGCCTTATCTTTCGACTTCGACCCAGAGCCATCTCCGCCTCCGCTGCCACGGCCTCCACCTCCTCGCCCCGGTCGTCGACATGGAGCACGGTCCTCCATCGGCCCGCTCACCATGGCCCGCCGACGACGACCACCTCTTCGTCCTTGTCAGCTTCGACAGCATCTCCAAGTCGTAGGTCCGCCTCCTCCTCCTCCCCATTTCGACTTGTGAGCCCAGCCCTATTCTCCGTGGATACACTCTGTGTTGTTCGTTCCTGCAGTACCGGACGGACATGGTGCGGCGCGGCGGCGCCGATGTCGGACGGCTTGGAGGCGAGGCACCCACGTCGTTGTGTGCGGCCACGTCCGATCAAGCTTAGGACTCCACTTACTGAAGTTTTGGTGGCTTTCTCGAGGGATCTGGAATTAATCTGGCTGTGTGTGTGTGCAGGGTGACCAGCGTGTGTGGCGGCGTAGGCAGCACTGGAACAAGGTCGTCAGCAACCCGTGGGTGGATGATAGCTTGGTCGGACTATTGTTGGCATATAATATTTTTCAGGTTTTATTGAATGTTTTTTTTTGTTTGCGGGTTTTCTTAAATGTTGCTGCTCTCGCATCTGTGATATACTTCTTGTAGCCATACTGCCATAGTCACTGGTTTAGTTTTCTGAAGCAGCATTTTGTTGCCAGGTTATTTGTTGGCTAACGAGAGACTTGAATGGAATATAAGGTAGCGATTAGCTGCAGATCTGTTTGATGGGTACCAAACGAATGACCGTGAAGATATAATGGTAACTGCTTGCTACTTTTATCCTCGGATCTTTTAGTCAAAACTCAACACTTAGCATGAATTTATGAGTTATGGCGGTCTATATTTGTTGTCCATTAGACATAATATATCAAGGTGAAGTTTTTGTCACATTGTGCTATAATTTTTAATTCTATGTAATTTCGTTCTAGAGCTTATTTTTGCCTGCATAGTATGTCCCGTTATGTCTAAAGTATTTTAATTATTGCAGTACCAGTTTATGTGAAAGTTTATCAAGCATTTAACACTGAGAGCATATGTCTCAGAAGTGAATGTAAACTTTGCCTCTTTACTTTTTGTTGGGTCAGCTCAAACCCAAAGAACTTTGTCCCACTTCTGAGTAACTATAGTTTTGCAATAGTTATACAGTAGCATCAGGTTAATTATTCACATGTTATCATTCTTTCTAGCATTCAGGTAGTTGATTGATTGCTTTACATGGTCTACTACTGCTATGTAAATCTAACGCACAAAAGTAGTGAATAGCTCAAGATGTTGGCAAAATTATTACAACAATTACTTGCAGGAATTGGTGTGTACACGGACAAGCAAGTTGCTGGAAGATGAAAAACAATTGTAATCTTTGAAAATGCATGTTTTGTGTGGTCCTCGATTTATTTTTGTGGTTATTTTTTTATTTCACTAAAGAATATATGCCACATGCCTTATCATACATTGGTGATATTTTTATTTTACTAAAGTGATTTATTCTGCAGGAGCAATTAATTTTTCTAGGGCATGTATTTAACTATTTATTCATCTTCGTTTTGTTTTATAAAAGGGAACCAGGTACTTGTTTAGCTTTTTGCCTCTTTGCTATTAGATTTGGCTATGACAGGCCTATTTATCTTGTGACTGCCTCCTAAACAGAAGTACGTAAATTTGATTTGTTAATAAGGCTAGAATACGGCATAGTCAAATGAATTTTGCTCAAACCATCTCTGAAGCTTCCACATTAGTAGACACTCCAGAAATTAACACCTTTTTTTTATAAGCTTTGGTTATTTTAAGCCAGTCGAGATTGTCTTTTCTGCACATCTATGTTGTTATAGTGGGAAACAATTGCGTATGTCTATCGGCATGGTGATAGTTTTCTATTCATAGGCATGCTCATTTTATCATATTGGTTTACTTGGGTTTTCAAAATATATATCAATATAGAGTTGCATGCAGTAATTTCCTCCTATTTTGCACATTTGCCTGCATATATTGAGAAGTGAAAACTGCGAAATGCATAATACTTGCAGGTAATGCTTCAATGACATTTATGATTGCTCAGAATAACAAACAAATAACTCAAGTTTGATCTAGAAAGATTAGATTAATATATTTATGATTGCTCCCTATATATTTGACAAATGAGTTCATGTAGAAAAAATATTTCTTACTCAAAGACAAAAATAGTGTGTCTTGGATGTGGTATTCCACGTGTATTTGGTCGTCTGCAATTCCAGGAATGGAATTGCTACACTGGCCTAGGAAGACACCATTGACCCCTCCACCCATTTTGAAAGTTCAGACTGTTAAAAAGATCCAACGTTAGCATTGCCTTTTATTTTTAAGTGAGAAACCTTTTCTAGTAGAACAATAAGTGAAGAAAGAGTGTCAATTAAAGTTACAGATTATCAACCTTCCCAGGTTACCACAAAATAGAACTCATTGTATTTTCTTATCAAAGATTTTCACCAATAGGTATCTTTCCTGACATCACAACACAATATGGAAATAACTGGAAGTGGATAAATCAAAACTTAACTAAGCACAAAGGTACACCATGGCAAAAAAAAATTAAGGTACACCCAGTTCAAGTGCTTCATCAACATTGCAAACTATTTTGAAGGTTCCTTGTGCATTTTAGGTGAGACTCAAGAGCTAAATAAAGAACTTAAACTAATGTGCTAAGGATTATTTTTTAAGGGAAACAGACAAAACAAGCTCTGCCCAAAACAGTATAATACTCTCGCAACAAAACTGTATCGTGCATACCCAGGTTTTTTAAAAAATAATAGGAAGTGCCTAAAATCTGATAGCTCTTGGTATCTAAAGTGCAGTCTAAATATGAAATAATCGATTATTAGTGAGTACTCTGGCTGCTGATTTGGTTGGTTAGTAAACCAGGGTGTCAGATCAAACAAAAAGGAAAGTTTTTCTTAGCTAATGCAAATCTGCATTGAATTCATAATTTTCTTTTGATACCTTACTTCATTTCATTTGGCATACCTATCCAAATCAATGAATACATGAAAGGAAGAACAAAGATTGAAGAAAGGCATCCAGATAGCTAGTCCCATATCTCCAAGAGAGGAGTTGAAAGGCCAATCCAGATTAGGACATAAAATGGGACAAAGTTCTGCTTAGTGGACCAAAATACCAGGGTGCCAGATCAAACAAATAGGAAACTTTTTCTTAGTGAAAGCAAATCAGCATTGAATTGATATTTACCTTTTGATACCTTACTCCCCTTCAATGAATATATCAATCCAAATCAATGAATGCTTGGAAGGAAGGAAGAACAAAGATTAAATAAATGCATCCGGAGCTTCTACGTAGCCAGTCCCACATCTCCAGGAGAGGAGTCGAAAGTCCAATTCAGATTAGGACATAAAATGGGACACAGTTCAGATTAGCGGATCAGAATATGACTTCTCTGTCTGAAAACACAAGGATAAACTCCTGAACATGTTTTACTGGACCACTGGTGCAATGCTTTAACTGTATCGAATTATGTGTGCATGCAGGTGTCCGGCAATATCCTAACTCAGTGTCTCTCATTAACCAATTTGATCTAGTACTGATGATGCAAACTTATATCATTAAAGATAACACCACACTGAATGTAGAGGCCTGCATACCGTGTTTCACGACAATAGAATCGTTGCTACTGGTAAGCCTTCCCTAGAAGTTATATATGCTGATGTCTGCAGCACATGTTAATATTTGTGAAAGAATTGGCTAGCATGTTTCAGAATACATACCAATATTGCAATATCTGTAGAGTTCACCAACAACTGCAAAATCATGTTGTACTTGCCGAGAGCACCAGACCATTAAATGAGATTGAAACAAAACGTAATCATTCAAAGTTTACATCTTTCTTAAACTCTCATGCATCCCTTTCAAGGGAAAATGGGTATATCTTTCCCGAAGCAAACACAACTCATACATATACAAACCTTTTAGAGACTTTGCGCTTCTTTGAATAATATATCCTGAGAAAATTGACCTCTCACGAAAAAAATTAGCAGCTTATGAGGAGACGACCGTGACAACGGTCACACCACTTTGGAACCAGATAACACGAGTGACTTCTTCTGTATCGGTCTCAGAGAAGGGCCCCCGACAACTAACCAGTTCCGCCACATCTAATAATACCTGTAAATGATAGCAAAAGTAATGTTGGTAAAGAAACCAAAAAAACTACATGATATTTCTTATGTTTGGACAAGGGGGAATTGATTCAGAGCATGAATACACGACAACAACGATAACTCTTGCAGCGGGAACAAATGTTGACGAACACTTTTTTGGCCAAGTACACTTCTCTATGCTAAGTTGCTAACTCGAACTCAGTCATGGATGAGTCGGACTCGACCATGGAGGAGTCTGACATCAAGGAAGTCACGTCTGGTTCACCATTAGATGACCAACAACTATCTGTATACTTGTAAAAGATGCACAATTCATTCATTGAACTGTGGTCTGGGAATAAGCACGAGCAAAAATATTAAAAACTTCACCTAATATCAGATCACTCCATGTGGTAAAGAAATCAACAAAAGAAGGTATGGCTACACAGGATGAACTTGTGACTTCCATTGACCAGCTTTTTCTCAAGATGCTGCAGAAGCGCAAGTTAACATTCCAGTACATATCATTCGAAAATGTCATGAATTAGAGATAACACAATGGAATATTCCTCTTTGCGTCTAGAAACTGTAACTTCATTAGGATCTGCACCAATGTTTGGAGGCATAAATAAGGTATACAAAAATTAAGAAAGAGTAACCTCCTTAGTCTTTGCATAATTGCATTGATATTAGGAGGTATACATAAGTAGACAAATTGGTATCAAATTGCCAGCTTTAGTTTCACACATCAAGACCTCTTCTTTCAAATTCCAAAGATTCTATGCATTAGATACGAATAATTAAATATAGGTACTTCACCATTAGGCTTTGTGTTGGGAGGACAGCCCTTAACTTAAAGGTCGCTTTCAGTTTAGATGAATCTGAAAAAATGTAGAGCAGAAGAAAGAGGAACTCACCGGAGTTTAGGCCCGTTGATCAGGCTGTGTGGAAGGGGTTGTGGTTGGGGAGACGAAGGAGGCCAATCCACCGATGGGAGTTGACCGCGCCATCGTCATGGCCGCTCCTCCACGCCATCTTTGCCGCCGACGCACATCTGTCACGCATCTTCGACTGCTCCGGCCGGCCAGGCCATAGATTGACGACTAGCAAGATTGGCACCGCCATGGAAAAAGGATCGACGGCCGCCTCCCGAACTGTTGCATCCTCAGCCAGACAGCATAGGCAAGGCCCAGCAGTCATTCACGTTCCAAGTATGCACAAGCGTCACACAACAATTAACAGACTCAACAGAGTAACAGTGATTTGATCGAGTGGCCAAACTAGGACGCGCACGAGGGATGCTCTAGGAGGCAGGCAGTCACGCGATCTTTATAAGCAGAAATAGTAGAGATACATATATATCACGAACCAAGCATATATTGATCCGACTTGGAAAGGGAAATTACACAGTCGAAGTAACTACTACCAACATTGATTCACAGATAGGTAGACAGACATGGCCAAATAAACAGATCTGGATAGTAATAGCAGTTATACTCGCCGTCGTCGCTGTTCAAGACGGCCATCAGGACAGACGCGACAGGAGGCTTCGATCTTCTCAGAACTAGTTGTCGACGACGTAGCCGTGCTCCTCCCGGAGCAACTTCTGGGACTCAGCTAGCATCTGCCTCAGCTCGTCGAAGAAGTCAGCCGCTTCATTGTACTTCTTCATCTGCTCGTCGCTGAAGGTGTCGTGCACTTGGCGGTCGAAAGGCTTGTACTCGACGGTGAGGAGGTAGTCCACCGGCTCCTTGTTCTCGTTGGCGAAGCCGGTCGGATCCACCGCAGCAGCAGGTTTCTTCGGGGCAGGTGCCTTGGTCGCCGACTTCACTCCGCCGGAGATCCCGGTACGCGGCACCGCAACAGCAGGCAGGTTCAGCTGACGCAGCTCACCGCGCGCTGGCACCTCTTCCTCCGCCGCCATAGCTCCCTTGAGCAAGCACCTCGCACTGGCCATCTGTGGATCTGATATCCTCTACGGGAATTTTGGGGATTTTCGATTTGGAACCCTAGCTTTCGATTTGGGGGTGAGGCGGCGGTCTTGCGTCGATCTTATAAAGGCGGAGGCGAACCTAGGCACCGGTTGGAGTCCAGGTCGGGATGGTGTTCCGATCCAGTTACTCTCCGAAATCCTCAGGGATGGGCCATCAAACTGGGCCAGTAGAAAACCACGAATACAACGACCAGTTGGCCCAAAAGATTTTTCCTACTAGAAACAGTCTGACAGCCACCTCCCCCGCGTTGGGAGGTGCTAACCATCACCCCTTCGCATGGTTTATAACCATCCCTAAGGGAAAATCGTTAATGGACATGGCCCATTAGTTCGGTTGTTTAAAAAAAAATTGAAATTTCTTTAGATTTGAAATTTGCTCAGAATTAAAAAAAATCATATTTGAAATTTGTCTAGATTCGAAATTTGCTTAGATTTAAAAATTACCTAGATTCAAAATTTGCTCAGATTTGAAATTTGCTCAGGTTAAAATTTTGCTTACTTTGAAATTTGTTCGAATTTGAAATTTGCTTGACTTCAAAATTTGCTCGACTTCAAATTGTGACATCGCAAGGGGTGAACAAGGGGGCCTACCGTGGTGCTGTTGCGACTCCGTTGTGACATCGCAAGCGCTGCTTCATAACGACATGGTTTTGGAGAGAGACGCAAATTGGGATGACAGGAACATCTATAACGGAACAATGATACAAGTAAGCGACACTCGAGGCCTCGGGGACTCAAAGAACTAACAACCGAACTATGCATGTATAGTGACTTTGCACCTTTAGAAGCAAGAAACCGTAGCGAAAACTTTGATTGAAAAAGGTTAACGTATATGCCTAAATTTGCTCAACAATTTCATTTTCCAAGCTTTGCACTTCGTGTTCATTCTTTAGTTAAGTTGATAATTTGCTTCTATTTTCCTTTGAATACAATTTTGTGACTAGACACATGGATAAACAGAATGAAGAGTTGGCTAACTGATGACTTTCTAAAGCCCTTTGGGATGCATTGAAAAGAAAACATCTCCTTTGATAGTGTAAAATTCGATGAGTTTTCGGTCTCTTTCACCAAACATCGCATCGAGCCTATTGACGAGGGATTAACTCGTCAATGCATACGGATTGTAGACTTAGGGTTTCATAAGAAGTAGAGGGCAAGTAAATCTTGGAGGTTCAGCCAAACAAAGGTGCTCAACTCAATGTTACGGTGGCTAGGGTTACAATGATTCGGTCCCTTCTTTCACCCTCGGCTTCCCCTTTATATAGGAAGTGAAGCTGAGACTTTTCCGTGTCATACAAGTTACAAATTATCGGGCCGCGTTTGATACAAGTTTTCTATTATAACTCTAACTTCAATGCTTTTGTTCAGGACCAGCACTGGGTTGGCGACCTAAGTGGCCTCAGTCTTTATTTCTTTAATGAAGCCAGCTTCTTTGAGTCAGCGGATTTCAGATAACATGGCTTTGCCGTTTGGCTCGGAAAAACGTCACTAAGGTTGTCGAATTGGTCTGGCTCATGGATCCAAATTAAGTGCGTGGTCGGCAAGTTCCCTGGGTACTCCTAGCATGTCCGCTGGACACCATTCGAAGATTTCCCAGCGCTCACGGAGGAACTCGACGAGCGCGCTTTCCTATGCGCTACCTGTAATATCCCAGGTTTAGAGGCAAAAAAAATGAGAGAACACCAAAGTGTGCATTGCATTCATGCATAGAAAATCCGGGGAATTTTCGCGCTTCAAATAAAACTTACCACGATGGCTCGAAGTTTCACTTGACTTGCTTGGAATTGAAGTAGATCATCAAGTCAAGCGCTATAAACTTCACTTGTGATCTTTGTTAAAACCTTATTTTGGGTAGAGATGATTTGATCTATGGGCTAGATCAAATAGAAGTAGATTTACAACAAACAACACCTTAAGTAAGGATCAACTACAAGATCTTATAAAGGATCTCAACATGCCATTCCTTACAAACAACACATGAATAATTATGCAATCCTAAATCAAAGAACACAATTAATTAAGACACAATTCTATACTTATCTTATCCATGTATTCTATTAAAGAAATGTTCCTACCATGAGTCACATGGTATATCTTTTCCACTACAATGCTTGAACCCAAGCCAAGGACATTCATATTCATTCTTCATTAACCCTTGACCATTCCAACCTTGTTTTCCAACTCATATCATTAAACCTAGAGAAAGGTAAGAATCATTCATATGCTTATTCTATACATTGAATAGAACCTAGATTACTATTTAAACCTTATACAATTGAGGTAATTGTTGATACTAATTAGTGATACAAGAAATAAAGTCAAGTATTAAACCCTACTTGACCTAGCTAACACTTGATGGTAAGCAAGAACCTATTCCTCTAGTAATTATATAGAGGCAAGTGTTGTGATCATTACAACTTGGTAATGATCATAAACCCTATAGAAAACCCTACCTATCTCAGAGAGCTTAAGCTACATAGGTATACTCAAGTATATGGACTTATACTTGATCTTGGATAGAGAACCATGATTTACTAATGAATTATTATGAGGCCAATACTTTGATCATTACAAATTGGGTGATGATCATAAACCCTAAGAATCTAATTGAGTGTGTTGAAAGAAGTATTAAAGAAGAGAGATTAGTGAGGAATAAGTGGATCATGTCTAATGCATGATTTTACCTTATAAATTGAGATGTTAAGTTAAACCTATATCCGTGATGCATAGATCTCATTCTTCACATGAAATAATAAGTAACTCATTAGTAGTTAACCAAACCAATACTCATGCCTTGTATATAGTAGTAATGATATGGTATTTAAATCTTGCCTATCCAAGCACTTGAGATAAACTTAGCATTGCCTTGATACAATAATTCTACCTAAGTGAGGAGGATAACCCTAGCCACTAAAATATGATCAAAACTTATACCATATCCTAAACCTCGTTGTGTATCACATTGGTGATCATAACTAAAACCCTAGGCCATATTTGAATTCCAATCCAAGTATTACTTTGGATTATAATTAGAACCCTGCCATACCTCATGCCTATTTATACTTCAACTAGTGAGCATTACCAAAACCCTAAACCTTTTCACATAAGATTCAATTCACATAAAATAATATGTCCTAACTTGTGCATCATGGATCACAAGTATAAACTAAGCCATATGTACTTAGGACTAAATATCATTTGGTGAGTAGGGTGAAACAAATATCCGAATCATCTTCTTAAACCTTAAGAAATATCATTCACATAAAATCATGAACCAATTCCATTTCCTTTACCATCTGTTAAACCCTAGCCATAATTAAATTATATGTGAATGATCTCTATGGTTAAGCACTAGAAAAATAAACTCGTGTTCACCATGCACATGTTCTAAATTTCAAACCAATTAAAATAGGTTTGGTTTCTAAATAAAAATAAATTGAGACAAACCCTTAAGCCATATCTATTTTCAAATGCACCTCACTAAAACACAAAACTAATAAAAGATTAAATATTTGTTTTAAAATAAAACAATGCAGTAACCACTATTATCAAGTGATATGGAAATTCAAATGTTTTAGAACTTGCAAAAACAAAACAGAATTCAAATTTGAATTCAACTAACAAATTCAAAACAGAAAATAAAAACAGAAAATAGAAAAGAGAGAAAAAGAGAAAGCTCACTCGGCCGCGCAGCCCAGCGGCAGCCCGGGACCAGCACCACCTCTACAACCCGGCAGCAGCCCACGTTGAAGCCCGAAGCGGTCCAGCCCACGTCCAAATACCGTTTCGCTTGCTTTAAAAATCGTGCGTGGAGAAATGACTTCGCCGTCGTCGTCTCCGAGCTCGACGAGCGCGGCGGAGCCGGTAGGCCACGATCTCGTCGTCGATAAGCTTGCCCGGACGTCGTCGGACCTCTCGAACCGCGCCCAATCTCTCTCGCGTCCGAGCTTATCCGCGGACGAGGAGATCCTTGCCAGCTAGAAGCTTCCAGAGACCGCCACCTCTCCACCATGGCCGTCGCCGTGTCGAGGCCACAGGGCTTCCCTTGGCCTATAAATAGGTGGAGAGCATCGCCGTGCACTTCTTGTTCACCTCCACCACTCCATTGCTACTTAGACACTCCCTATCTCTCAAATTCATCCACTCTCTGTCGCCGGAGTCGAAGACGAAGCCGACGGAGGAGGCCACCCCAGCCTCTGGCGCGTGGTCCAGGAGGAGCGCCTGGACTCAAGGAGCATCTGGGAGGAGCCAAGCATCCAGGGGAGCCGTGTGGAGGATCAATTTCCTTGTTCCCTTCTGCAGCACACCACCGGGAAATCTTCAATCGCCGTCGTCTCCGTCAACCATCGCCGGAGCCGACCACACCTTGAGCTTCAGGGTGAGCATACGCGTCTATAGCACCTACTCTCGCTTCCTAGCATCATCTGTAGCGTCCGATTCGATTCTTGCCGGAGAGCACCGCCGCAGGACATGGTCGCCGGCGTAGCTCCGGTGATCCCCTCGCTAAACCATCACCACCATTCGATTCGTCTAGTTGTGCTCGTTCAGAAACACCTAGCCGCGCATCCCGGGAGGCCGTAAATCGGCGGCGCCACCGTGCTCTGGCCGCCGGCGTTTAACCGCCGGTGAGGTCAAGGGTCCTGGTCAACTTTGACCGGTCCTCGCTTGCGTGGCAGCCGACGTGGAGCCAAGCCCCACCAGTCAGTCTCTGCGGGTATGAGTGAACCGGTACACTTAGTTTTTTTTGCTTTATTTCAAATTCCAGTAAATGTCTGAAACTTTGCAAAATCATAGAAATTTCATTTCAACTCAGAAAATTATAAATAATATATCAAAATGCTCACAAAAATAAACTCTATTCAAATAAAATATAAAACAAAAATGTGTGTCAAAATAAAAATTCACTTATTTTTAACCTTATTAATTATGCCATTTCATTTATTTAAAGATACAATTTGAAATCAATAATTAGTGAAGTTTTAAAAATTAGATTTTAACTATTCAGTAACCAAATAAAATGTTAAGGTTAATTTTCTTTATCATAGTTGCATTAACTTAATTATTAGTGGTAATTCATAAACCCTAATTACAAATTACTATTTTCTATTTTCTTTAAATAGTAATAACTCAAGAAAATATTATAAGCCAATATTATTTTGGTAAATCAAAACTTATTTACTTAAACATCTTTAGTTAACAAGTTAATTATTTTAAACCCTAATAACAAATATTAAACCCCGATTCTTAATTAAACTAAAATAGGAGTTACCCTAATTATTAATTCTTGTGGAAATTAATAAAATGTTAAACCATTACTAATTTTGATTCAAAGTAATTAGTGACCACATTTCAATTGTCAATTATTAGTTCAAGTATTGTATCAATGTAGAAACCCTAGTTCTAATATTAATGAGGACCTTGAACTTATTATTTCATGTGATCATTCCACTTTAGCAAGTAACTCTAAAACCCTAGTTATATGTCACATGTGATCATGTGAGATTCATCTATACCTATAGAACCTTAATAAGAAACCAATGAATGCCTGCTTATGATCTACTAGCATAAACCAAGTCACATGAGATTATCATTTCATGTTCCTATTCTTAATTAAAACCTATATGATCCACTAATGTCACCTAGGTATAAACCCTAACTTGTTAATTGGATTAGTACCATTGATCACCACTCCATTATACCACACCATTAGGATAAACCTTAATCATCAAAACCTAGTAGAACTATAATGATGAACCCTAGTATCAACCTTGTGTAGTAATTCACATTACATGCTCCTATCCAACTAAACCCTATTAAAGAAATAATAAACCATTTAGTTTAGAAGCAATTAGAGATCACTTAATGAAGCAGTTGTGAGACCATAGTAAACCCTAACTCATAGCAAAACCTTGACCATCATTCTTTGATATGATACCCATAATCAACCATAGTAATACACCTGCTAATACTTGCTACATATAGACCAATTCTATGTAAGAACCCAACTAGTTCCTATTAGAGAACTAAATCAATCCAATAGTAAACCCTAGAAAGCCATAGCTCATATGTATAGTAGTTCATATTCTTATTTAACATGTTCTTCAAAAGTTATTCTTTTGAAGTACAAATGTCAATCAACCCTTAGAAACCCTAATCCTTCTTTGAAATACTAAATATTTCTTAAACAACATGTTCTTCAAAAGTTATTCTTTTGAAGTATAGTAGAAGTAATCATCAACCATGTTCTGTAGAACTTAAAATTGACAACTGTTCTTTACATATTATTCCACTACTATTCTTTATGTGTATGATTGTTATGATGTCTTATATCACTTGATTATGATGCTAATATAATCAAACCCTGAAAAGAACCTTGTTTGAGAACCATTCTAAAAGTGCAACCAACCCTAAAGAAATCTTTACAACTCATACATCCTAAATCATCGAGATTAGGTTACGCTCGGGACGATTGCATCTCATACTATGCATTATAGCATCTTTGCCAGTTCTTTAAACATTATCCTTACCGGACGATGATGGTATTTCAGCATTTGGAGTTCTCACGTATTGAAGCTTTTGCCTGCATAATCTTGCAGTCAAGAAAGGCAAGTTCATCGCTTGCTCATGTCATTTGATTATTTTTATCAAACTATATGCAAAGTACTATACTTATCACTCATGCATTGAAAAGCAAAGTATTATTTTACAATTATGAATATGACTATGTGGTGGGCAATGGAACCATGGTATGTGTTGATATGGTGGAGGTTCCATTGCAATGGGTTATATCACCCTAGGATTAAATTACCAATGCCGTCCAGTGATTCTAGCGCCGTACAAATCGCGTTGACCATGAGATCTATAATGGCTCTGGGGAAGCCAGTCGTATCTTTTCCCTTCTGCACGCCAACGGATTGGTAGAGCCGGCGGGGTGTTGGAGGCACTGCCGTAGGTTGGGATGGCCTTTAAATCCCCATCCATTAGTGATGATGGCTCTACGATCTATGAAGGATTGTCCGGAGTACACCATGAGTAAAGCCGTATTATCGGGGAAAGTCTACTGGAGGTGTACGGTTGGACAAAAGGGTGGGTTTGCGGTCGCGGAGAAGGCGGTGTGGGCTTGGATCTTTATACCTGGCCTCACACCAAAGGAAGTGTGAACGGGGGCAAGTCCTCGCGGATGGCAAAAAGGGTGAGATCTCTTGTGGGAAAAGTAACGCACCTCTGCAGAGTGTATCAAATTGTGGCTGTCACTCCTTGTTCCGGGAAGGAAGCTGCGAACGCGGCAGAAAGGAACTCCACGAAGTTCTAGTCAACCTGTGAAGACTGACGGGCATAGTTTTCAGAATAAAATAAACCTTTTGAAGAAATGTTTACGAAAACTTGCATTGGCCTATGACTTTCTGGTCTGTGGCTGTAGCTAGTGCATGATACACCTATTTCCTAATATGAACTTGCTGAGTACGCTCGTACTCATCCCACTCTTAAATCCCCGCTAGCTATGGAGGCACCGAAGGAGAATCTACCGTGGAACTCGAAGACAAAGGAGTCAACTGCAACAAGATGAAGAATCCAATCAAAGAAGTCAATGGAGTCAACTTCTGCATCAGCCATGATGGAAACCTAGACTAGTAATAGAAGGGAACCTTTCCCTAATCATAGCACCTAAGTAGCTAGATTTCCATAGCAAGCCAATTAGATCTTAAACTTGAGTTAGCAATAAGATAGACTACGAGTCGTTCTTCTGGAGCTTTATTTGAAGTTTTACCTCACTGTAAAGTAGGAGGCTGTGTTGATCTTATGTAAACAGACTCGTGTGTACTTCTATAGACATACCTTGGACTCGCATATGTTTCTGTTGTACCACTCGAGAGATGTAATATGAGTGGAACGGTGTTTCACTTGTGTTATGTCAACGACTTGTGTACTACACCATGCAGTGGTACGCTGGGTCACCGCAGCTGGTATCAGAGCAAATGCTTTGACCCTAGGATTAAAACCCTTTAAAGGAGACCTATAGGTTTGGTAGTGTCTATAGGAAGTAGTCTTAGCTAAGTCAACTATGCCAAACCAACTATTCTTCTGACTTGAGATGGGTATTCACTTGAGAATAATCCTGACACACTTGAGTCAATTTTTCTTATCTATCTTTCTTAAGTGAAGTTAGTTAGTTAACTTGCTTCATTCCAAATAACTAGAACACCCATGGAGCTTAAGATAATGGGTGGTAGTAGACCACAGTTGGTATACAACACATGGTAGTCCAAAGAGAGGATACAACCATAAGGAATATATCCTATTGGAAGAAGTATACCAATACAAGTACGGCTAAGTAAAAGTCAGTTAAAATGTTAAATGACTGATGTTAAGTAAGGGAGATAAGTTATATAAGGTAGTTAGACCTATGATGAGTCAATCATGGGAGGTAAGGAAGAGTGATAGGAGTTACATGAGTCTACTTTCAATAATAAACTAGGTACTCATATATGATTCACTTGAGAATCATGGTATGATGGAGTAGAATATCATAAGTACGATAACAAAAGAATGATGAGGAGTAGGATTTAAGGAATAGTTTGAAAGCTTAGGCCTTAAAATCCTAATAACGATACTAAGTATGTTAGAACCATAGTCTTTAATTTAAAGAAGGCTTATTTAGAGCATATCACATAGAGAAATCCTAGAGTTATAGGTGGTATATTCTAAACAATCATGTGTTTAGAGTAGACATGTTAGAACTAATTGTATTATAGGAAGTAGTCCTCAATAGCACCTATATATGGTATACTATTTTGTTAGTACTTCCAAAGAAAACTAGGTTAACTTCAACTATCCCAAGCCATTTTGTTTCAAGTTTGTCTCATTGCAAATGTGCTATTAAGATAAATGTTGAGACAAATAGTAGAAATTCACGTATTCGTGCTAAGTATCACAACCTAAACCTATCTTATGTGGTGTTATATACTACACATATGAGCCTGATGTTTAGGGATGTCTTACCCAACTATTATATTCAGGCCTATAAGGATGTGTATTATAAGCACAAAGCTGAATCTTCTTGGATTTTATTGGATTTTCATTGTTTGACTAGATCCATACATGAAGTTTGACTTTGATATGCAAATGCATGTTGCAATATCAAACTCTTATTTAATGTTATAGGTCTAGAGGGTAAAGGTATTCGCGTGAGGAAGTGACGAATTATGGAGATTTTGAAGACAAAATGAAGGTTCACTTGAAGAAGGAAGTCAAGTTGTGGGAAGCAACCACAATACTCTAAAGGAAGGACCAATTAAAACTCACTTTTATCCTTAATCAAGGAGTATTTCAACATGGAAGTATCATGAAAGTGAGCAAAATAGTGAATATGGAGCAGAAGAAGTAGAGCCATATTCATTCTGGAAGAAGGGAATGCAAGTGAAGTCACTTACAATACTATTTTCATAGTATCAACAAGTGGTTATCTTGCAAAACAAACCCTGGAAGAAGGAAAATAGACAAGTGAAGTCGTAGCTGGTATAATAAGACCACAACTAATATAGGATAATGAAGAGAAAGAATGTAAAGTGAGGTATATCTTAACTAAAACTATGTAAGTAGCCACAGCTGGTAGGTATATATTGACTAGAAGCATAACATAGCCACAGCTGGTATCCAATAAGCCACATCTGGTACTAGGTAGTCTGCAGCTGGTACCAGATAGCCCACAGCCTGAACATTTCTTTATCCTAAAAGAAAGGGGGATTCCGCAGCTAGTATTTCACAGCTGGTATCTCGTAGTTGGTAAATATTTAGTCGGAGGATTCATAATGGATACCCACAACTGTGTGGATACACCGCAAAGAATTCTTCGTGAGACTCTAGAAAAGTACAAACTACAAGTTAGACCAAGACTAAACTTCTAACCTTGGAGTTTAATGATTAGAAGAAAGGAAGTTTGAAGATCATTAGTAAATTCCAAGGGGGAGAGGAAGGCTGAGGAGAAGTATTAAGATATTATTGGTAGTGTGATAAATGGAAAAAAAGGTCTGAACTGAAAGGAAGTCCGATCTTATTTTTATAAGATTGTTGGGAAGTACCCATATAAAAGTACTCTCAGGAGAATGTCAGACCAGAAGCCGAGGTTCATATCTCGAGGAAGTAAGGGTTAGACCTTAACTTGAGTGGGTAATTGTAATTACTCAAAACCAAGAGAACTCAAGTAAGTCTAAGATAATGAAGTTGGATGAAGAAGATGCCGAAGGACAAGCAAAGGCTTAAGAAGGCTTAAGACGAAGGAGTTTGATCATACCAAAACATAAGCCTATTAGAAAGATTCCTTTCATGGAACCTAAAGAAACCAAAAGGAAGATAACTAGCCTAAACTAGAAGCCATGATTAGATGGACTAAATGAGTCTAATCCATTCGTACGACTAAACAACCAGGACCATGCCTATCGTAATACCTTACGAAGTACCATTACTTTCGTTATGGTAGTAAGGGAAAAACAATACCTTACTTTAAACCAATCCTTTAGACTTAAGGTTTGGGCACCGCAGCTGGATTACCGCAGCTGGTAGAACCAAGTTTTAAGTACCCAAATAGGAAGATGTCACCACAGCCATTAGTAAAGTCCATTAACACAATAAGATGTCTTAATCCAAGAATCTTTGGATAGTAAGCCTATAAGCTTAGAGTGTTGGAAGAAATCATAGAATTGAAGAAAGTATCAGTGCCAGACATCAGAAGACTATAGGAAGGATCTGGACAAGGGATATATCCAATTATATCTAGTGTGATCACCATGGAGTTGAAGGATGGTGATCTGTTCAAGACATGTCAACATTCTGAAACATGAGAGCGTTCGAACTTCAGGACGAAGTTCAGTTTAAGGGGGAGAGGCTGTAATATCCCAGGTTTAGAGGCAAAAAAATGAGAGAACACCAAAGTGTGCATTGCATTCATGCATAGAAAATCCGGGGAATTTTTGCGCTTCAAATAAAACTTACCACAGATAGCGAAGTTTCACTTGACTTGCTGGAATTGAAGTAGATCATCAAGTCAAGCGCTATAAACTTCACTGTGATCTTTGTTAAAACCTTATTTTGGGTAGAGATGATTTGATCTATGGGCTAGATCAAATAGAAGTAGATTTACAACAAACAACACCTTAAGTAAGGATCAACTACAAGATCTTATAAAGGATCTCAACATGCCATTCCTTACAAACAACACATGAATAATTATGCAATCCTAAATCAAAGAACACAATTAATTAAGACACTATTCTATACTTATCTTATCCATGTATTCTATTAAAGAAATGTTCCTACCATGAGTCACATGGTATATCTTTTCCACTACAATGCTTGAACCCAAGCCAAGGACATTCATATTCATTCCTCATTAACCCTTGACCATTCCAACCTTGTTTTCCAACTCATATCATTAAACCTAGAGAAAGGTAAGAATCATTCATATGCTTATTCTATACATTGAATAGAACCTAGATTACTATTTAAACCTTATACAATTGAGGTAATTGTTGATACTAATTAGTGATACAAGAAATAAAGTCAAGTATTAAACCCTACTTGACCTAGCTAACACTTGATGGTAAGCAAGAACCTATTCCTCTAGTAATTATATAGAGGCAAGTGTTGTGATCATTACAACTTGGTAATGATCATAAACCCTAGAGAAAACCCTACCTATCTCAGAGAGCTTAAGCTACATAGGTATACTCAAGTATATGGACTTATACTTGATCTTGGATAGAGAACCATGATTTACTAATGAATTATTATGAGGCCAATACTTTGATCATTACAAATTGGGTGATGATCATAAACCCTAAGAATCTAATTGAGTGTGTTGAAAGAAGTATTAAAGAAGAGAGATTAGTGAGGAATAAGTGGATCATGTCTAATGCATGATTTTACCTTATAAATTGAGATGTTAAGTTAAACCTATATCTGTGATGCATAGATCTCATTCTTCACATGAAATAATAAGTAACTCATTAGTAGTTAACCAAACCAATACTCATGCCTTGTATATAGTAGTAATGATATGGTATTTAAATCTTGCCTATCCAAGCACTTGAGACAAACTTAGCATTGCCTTGATACAATAATTCTACATAAGTGAGGAGGATAATCCTAGCCACTAAAATATGATCAAAACTTATACCATATCCTAAACCTCGTTGTGTATCACATTGGTGACCATAACTAAAACCCTAGGCCATATTTGAATTCCAATCCAAGTATTACTTTGGATTATAATTAGAACCCTGCCATACCTCATGCCTATTTATACTTCAACTAGTGAGCATTACCAAAACCCTAAACCTTTTCACATAAGATTCAATTCACATAAAATAATATGTCCTAACTTGTGCATCATGGATCACAAGTATAAACTAAGCCATATGTACTTAGGACTAAATATCACTTGGTGAGTAGAGTGAAACAAATATCCAAATCATCTTCTTAAACCTTAAGAAATATCATTCACATAAAATCATGAACCAATTCCATTTCCTTTACCATCTGTTAAACCCTAGCCATAATTAAATTATATGTGAATGATCTCTATGGTTAAGCACTAGAAAAATAAACTCGTGTTCACCATGCACATGTTCTAAATTTCAAACCAATTAAAATAGGTTTGGTTTCTAAATAAAAATAAATTGAGACAAACCCTTAAGCCATATCTATTTTCAAATGCACCTCACTAAAACACAAAACTAATAAAAGATTAAATATTTGTTTTAAAATAAAACAATGCAGTAACCACTAATCAAGTGATATGGAAATTCAAATGTTTTAGAACTTGCAAAAACAAAACAGAATTCAAATTTGAATTCAACTAACAAATTCAAAACAGAAAATAAAAACAGAAAATAGAAAAGAGAGAAAAAGAGAGAAAGCTCACCTGGCCGCGCAGCCCAGCAGCAGCCCAGGACCAGCACCACCTCTACAACCCAGCAGCAGCCCACGTTGAAGCCCAGAAGCAGTCCAGCCCACGTCCAAATACCGTTTCGCTTGCTTTAAAAATCGTGCGTGGAGAAATGACTTCGCCGTCGTCGTCTCCGAGCTCGACAGCGCGGCGGAGCCAGTAGGCCACGATCTCGTCGTCGATAAGCTTGCCCCGGACGTCGTCAGACCTCTCAGAACCGCGCCCAATCTCTCTCGCGTCCGAGCTTATCCGCGGACGAGGATATCCTTGCCAGCTAGAAGCTTCCAGAGACCGCCACCTCTCCACCATGGCCGTCGCCGTGTCGAGGCCACAGGGCTTCCCTTGGCCTATAAATAGGTGGAGAGCATCGCCGTGCACTTCTTGTTCACCTCCACCACTCCATTGCTACTTAGACACTCCCTATCTCTCAAATTCATCCACTCTCTGTCGCCGGAGTCGAAGACGAAGCCGACGGAGGAGGCCACCCTAGCCTCTGGCGCGTGGTCCAGGAGGAGCGCCTGGACTCAAGGAGCATCTGGGAGGAGCCAAGCATCCAGGGGAGCCGTGTGGAGGATCAATTTCCTTGTTCCCTTCTGCAGCACACCGCCGGGAAATCTTCAATCGCCGTCGTCTCCGTCAACCATCGCCGGAGCCGACCACACCTTGAGCTTCAGGGTGAGCATACGCGTCTATAGCACCTACTCTCGCTTCCTAGCATCATCTGTAGCGTCCGATTCGATTCTCGCCGGAGAGCACCGCCGCAGGACATGGTCGCCGGCGTAGCTCCGGTGATCCCCTCGCTAAACCATCACCACCATTCGATTCGTCTAGTTGTGCTCGTTCAGAAACACCTAGCCGCGCATCCCGGGGGCCGTAAATCGGCGGCGCCACCGTGCTCTGGCCGCCAGCGTTTAACCGCCGGTGAGGTCAAGGGTCCTGGTCAACTTTGACCGGTCCTCGCTTGCGTGGCAGCCGACGTGGAGCCTAGCCCCACCAGTCAGTCTCTGCGGGTATGAGTGAACCGGTACACTTAGTTTTTTTTTGCTTTATTTCAAATTCCAGTAAATGTCTGAAACTTTGCAAAATCATAGAAATTTCATTTCAACTCAGAAAATTATAAATAATATATCAAAATGCTCACAAAAATAAACTCTATTCAAATAAAATATAAAACAAAAATGTGTGTCAAAATAAAAATTCACTTATTTTTAACCTTATTAATTATGCCATTTCATTTATTTAAAGATACAATTTGAAATCAATAATTAGTGAAGTTTTAAAAATTAAATTTTAACTATTCAGTAACCAAATAAAATGTTAAGGTTAATTTTCTTTATCATAGTTGCATTAACTTAATTATTAGTGGTAATTCATAAACCCTAATTACAAATTACTATTTTCTATTTTCTTTAAATAGTAATAACTCAAGAAAATATTATAAGCCAATATTATTTTGGTAAATCAAAACTTATTTACTTAAACATCTTTAGTTAACAAGTTAATTATTTTAAACCCTAATAACAAATATTAAACCCTGATTCTTAATTAAACTAAAATAGGAGTTACCCTAATTATTAATTCTTGTGGAAATTAATAAAATGTTAAACCATTACTAATTTTGATTCAAAGTAATTAGTGACCACATTTCAATTTTCAATTATTAGTTCAAGTATTGTATCAATGTAGAAACCCTAGTTCTAATATTAATGAGGACCTTGAACTTATTATTTCATGTGATCATTCCACTTTAGCGAGTAACTCTAAAACCCTAGTTATATGTCACATGTGATCATGTGAGATTCATCTATACCTATAGAACCTTAATAAGAAACCAATGAATGCCTGCTTATGATCTACTAGCATAAACCAAGTCACATGAGATTATCATTTCATGTTCCTATTCTTAATTAAAACCTATATGATCCACTAATGTCACCTAGGTATAAACCCTAACTTGTTAATTGGATTAGTACCATTGATCACCACTCCATTATACCACACCATTAGGATAAACCTTAATCATCAAAACCTAGTAGAACTATAATGATGAACCCTAGTATCAACCTTGTGTAGTAATTCACATTACATGCTCCTATCCAACTAAACCCTATTAAAGAAATAATAAACCATTTAGTTTAGAAGCAATTAGAGATCACTTAATGAAGCAGTTGTGAGACCATAGTAAACCCTAACTCATAGCAAAACCTTGACCATCATTCTTTGATATGATACCCATAATCAACCATAGTAATACACCTGCTAATACTTGCTACATATAGACCAATTCTATGTAAGAACCCAACTAGTTCCTATTAGAGAACTAAATCAATCCAATAGTAAACCCTAGAAAGCCATAGCTCATATGTATAGTAGTTCATATTCTTATTTAACATGTTCTTCAAAAGTTATTCTTTTGAAGTACAAATGTCAATCAACCCTTAGAAACCCTAATCCTTCTTTGAAATACTAAATATTTCTTAAACAACATGTTCTTCAAAAGTTATTCTTTTGAAGTATAGTAGAAGTAATCATCAACCATGTTCTGTAGAACTTAAAATTGACAACTGTTCTTTACATATTATTCCACTACTATTCTTTATGTGTATGATTGTTATGATGTCTTATATCACTTGATTATGATGCTAATATAATCAAACCCTGAAAAGAACCTTGTTTGAGAACCATTCTAAAAGTGCAACCAACCCTAAAGAAATCTTTACAACTCATACATCCTAAATCATCGAGATTAGGTTACGCTCGGGACGATTGCATCTCATACTATGCATTATAGCATCTTTGCCAGTTCTTTAAACATTGTCCTTACCGGACGATGATGGTATTTCAGCATTTGGAGTTCTCACGTATTGAAGCTTTTTCCTGCATAATCTTGCAGTCAAGAAAGGCAAGTTCATCGCTTGCTCATGTCATTTGATTATTTTTATCAAACTATATGCAAAGTACTATACTTATCACTCATGCATTGAAAAGCAAAGCATTATTTTACAATTATGAATATGACTATGTGGTGGGCAATGGAACCATGGTATGTGTTGATATGGTGGAGGTTCCATTGCAATGGGTTATATCACCCTAGGATTAAATTACCAATGCCGTCCGAGTGATTCTAGCGCCGTACAAATCGCGTTGACCATGAGATCTATAATGGCTCGGGGAAGCCGAGTCGTATCTTTTCCCTTACGCACGCCAACGGATTGGTAGAGCCGGCGGGGTGTTGGAGGCACTCGCCGTAGGTTGGGATGGCCTTTAAATCCCCATCCATTAGTGATGATGGCTCTACGATCTATGAAGGATTGTCCGGAGTACACCATGAGTAAAGCCGTATTATCGGGGAAAGTCTACTGGAGGTGTACGGTTGGACAAAAGGGTGGGTTTGCAGTCGCGGAGAAGGCGGTGTGGGCTTGGATCTTTATACCTGGCCTCACACCAAAGGAAGTGTGAACGGGGGCAAGTCCTCGCGGATGGCAAAAAGGGTGAGATCTCTTGTGGGAAAAGTAACGCACCTCTGCAGAGTGTATCAAATTGTGGCTGTCACTCCTTGTTCCAGGAAGGGAAGCTGCGAACGCGGCGGAAAGGAACTCCACGAAGTTCTAGTCAACTCTGTGAAGACCGACGGGCATAGTTTTCGGAATAAAATAAACCTTTTGAAGAAATGTTTACGAAAACTTGCATTGGCCTATGACTTTCCGGTCCGTAGGCTGTAGCTAGTGCATGATACACCTATTTCCTAATATGAACTTGCTGAGTACGCTCGTACTCATCCCACTCTTAAATCCCCTGCTTAGCTATGGAGGCACCGAAGGAGAATCTACCGTGGAACTCGAAGACAAAGGAGTCAACTGCAACAAGATGAAGAATCCAATCAAAGAAGTCAATGGAGTCAACTTCTGCATCAGCCATGATGGAAACCTAGACTAGTAATAGAAGGGAACCTTTCCCTAATCATAGCACCTAAGTAGCTAGATTTCCATAGCAAGCCAATTAGATCTTAAACTTGAGTTAGCAATAAGATAGACTACGAGTCGTTCTTCTGGAGCTTTATTTGAAGTTTTACCTCACTGTAAAGTAGGAGGCTGTGTTGATCTTATGTAAACGGCTCGTGTGTACTTCTATAGACATACCTTGGACTCGCATATGTTTCGTTGTACCACTCGAGAGATGTAATATGAGTGGAACGGTGTTTCACTTGTGTTATGTCAACGACTTGTGTACTACACCATGCGGTGGTACTGCTGGGTCACCGCAGCTGGTATCAGAGCAAATGCTTTGACCCTAGGATTAAAACCCTTTAAAGGAGACCTATAGGTTTGGTAGTGTCTATAGGAAGTAGTCTTAGCTAAGTCAACTATGCCAAACCAACTATTCTTCTGACTTGAGATGGGTATTCACTTGAGAATAATCCTGACACACTTGAGTCAATTTTTCTTATCTATCTTTCTTAAGTGAAGTTAGTTAGTTAACTTGCTTCATTCCAAATAACTAGAACACCCATGGAGCTTAAGATAATGGGTGGTAGTAGACCACAGTTGGTATACAACACATGGTAGTCCAAAGAGAGGATACAACCATAAGGAATATATCCTATTGGAAGAAGTATACCAATACAAGTACGGCTAAGTAAAAGTCGGTTAAAATGTTAAATGAGCTGATGTTAAGTAAGGGAGATAAGTTATATAAGGTAGTTAGACCTATGATGAGTCAATCATGGGAGGTAAGGAAGAGTGATAGGAGTTACATGAGTCTACTTTCAATAATAAACTAGGTACTCATATATGATTCACTTGAGAATCATGGTATGATGGAGTAGAATATCATAAGTACGATAACAAAAGAATGATGAGGAGTAGGATTTAAGGAATAGTTTGAAAGCTTAGGCCTTAAAATCCTAATAACAGTACTAAGTATGTTAGAACCATAGTCTTTAATTTAAAGAAGGCTTATTTAGAGCATATCACATAGAGAAATCCTAGAGTTATAGGTGGTATATTCTAAACAATCATGTGTTTAGAGTAGACATGTTAGAACTAATTGTATTATAGGAAGTAGTCCTCAATAGCACCTATATATGGTATACTATTTTGTTAGTACTTCCAAAGAAAACTAGGTTAACTTCAACTATCCCAAGCCATTTTGTTTCAAGTTTGTCTCATTGCAAATGTGCTATTAAGATAAATGTTGAGACAAATAGTAGAAATTCACGTATTCGTGCTAAGTATCACAACCTAAACCTATCTTATGTGGTGTTATATACTACACATATGAGCCTGATGTTTAGGGATGTCTTACCCAACTATTATATTCAGGCCTATAAGGATGTGTATTATAAGCACAAAGCTGAATCTTCTTGGATTTTATTGGATTTTCATTGTTTGACTAGATCCATACATGAAAAGAACCTTGTTTGAGAACCATTCTAAAAGTGCAACCAACCCTAAAGAAATCTTTACAACTCAT
Source organism: Lolium rigidum (assembly GCF_022539505.1). Lineage (NCBI taxonomy): Eukaryota > Viridiplantae > Streptophyta > Magnoliopsida > Poales > Poaceae > Lolium > Lolium rigidum. The sequence goes on from NC_061508.1 coordinate 298,213,376, forward strand.
ACATCCTAAATCATCGAGATTAGGTTACGCTCGGGACGATTGCATCTCATACTATGCATTATAGCATCTTTGCCAGTTCTTTAAACATTGTCCTTACCGGACGATGATGGTATTTCAGCATTTGGAGTTCTCACGTATTGAAGCTTTTGCCTGCATAATCTTGCAGTCAAGAAAGGCAAGTTCATCGCTTGCTCATGTCATTTGATTATTTTTATCAAACTATATGCAAAGTACTATACTTATCACTCATGCATTGAAAAGCAAAGTATTATTTTACAATTATGAATATGACTATGTGGTGGGCAATGGAACCATGGTATGTGTTGATATGGTGGAGGTTCCATTGCAATGGGTTATATCACCGTAGGATTAAATTACCAATGCCGTCCAGTGATTCTAGCGCCGTACAAATCGCGTTGACCATGAGATCTATAATGGCTCTGGGGAAGCCAGTCGTATCTTTTCCCTTCTGCACGCCAACGGATTGGTAGAGCCGGCGGGGTGTTGGAGGCACTACCGTAGGTTGGGATGGCCTTTAAATCCCCATCCATTAGTGATGATGGCTCTACGATCTATGAAGGATTGTCCGGAGTACACCATGAGTAAAGCCGTATTATCGGGGGAAGTCTACTGGAGGTGTACGGTTGGACAAAAGGGTGGGTTTGCGAGTCGCGGAGAAGGCGGTGTGGGCTTGGATCTTTATACCCGGCCTCACACCAAAGGAAGTGTGAACGGGGGCAAGTCCCTGCGGATGGCAAAAAGGGTGAGATCTCTTGTGGGAAAAGTAACGCACCTCTGCGAGTGTATCAAATTGTGGTCTGTCACTCCTTGTTCCGGGAAGGGAGCTGCGAACGCGGCAGGAAAGGAACTCCACGAAGTTCTAGTCAACCCTGTGAAGACCGACGGGCATAGTTTTCAGAATAAAATAAACCTTTTGAAGAAATGTTTACGAAAACTTGCATTGGCCTATGACTTTCCGGTCCGTGGGCTGTAGCTAGTGCATGATACACCTATTTCCTAATATGAACTTGCTGAGTACGCTCGTACTCATCCCACTCTTAAATCCCCTGCTTAGCTATGGAGGCACTGAAGGAGAAACTACCGTGGAACTCGAAGACAAAGGAGTCAACTACAACAAGATGAAGAATCCAATCAAAGAAGTCAATGGAGTCAACTTCGCATCGGCCATGATGGAAACCTAGACTAGTAATAGAAGGGAACCTTTCCCTAATCATAGCACCTAAGTAGCTAGATTTCCATAGCAAGCCAATTAGATCTTAAACTTGAGTTAGCAATAAGATAGACTACGAGTCGTTCTTCTGGAGCTTTATTTGAAGTTTTACCTCACTGTAAAGTAGGAGGCTGTGTTGATCTTATGTAAACAGCTCGTGTGTACTTCTATAGACATACCTTGGACTCGCATATGTTTCTGTTGTACCACTCTGAGAGATGTAATATGAGTGGAACGGTGTTTCACTTGTGTTATGTCAACGACTTGTGTACTACACCATGCAGTGGTACGCTGGGTCACCGCACTACCCAAGTTGGTCGCGATAGATGTCGTCTTTTTGGGATCCGTCGGGTGGATTTGTACTTCCTTGGAATCCTTGGAGGTGTCGAAAGCTTGCTCTTGCAATGATCTACCTCCGTATGGCAGCACATCATGATTGGTTGTCAACTTGGTTGCTTCGTATTCAGCTTGCATTCCGAATGATTCAGAGAGTTTGTGAAAGTCCTTGTCGCAGTTGTCCGAAACGGAGAAACATCCCTTGACAGTTATTGGGCCCTTCAGTCCAGGAATCTGATGTCTACGGGTGCTTCTATTCTTGTAGGCAGTGTTGGGCCTCCAAGAGCAGAGGTTTGTAGAACAGCAGCAAGTTTCCCTTAAGTGGATCACCCAAGGTTTATCGAACTCAGGGAGGAAGAGGTCAAAGATATCCCTCTCAAGCAACCCCGCAATCACGATACAAGAAGTCTCTTGTGTCCCCAACACACCTAATACACTTGTCGGATGTATAGGTGCACTAGTTCGGCGAAGAGATAGTGAAATACAAGTAGTATGGATGTATATGAGTGGTAATAGCAATCTGAATAAAATATGGCAGCGAGTAAACATGCAACGGAACAGTAAATAAACGGAGATTCGATGTTTGGAAACAAGGCCTAGGGATCATACTTTCACTAGTGGACACTCTCAACATTGATCACATAATAAAACCACTCTACGCTCTCTTGTTGGATGATAAACACCATTAATTGTGTAGGGCTACAAGAGCACCTCAATGCCGGAGTTAACAAGCTCCACAACATTCGATGTTCATATTTAAATAACCTTAGAGTGCATAATAGATCATTGCAATTATACCAAGTACTAACATAGCATGCACACTGTCACCATCACACTATGAAGGAGGAATAGGTCGCATCAATACTATCATAGCAATAATTAACTTCATAATCTACAAGAGATTACAATCATAACCTATGCCAAGAACTACATGATGCACACACTGTCACCATTACATCATGAAGGAGGAATAGAGTACTTTAATAACATCACCAGAGTAACACATAGATGAATAGTGATACAAAGCTCATATGAATCTCAATCATGTAAGGCAGCTCATGAGATCATTGTATTGAAGTACATGGAAGAGAGATTAACCACATAGCTACCGGTACAGCCCTTAGCCTCGATGGAGAACTACTCTTCCTCATGGGAGATAGCAGCGGTGATGAAGATGGCGGTGGTGTCGATGGAGAAGCCTTCCGGGGGCACTTCCCCGTCCCGGCGGCGTGCCGGAACAGAGACTCCTGTCCCCCAGATCTTGGCTTCGCGATGGCGGCGGCTCTGGAAGGTTTCTCGTACCGTGGCTTTTCCATCTCGAAGATTTAGGTCAGGGGGCTTCTTATAGGCGAAGAGGCAGAGTCGGAGGGGTTACGGAGCCGCCACACAATAGGGGGGCGCGCCCCCCCTTGGGCCGCACCGCCCACACGTGTGGGCCCCCCAGGGCTCCCCTCTGGTGCCTCTCCGGTGTTCTGGAAGCTTCGTGCAATTATAAGATGCTGGGCGTTGATTTCGTCCAATTCCGAGAATATTTCCTTACTAGGATTTCTGAAACCAAAAACAGCAGAAAACGAGAGCCGACACTTCGGCATCTTGTCAATAGGTTAGTTCCGGAAAATGCATAATAATGACATAAAGTGTGTATAAAACATGTGTGTATCATCATAAAAGTAGCATGGAACATAAGAAATTATAGATACGTTTGGGACGTATCAGAATCCTCCATAACAAATATGTGTAATGGGCTACTGCCATGAATCTAGCATATGCAGGTTGCCCCAAGAGAGCATGATATTAAGATCTCCAGTCGATGACTTCGAACTCGAGTTTTTCTAGTCTGAAGTTTTCAACTGTTCCGAATTGAAAGTCGAGTGTTATCTTGCCTAAGGGATAGGTTGGTTTTCGGGTGTTATACCATGAAAACATGTATATGTTGGCTTCAAATTGGCTAGCGAGATATTCATCTTCCACAACGTATCCGCGTAGATGAGGTTGATACTGCTCCCTCCATCTATGAACACCCGAGAGACATCGTACCCTCCTATGACTGCTGGTAACACCAGTCTTGAGTGTCCCGGACGTGGAACTTGTGGTGGGTGATCCTCTACGCTGAACCCTATTGGGTTGCCTAACCAATTAAGGTACTCGATGGTTGGCGGGGGTGCCAACACTGCCATATTCACTTGCCGAGAAATCAGCTTTTGCGACCTGTTCGATGGTCTGCCCTTCTGTATCATCGTTACCGCACCCTTTGTGTGTGTAAACCCCTCGTCGGTGCTCGGAGGACCCGTAATTTGCAACTGATGCTGATTTGCACTGGTAATTGCGGGTGGTGGTGGTAATGGTACGTGCACTTCGCTCCTTGGTCCTTGCACGTAACCTCTGCTCATTGCCTTCGCATGCGTGTTCTGTCGCCCATCGCAGAGCTTGAAATGTTCGGCAGTCCTTCTGAAGGTGACCCGATTGTCTTCCCCCTTCTGAATCGACGTAAAAATGCATCTGGCACTGTCCATTCAAAAGTTCTTCGGGTGATACGTTGTATGGTCGCAGGTGCCTTGGTCGATTATTTTGTCTGCTGGAAATTGGTGCATCCCTACTGTCACTTCGTTGTTCATTGCTCCTGCGATAATCATCGCGATGGTTGCCACCGCTGTTGCTGCGGAAGCCAGCCGATACTTGGTTGGGACCGTCGTATTCCGCAAATTTACGGAAGCGTCGCCTGTTTTGGTTGCTGTTTCAGGTGAGTGTTGCCGTTTATTGTGGACGACATCTTCACCATCAGCCCACATGTTCGCTGTTTCCATGAGATCTGCTACTCTCCTTGGTTTGGATCTTCCCAGCTCCTCGATGAGGTCCCTTCTTCGGATGCATGCGATTAACGCATCGATTGCCCTCTCATTAGACACATGCTCAACCGAATTTTCGATGATACTCCACCGCTGAATGTATGCCCCCATTGATTCGCCTGATTTCCACATGCACATCCTTAACTGCTCTCGACGCTCGGTTTCTTGCGGGTGGACCTAAAGTTTTGCACGAACAGGTTCTCGAAGTTTTCCCAGCTATCTATGGATCCTTCCAACCATTTTTTTCATCCAAGATCTTGCGGCTCCACTGAGGTAAACTTGGATGCTTTGCATAGCTGTCGCACTTGTGCCACCCATCAGTTTCACTGTTTCCAGATAATCAACCAACCAATCCTCTGGATCCTGCAACCCATCGAACTTTTTATAGTTTTCGGGTAGTTTAAAGCTACTGGGTACTCGAGTCTTGCGGACCCTTCAGGTAAAACAATGGATTCCACATAAGTCTTCCTCATTACCTTCTACTGTTTGGCGACTTTCTCGGGTTTTATTCTCTCGCCCTCTTTACTCTCGTGCCCAGTCGACTTGATCCTGAGTTGTGGTGTTTCTTGCTTCCTTTTCTCTTGAGATTTCTCGAGTTGCCGCCACTATTCGCCGGGGACTATTTTGTCTTGAACTATTCCGGTGTGGAGAACTTGCGGGTTGTTGTATTATCTCTCGTCCCGCTATTGCTGCACCCATGACACCGATTCTTGCCATAGTTGTCTGGTACAACTATGCTCGAGGATCGCCTTGTGGTGGTCTCGTTGCCATCAAGTATGCGTGTGTTGCCATGTATCCTGCCTCTGGCGTTTTTGGGATGATATGTCCTCTTGTATCTATCGACATGAAGGACATGTCGAGATATTGAACCAGGTTTTCTCGCTCAGCTTCAGGTATACCTGCCATCCGAGACCTTGCTCTTCCACGGCTATCTCTATGGTTATCTGCTTACTTTCTCGAGTGCTGACTCAAGTTACCTCTGCGCTCGCTGGAAGCTTCTGCTGCAGCCCTTCTCTCGTCAAGTTTCTGTTGCAACTTTTCTAACTCGCGCCTTGAACGACTGAGTTTATATTGATATGCTTGTAACGTTGCTACCGAAGCTTGTGTAGTCATCGGCTCTGTGCCGTTTATGGCTCTCGTAGCTCTGTCCCATGCTTCCTGCGACAACTGCACTTTTTCTCGTGGTTCAGCTCCAATATACTTGCTTCCTGTTCCACGCGTGAGATCTACGGGATCAACGTAAGGGTTTCCCAAATCGTCGAAAGCCTCAGACTCTTCGTCGACATCACGACCTAATCATGTGATTACGTAGATCTGATGATATATTGTATTTGCGTTTTTGTTGATGGATAGGTGACACCGTCGTATAGATCGGTGAAGACCTCTCTATTGGCAGTAGAGCCGGTTGTGTTGGTGAAGTCGAAGCTGGTGAAGCTTTCCGAATCTCTATCTTGAGACATATCAGTTTCTGTGAGCGACCCGAAAGTCATCACACCAAACAGATCGGCGAGTTTTCCGCTGTCAGCGGGTTTGGTGAAGCGCGGCGGCGAAACTTCCTCGTCACCCGATTCAACGGACGATGTTGATGATCTCGAGTAATCGGGTTCGCCGCCAACGGTCCCGAAAAAATCGGTGCCGAAAAACGGTGCGATCCCTCTTTCCCGACGAGGAAATGGAAACCTCCGAATGTCATCTCCGTCGACTCCTCCAGATTGGCATATGCATGCAAACGGGCGGGAGGGTGAGGAACAAAATCGACAAAATCGGGTTGGACTCATTTACCTCCTTCCATGACGTTGCTTGCTGCCGATGATGATGTTGACGATGCCATCGAGATCAGAGCCTTGCGACCTCCAGTTCCCACAGACGGCATCAATTGACAAGGGATTAACTCGTCAATGCCTACGAATTGTAGACTTAGGGTTTCGTAAAAAGGAGAGGCAAGTAGATCTCGAAGGATCAGCCGAACAAAGGTGCTCAACTCAATGTTATGGTGGCTAGGGTTACAATGATTCGGTCCCTTCTTTCACCCTCGGCTTCCCCTTTATATAGGAGGTGAAGCCCAGGTTTTTCCGTGTTATACAAGTTACAAATTATCGGGCCGGCGTTGGGCATTTTCATATATTGATACAAGTTTACTATTATAACTCTAACTTTCCAATCCGAGGATCTCCAATCTTCTGGGTCTCCAAAGCTTCGAGTACATAGACTTTCTGCTTTCCTGTGGACCAGGGGTACTTATTCGACATACCCTGCAGGCATACCTATGTCACCTATGTCGGTCGGTTCTTTTGGAGCATCATCTATAACTGTTTTCATTCCACCCATGATCTATGAGCGAGGAATCGTATATAGAATTAAAAATCAGATATAGTAATATAAAATATGTAAATAAAGTAAAAAAAAAGGCAACAGTTTCCACATCTTTTGATCGTGCAAAACTCTTGTCCCCTTCTAATGTCCTCGTGTCAAGGTTTACTACTATATACGTAATTCTGTATGATTAAAAAATAGTCCCTCCATCCTGAAAAGTATGTCTCAGATTTATCAGGATTTGAATGTATCTACACATTAAATAAGGTCTACAATGAAATTGGCTTTGCGTCTCGGGCGACAGGTAGCCCTTTATCTTAGCCACTTTCACGCGAAACAATCGGTGAAACAGTGTGTCTTGGATGTGGTATTCCACGTGTATTTGGTCGTCTGCAATTCCAGGAACGGAATTGCTACACTGGCCTAGGAAGACACCATTGATCCCTCCACCCATTTTGAAAGTTCAGACTGTTACAAAGATCCAACGTTAGCATTGCCTTTTATTCTTAAGTGAGAAACCTTTTCTAGTAGAACAATAAGTGAAGAAAGAGTGTCAATTAAAGTTACAGATTATCAACCTTCCCAGGTTACCACAAAACAGAACTCATTGTATTTTCTTATCAAAGATTTTCACCAATAGGTATCTTTCCTGACATCACAACACAATAAGGAAATAACTGGAGGTGGATAAATCAAAACTTAACTAAGCACAAGGGTACACCCTGGCAGAAAAAAATAATTTAAGGTACACCCAGTTCAAGTGCTTCATCCGAAGGAACATTTCAAACTATTTTGAAGGTTCCTTGTGCATTTTAGGTGAGACTCAAGAGCTAAATAAAGAACTTAAACTAATGTGCTAAGGATTATTTTTAAGGGAAACAGAAAAAACAAGCTCTGCCCAAAACAGTATAATACTCTCGCAACAAAATTGTATCATGCATACCCAGGTTTTTTAAAAAATAATAGGAAGTGCCTAAAATCTGATAGCTCTTGGTATCTAAAGTGCAGTCTAAAATATGAAATAATCGATTATTAGTGAGTACTCTGGCTGCTGATTTGGTTGGTTAGTAAACCAGGGTGTCAGATCAAACAAAAAGGAAAGTTTTTCTTAGCTAATGCAAATCTGCATTGAATTCATAATTTTCTTTTGATACCTTACTCCATTTCATTTGGCATACCTATCCAAATCAATGAATACATGAAAGGAAGAACAAAGCTTGAAGAAAGGCATCCAGATAGCTAGTCCCATATCTCCAAGATAGGAGTTGAAAGGCCAATCCAGATTAGGACATAAAATGGGACAAAGCTCTACTTAGTGGACCAAAATACCAGGGTGCCAGATCAAACAAAAAGGAAACTTTTTCTTAGTGAAAGCAAATCAGCATTGAATTGATATTTACCTTTTGATACCTTACTCCCCTTCAATGAGCATATCAATCCAAATCAATGAATGCATGGAAGGAAGAACAAAGATTAAATAAATGCATCCGAAGCTTCTACGTAGCCAGTCCCACATCTCCAGGAGAGGAGTCGAAAGTCCAACTCAGATTAGGACATAAAATGGGACACAGTTCAGATTAGCAGATCAAAATACGACTTCTCTGTCTGAAAACACAAGGATAAACACCTGAACGTGTTTTACTGGACCACTGGTGCAATGCTTTAACTGTATCGAATTATGTGTGCATGCAGGTGATCGGCAATATCCTAACTCAGTGTCTCTCATCAACCAATTTGATCTAGTACTGATGATGCAAACTTATATCATTAAAGATAACACCACACTGAATGTAGAGGCCTGAATACCGTGTTTCACGACAATAGAATCGTTGCTACTGGTAAGACTTCCCTAGAAGTTATATATGCTGATGTCTGCAGCACATGTTAATATTTGTGAAAGGATTGCCTAGCATGTTTCAGAATACATACCAATATTGCAATATCTGTAGAGTTCACCAACAACTGCAAAATCATGTTGTACTTGCCGAGAGCACCAGACCATTAAATGAGATTGAAACAAAACGTAATCATTCAAAGTTTACATCTTTCTTAAACTCTCATGCATCCCTTTCAAGGGAAAATGGATATATCTTTCCCGAAGCAAACACAACTCATACATATACAATTTTTCATACCTTTTAGAGACTTTGCGCTTCTTTGAATAATATATCCTGAGAAAATTGACCTCTCACGAAAAAAAATAGCAGCTTATGAGGAGACGACCGTGACAGCGATCTCAGTGTCTCACCACTTTGGAAGCAGATAACACGTAAGATCGAGTGACTTCTTCTGTATCGGTCTCAGAGAAGGGCCCACATCTAATAATACCTGTAAATGATAGCAAAAGTAATGTTGGTAAAGAAACCAAAAAAAAAAACTACATGTTATTTCTTATGTTTGGACAAGGGGGAATTGATTCAGGGAGCATGAATACACGACAACAACGATAACTCTTGCAGCGGGAACAAATGTTGACGAACACTTTTTTGGCCTAGTACACTTCTCTATGCTAAGTTGCTAACTCGAACTCAGTCATGGATGAGTCGGACTCGACCATGGAGGAGTCTGACATCAAGGAAGTCTCGTCTGGATCACCATTAGATGACCAACAACTATCTGTATACTTGTAAAAGATGCACAATTCATTCATTGAACTGTGGTCTGGGAATAAGCACGAGCAAAAATATTAAAAACTTCACCTAATATCAGATCACTCCATGTGGTAAAGAAATCAACAAAAGAAGGTATGGCTACACAGGATGAACTTGTGACTTCCATTGACCAGCTTTTTCTCAAGATGCTGCAGAAGCGCAAGTTAACATTCCAGTACATATCATTCGAAAATGTATCATGAATTAGAGATAACACAATGGAATATTCCTCTTTGCGTCTAGAAACTGTAACTTCATTAGGCTCTGCACCAACGTTTGGAGGCATAAATAAGGTATACAAAATTAAGAAACAGTAACCTCCTTAGTCTTTGCATAATTGCATTGATATTAGGAGGCATACATAAGTAGACAAATTGGTATCAAATTGCCAGCTTTAGTTTCACACATCAAGACCTCTTCTTTCAAATTCCAAAGATTCTATGCATTAGATACGAATAATTAAATATAGGTACTTCACCATTAGGCTTTGTGTTGGGAGGACAGCCCTTAACTTAATGGTCGCTTTCAGTTTAGATGAATCTGAAAAAATGTAGAGCAGAAGAAAGAGGAACTCACCGGAGTTTAGGCCCGTTAATCAGGCTGTGTGGAAGGGGTTGTGGTTGGGAGACGAAGGAGGCCAATCCACCGATGGGAGTTGACCGCGCCATCGTCATGGCCGCTCCTCCACGCCATCTTTGCCGCCGACGCACATCTGTCACGCATCTTCGACTGCTCCGGCCGGCCAGGCCATAGATTGACAACTAGCAAGATTGGCGCCGCCATGGAAAAAGGATCGACGGCCGCCTCCCGAGCTGTTGCATCCTCACCCAGCATAGGCAAGGCCCAGCAGTCATTCACGTTCCAAGTATGAGGGATGCTCTCGGAGGCAGGCAGTCACGCGATCTTTTTTTTTCGAGAGTACGCCAAAGGCATACCATAATTTTATAGAAGGCAAAGGTTTGAGTACAAGAACACTACCACTCGTTGCGAGCAACGAGCGTAGCAACAACTCCACACAAGGTAGTCCGAAGACAGCCACCACCGACAGAACAACAACACAAGATGAAAAAGCCTATCCTAAGCTAAGCACCAAAGCAGCGTCTCGGCCTGCGATGGACCCTTCGAAAAACAACAACTACAAAGGACTCTCCTTGTCAACGCACCATCTTAAAAGAGATAGATGGCGGAACTCGGTCGGTCCCAAGAAGGCATCGTCTTGGACTCGCCGACAATGGCGTGCATTGCGCCCCTGAAGAAGCCGTGGTTAGCGACGAGCACCGGAGGAGAGCAACCAGGAACCTCCATGTCGTGTCTCCAAACGCGATGCTCTCAACAGGGTGACGACGTCGAGGACGCCGCCATCGCGCCGATCCAACTCCGAACCTAGGCTTTCGCCAGGAGACATCTACCAGACCAGTGAGAGAGAGCAAAGAAGCATCGGTACCCCTCGCGACGCCTCCAAGGAGGGGACCGACGCCCGCAGACGATGTCGTCACTGGCACCGACCAAGGCGGGCAAGACTTTCGTCCGAAAAGCCGCATACTTCCCACCGTACCCGCCGGACTGGGACAACGTCCAAGATGTTCACACCGCCGCCGCACTTCACCAAAGCCGCCGAAATGTCGTGGAACTCCCACGGCATGCACGGACGAGCTCCCTCCTTCTTCCCGCAGCCCCCGCCCTTCTTCCACCTCCTGCACGGTCGAGGATTAGCTGCACAGCAGCTGTCACCTCCTGACGGCGCCGTGTAGCAGCCGAAGCCCTCAGACCCAGATCGGGCCCGGGAGGGCCCAGATCTGGCCCGCGCCGCCAGCCCCGCCGGCGTTGCCCCTCCACGGCCTCCGCCGCCTCTAGGAGGCAAACGCCGGTAGAAGCTGCTGTTGCGCCACCACCGAACCTCCATGGCCCGGGAAGACCAGTGCCGTGTGACGCCCCCAAACCGGTATCCTGAGGATCCCAGCGAACCCGCCGAAATCCGCAAGATATCGATTCAGAGACGCCCTCCGACACGACGTGCGCGACGAATCACACACGTGATGCCAGAGGAATTAACACGAGCGGTAACATTACAACAGGATTACAATAGAGCCCACAAGAAACATATATTACAACAACGACTCCAACGAGTCAAGATACAAATATACAATACAAAGATCCAAAACATACAGAAGATCGAATGCGTCCGAGTACGGACAAGATACAAATTGGACTAAGAGTCCTGAAGATAACCAGTGGTGTCCATAACCCTGCCCAGGCCAAGCCGGAAGGGTAACCTTGCTAACGTCGTCATCTTGTACCTGTCAAAGTCGGGCCATCGGTTGCCGACAAAAGGGAGGAAGCAAAAGAGAAAAAGGAAAGGCGAGAGTAAGTACCAAGGAACGAACTCCGGCACGTACTTAGCGAGACTAGAAATGGCTATGCTCGCCGAGCGAGTATATATATATATCGCCTAGGGCTATATGGTAGGTTTAGCGGCAGCAAAACTATAACCAATAGAGACACGCTACAACATCCGTCTACTCAGAGAAGATAAGAGAGCGCATAAGGTAACAGATAAATACTACACAAACATAACCCAACCAAATACACATATCCCCTTCAACAATTGCGAAGAGGCAATGTAAAAGGCACTCAACGGTGGACAAGTTTTATTAGGTATCGGTTGTAGTAATGCTATATTACTACGCAAGTTATTAGCAGATTATTAGCAACAAGATAACGGTGTAAGTTGTTCTATGATCAAGCTATACAATTCCAAGTCGTCCATAACCGCGGACACGGCTTATCGATAAGATGTACACCTCGCAGGGGTTGCCCAAATGTAACCATACGCATGCTCGACCCACTTACGACGGGTGGATGTCTCACAACAAGACCGTTCCCGGTTCAACAAGAAAGTCTAGGGGGCCACCCGACTAAGCTACCCGTAACGAAGTCCGGCCGTACTCCGAGCGGACTCGGGGTTTGCGTTAACGGCTAGGCGTGCAAACCACACGCTTCGCTAAACGTTCCGCGGGGTACAGTATGTAATATAAACACCCGAAGGCAACGGAGAAGTAAACACCCGAAGGCAACGAGTAAGTAAAGCATGGCATACATGGCATAGGCAAATAAAACCAAGGTTGTGGCCCCTTTTCAACCGACTTGAGAAAAGGTAATGGGTGAGGGGGTCCCGATAATCGTCCCCACGCATGGGTAGAGCGCTCAATCTCGGAACGAGATAACAAGAACTCGGGTCCTAGGGGACATTAGCGAGTCAAAGTTCCGATGCTTTCGCAAAGGGGCTCACGGATGCCTCTCGCTTACAATTTTAGTTGTTAACAATTAAATAGAGCATGTGTATCTCCAACAACTGATATAGCATGTGATAACCTCCAAACAACCCAACATATCCCGATAACAGATCAAGATAAACAACAGAGCCTAAACACGCCTACGACTCGCAAGGCTCAAACATCAAGCAACGGCTATGGTGAGGAATGATACATATAGGATTATTATGGTAAACAAGTGGAATAGGACACGTGACTCGATAAAGAAGCGCAACATAAGGATAGCAATGCGAGGGAGAGAGTATAATAGGTGAAGAGAGAGGGCTCGCCTGTGAAAAGCTGCAGAAGAACTTGTCGTATCTCTCAACACCACTTCGTGATCCTATCCGTGAAGAAGCAAATGCTGGACAAATAACGGATGCAAATCTTACTACTACGGCAAAAGAATCGGCATGATCATGATATGATATGCATGACATGGCAAACATGATGCGATGCACTTATCCATATTAATCGGAGTCGAAACCCCGGACAATCAAATTAGAGTTGGAGTTGCATTTTATACCGACAAACTTAAGTGTTGATTAACATGGCATAGACATGGCAAGGGTGAGCTACTTCAAAGTTAAACGGAGCGGGGAAAACTTAGGTGGATATCCGAAATACTCCGCATGTTATGTGAGGTGGAATGCACAAACTATCACGGCTCGACATGATGCGAGATGCAAACATTTGTATAGATGGCATATTCATGTTCGTTGTATTTTTCTAATTGAAAAAGATATAAAATACGTTGCTCTTGGAGTTATAGAAAAGAAGTTATGCAATTATCAAGTTTTATTTGTTTACTAAATCGGTTGCAATTTTAGTTTGTCAAAATTAAAACAGATGGCTGGTTCCAACTAGCCACGTTTTTCTGACTGCAAAACACATATCATTTGTTCAAAACAAGGTTGAATTGCAGAAGTTCTTAAGGCTTTTAAAATTGCAGAAAGTTTGCAAAACGTAGGAATTTACTTCCACTGATACAACTCCAACTTGGGTCTCCCAGATGTACACGCAAGGTAAACACGGAAGATCATTTGGTTTGTGGTAAGCATCGGTGCGTGCGTCTTTTGGAAACAGAGGATGAAGTACTAGTGTTCTGGAACTGAAACTGAACTGAACGTGTAAAACATGGGGCATTTTTAGCTAGCTCATTTAGACAAACAGGCTGCTCAATCGATCGATTCATACCGTGGCTAGCTAGCTTAAGCAAGCAGGCTGGCAGGTGGATCGTTAGCAGCTAACTAGCAGCACCAGATGGTTACAGATCGAAACAAGGTTGCGATGCGTGTGTACCGGAGCAACAGCAAAATAGCACCAGCACTCGACGTGCTCGACCAGGCGGTGTCGGCATGGCATGAACGGAACGGCAACGAAGTGCACGACAGAGTAAAAGGAGAGGGGAACAGCGTGGCTGCTCACCTGGGGTGTGCTGACGAACGAAACGTGGTCGGAGGCGGTCGGAGATGAGGTCGACGACGGCGACGAGCACTCCAGGAAGAAGACCGTGGTGATGCAGAACTGAAACAGCTTCAGGCAGCGTTCCACTTGGGGAAGAAGACGAGGTGGAAGATGATGTATCGGAGCTGCTCCTACTCGGTGGACTCCGCGAGGAGGGAGAAGACGCCATGGCGGTTCCATCCCATTGCCCGGCGATGCGAACGGCAGCGAGTATCGGCGACACGTTTGAGGAAATTCCGGCGAGAACCTCGTTCAGAACAACGACAGTTCCGTCAGAAATTGGCGACGCCGAAAAGTGAGAAAACAGGACGGGCAAGAGGGGGGAATGGGGCGCCATCTCACCAGGAAGTTGATGAACACCTTGGCGGGGGCGGACGAGGTCGGAGGCGGTCGGGAACATCGATTTATCCCACCGGTATCGGAGAAGAACGGCGAATTTGCCGTCGATGTAGAGAGCTCCAGGTCGATTCAGTTGATGTGAATGAATAGGACGACGAGGTGGAGCTGTGTGTGGTCTCAGATTGTCGAGAGGTGGTGGGGAGCGGCGGCGCCATGGCGAAACTGGACAGAGGCGATGGGGTTTCTCCTTGTTGGTCTCTGGCTTGGAGAAGGGAAAGAAAGGAGACGTGGGCGAGGAGGCGAGAGGGGTGCGTGAGGGAACAGCTTCCGCAGAAGATAAGGAGAGGACCACGACGCTAGGCACGCGGGTGACATCGACCATGGCCATCTCACGCTCCTCGCGTGCAAGCTGTGAAGATGAGGATAACCAGGAAAAAGAAACGTGAAGGTTTGATTGGCATTGGACTCGTTCTGATGCTTGGTTCTTGCCAGGAGCAGGCCGTCTGCCTCTGCATCTACCTCTAACTCACTCTTTTCTAAAACAACAACAAAACCATTTTTCTTTTATTTTAGATTTGGAGAGAAGAGAGAAAGGGTTTTTCAACATTATTTGAAAACTTTAATTTAAATTAATATAACATTTCAAATACTCGAAATATTTAATTTGGGTTGTTTGGTAAATAAGATAAAGAGTCGGGAGGGTTCTTATAAAACCATACAAGAAGAATAAAATAGTTTTTTTTATATAAAAATAACTTTTATTTTGACAAAACATGTAGATGACATGATGCATGATAATGTGCATAAAAGAAAAAGAACAAGCAATTCTAATATGGATATTACCCTGGGCCGTTACAAGTGCCGCCACCCAAGGAACCGCGCCGCCGCCTCGACGCCTCCGGCCCCTGCTCTGCACGCAGGCCTCCCCGCCAAGCCGCCCGACCAGCACCTCCGCTCCAGCTCGCCGCGCGACACCGCCCAGCTTGTCGTCCCGCCCCGCGCGAGGAAGGCCCGATGGGGCTCGCCAAGATCTGCCCGCCACCCTTAGATGGCCGGGCGCCACCACCACCGCCAGCCTCAGCGGCGGCAGCGGCCAGGAGGGTCAGGACGGGGGCGCTCGCTCGATCTAGGGTTTGCCCTCCGGAGTCGCCCGTGCGTGCGACCCGGGAGGGGAGGTTGACATTTCTACTCCTGTATTACTACTGTGCCGATAGTCACAGGATCTTTATAAGCAGAAATAGTAGAGATACATATTATCACGAACCAAGCATATATTGATCCGACTTGAAAGGGAAATTACACAGTCGAAGTAACTACTACAAACATTGATTCACAGATAAGTAGACAGACATGGCCAAATAAACAGATCTGGATAGTAATAGCAGTTATACTCGCCGTCGTCGCTGTTCAAGACGGCCATCAGGACAGACGCGACAGGAGGCTTCGATCTTCTCAGAACTAGTTGTCGACGACGTAGCCGTGCTCCTCCCGGAGCAACTTCTGGGACTCAGCTAGCATCTGCCTCAGCTCGTCGAAGAAGTCAGCCGCTTCATTGTACTTCTTCATCTGCTCGTCGCTGAAGGTGTCGTGCACTTGGCGGTCGAAAGGCTTGTACTCGACGGTGAGGAGGTAGTCCACCGGCTCCTTGTTCTCGTTGGCGAAGCCGGTCGGATCCACCGCAGCAGCAGGTTTCTTCGGGGCAGGTGCCTTGGTCGCCGACTTCACTCCGCCGGAGATCCCGGTACGCGGCACCGCAACAGCAGGCAGGTTCAGCTGACGCAGCTCACCGCGCGCTGGCACCTCTTCCTCCGCCGCCATAGCTCCCTTGAGCAAGCACCTCGCACTGGCCATCTGTGGATCTGATATCCTCTACGGGAATTTTGGGGATTTTCGATTTGGAACCCTAGCTTTCGATTTGGGGGTGAGGCGGCGGTCTTGCGTCGATCTTATAAAGGCGGAGGCGAACCTAGGCACCGGTTGGAGTCCAGGTCGGGATGGTGTTCCGATCCAGTTACTCTCCGAAATCCTCAGGGATGGGCCATCAAACTGGGCCAGTAGAAAACCACGAATACAACGACCAGTTGGCCCAAAAGATTTTTCCTACTAGAAACAGTCTGACAGCCACCTCCCCCGCGTTGGGAGGTGCTAACCATCACCCCTTCGCATGGTTTATAACCATCCCTAAGGGAAAATCGTTAATGGACATGGCCCATTAGTTCGGTTGTTTAAAAAAAAAATTGAAATTTCTTTAGATTTGAAATTTGCTCAGAATTAAAAAAAATCATATTTGAAATTTGTCTAGATTCGAAATTTGCTTAGATTTAAAAATTACCTAGATTCAAAATTTGCTCAGATTTGAAATTTGCTCAAAGTTAAAATTTTGCTTACTTTGAAATTTGTTCGAATTTGAAATTTGCTTGACTTCAAAATTTGCTCGACTTCAAATTGTGACATCGCAAGGGGTGAACAAGGGGGCCTACCGGTGGTGCTGTTGCAGCTCCGTTGTGACATCGCAAAGCGCTGCTTCATAACGACATGGTTTTGGAGAGAGACGCAAATTGGGATGACAGGAACATCTATAACAGAACACCGATACAAGTAACCGACACTCGAGGCCTCGGGGACTCAAAGAACTAACAACCGAACTATGCATGTATAGTGACTTTGCACCTTTAGAAGCAAGAAACCGTAGCGAAAACTTTGATTGAAAAAGGTTAGCGTATATGCCTAAATTTGCTCAACAATTTCATTTTCCAAGCTTTGCACTTCGTGTTCATTCTTTAGTTAAGTTGATAATTTGCTTCTATTTTCCTTTGAATACAATTTTGTAACTAGACACATGGATAAACAGAATGAAGAGTTGGCTAACTCGATGACTTTCTAAAGCCCTTTGGGATGCATTGAAAAGAAATCATCTCCTTTGATAGTGTAAAATTCGATGAGTTTTCGGTCTCTTTCACCAAACATCGCATCGAGCCTATTGACGAGGGATTAACTCGTCAATGCATACGGATTGTAGACTTAGGGTTTCATAAGAAGTAGAGGGCAAGTAAATCTTGGAGGTTCAGCCAAACAAAGGTGCTCAACTCAATGTTACGGTGGCTAGGGTTACAATGATTCGGTCCCTTCTTTCACCCTCGGCTTCCCCTTTATATAGGAAGTGAAGCTAAGACTTTTCCGTGTCATACAAAGCTTCGAGTCCATGGGCTTCCTGCTTTCCTATGGACTAGGGATACTTATTCGACATGCCCTGCTGGCATACCTATGTCAGTAGCCCCCGATATTTTACTTGAATCATAGAGTCGAGTGAAATCTCCATCTTGCATTTGTTTAATAATACTTTCAAGTTGCAATCAAATTTTACTCAATGTCTGTATTGTACAGGGATAATGGTAAAATGAGGTTGGTTCATCTGACAGATCAGGTACCAGTTAACTGCTCTCGTGGCAAAACCGCATAAACCTACTTGAAGCTCAAGTCCCTAGACTCGAACCTGGAATACTGGTGTAATTCAATACGTGTCGCTTCAGGACTTACCGTAAATCGGATTCCAGTTATTTTATCGAGTACCCAACGCGTCCGTCGGGATTTTTCTTCACGATAAAGTGGGAGACCGCATTCTTGTGTGATGCAATGCCACACAGGACGAATCCCGGGGTCTTACCTTCGTGACCCTTTTGCGAGTCGCGGCATTCAGAGTTTTTATCACGACGGACGCACTCTAAGAATATATTGTCGAGTGTCTTTGTACGGCTGATGGAATACTCCATTTCTTCGAGTTGATGTATTATACTGAATAATATCTTGGCTCCCGATGGGAGTACATGACGAGTTATATGTAACTCGAAGATGTACGTACGCTGATGGCCAAGTTTCTTCGGTTGCATTCTATATTGTCTTGTCACTTTTATTTCTTTCTCTTCCATATTTCATCGGGTCCACGACCAGCGCTCCCGATGGGAGTAGCCCCCGAGGCTACAGCCGAGTGTTTGCACTTGGGTGTAGGCTCAACTTTTGCTATTTAACCAGCTCTATATTGTTCATTGGTACCTTGTCTTATCAGCAGTATAATCTATACTGCTGATAAGAGTAGCCCCGAGCATATGTTCGGGTGCTTTCATCTGGATATAGGCTCCAAATTTTATGCTTCGGGCCATATTTTGTCTTGACTACTCGAAGATCTATTCAACCATGACGTCGATGCTGACGAAGACCATGTGTTGTCGCCTCAAGAAGACACGACTGCCGGTGGACCGCTGTTTTGTGGGTCCAAAGTCTCTGCTCTAATTCGACGTTGCACAAGTGGAGCTCGCACGTTCTCCGACGTTCCCGGCACACACGCAGTAACTTCCTTGTTTCCAGAATAAACCGAAAAACTTTTTTACCATGCCGCCACGTGGAGGGCTAAGATTAATTCGCTCATATCCAACGGCTTAACCACTTTATCTTCCCGGTATAAAGGTTAACCCTAGATCTCGTTTTTCCCCTTCGCTCCGCCACATAGTTTATTCGTTCCTGCCATTGCCCCAGCCTCTCAGCTCCATTTGCGCGCACTGCTGCAAAGCTTCTTCTTCAATCCCTTCACACTCCTGCGCCACCACCATGACTAAGCAAACCAAGCGCGCCAAGACCAGCGTCGCCGGCGGCTCCGCTCGGGTGGAGAAAGAGAGGGTTTCTGGCTGGGAGAGATCTAAGTTCTCCAAGAGCGACCACCGCACGCTCAAGAAGTTTGGTCTGCTAATCTTCCTTGACTTCCTCCTCCGCGGTTAAGCCATTCCAGTCCACGAAATTCTTCGTGGATTGTTGTTTGTTTATGGGATTCAGCTGTATCAGCTGACTCCTAATTATATCCTCCATATCTCCATCTTTATCACCCTCTGCGAATGTTTCCTCGGCATCCATCCCCATTGGGGCCTTTGGAAACGCATCTTCTATCTTCTATCTTCGCCGGAACCACTCGAAGAACGCCATCTACAATGTAGGTGGTGTTTCTATCTATGCGCGCCCGAAGGCCGGATACTTTGATCTCATATTCGCCGACTCCGTCCAAGGCTGGCGCAAGAAGTGGATGTATGTCAAGCACGAGTCAACCAACACTCAACAATATGGCCTTGCTCCCTTCGACGCATCGGAAGAAATTTTGACGCGCAAGTCTTGGGATGCAGAAGCTACACCCGAAGAAGTAGCGGCCACCGAGTCTCTGATTGCTCAGATCCAAGCGCTGCAAAATACTCAAGGGGGGGATTGTGGGGTGTGCAGATCATTGCGCATTTTTTTGCGAATTCGAGTGCAACCCCTCCAAGCTCACGTGAATCCTCTCTGGATGTATTCTGGTGCTGGTGATGCTGCTAAAGTTTCCAAAGATATTTCCGTGAAGGACTTGGAGAAGCTAGTACGCCGCTTCACTTCGCTCAGCAAGAAATGTCCAGTTCCTTCTTCCTACCGCGTGGAACCATTTAGTGGTGCTCATGCCCTTCCAACCGTAAGTGCTTTTTCCTCGAATTATGTTACTTCTCCTTTGCTTATTTTGTACTGTTGTTGTATTAACTCGCATTGTTACAATGCAGAACCATCAAATACTTTCCTCGCTTCCTCCTCTCCCTGAAGGTGGGGATGTACCTGAGCGGGTCATCGTAACTGATGACTCGCAAGAAACATCTGTTCATGATAGCGAACCTGCGGAATCTGAAAAGAGTGCGGATTCGTCTGATAGAATCTCGAAGACAGAACAGGCTTCTGGCTCTTCCCAAACAAATTCTATTCCTCCTGCGACTTCTCCAGAGAAACACAAGAGAAAGAGGACTCCTGACGAAGAAGATTCCGGCACATCGAAGCTGTCTCAACCAGCTGCCGAAGAATTTTCTCTTGAAGAACAAGCAGAATTTGACCCCTTCGCTTTTGCTGCCAAAGTGAGCTCGTAAGTTTTATCTTCTTTCTCCCAGCTATGTTGACTCATATTCTTTTTCGTGTGCTGAAATTGTTGACGTATGAATAGGGATGATGAGGAGCCTCTGGTCCTCGACGCTCCCAGGCCGGCAAACACGAGCACATCTCACACGTTGGTCCTTTCCGAGGATCCGCAAATTGCTCCAGAACCTTCGGCACCACCACGCAGCCTCCGAGTATTGAAGAAATAACCAAGGACGGGTCCTGCTGGTAAAGAGGTGATTTTCTGGCGCCGTTGCCGGGGAGAAAGAGGATTTTTGCAAGGGGAGTCTCTCATCTCCTATCTCTTTACTTTGTTATAGTTTTGCTTAGTTTATTTTACTTTGTCTTGTTTGCTTCTTTATATCCACAAAAAAATTAGTTTCCATTATAGCTGTTATTTTTGTTGCTTTGTTTTAATTTTGCTAAAATGGCTATTGCTGAAAACCCTAAGTTGTGTGACTTTACTAGCACAAACAACAATGATCTTATTCGTACACCTATTGCTCCACCTGCTCCTGAAGCAGCTTTCTATGAAATTAAACCTACTTTGTTAAATCTTGTTATGAAAGAGCAATTTTCGGGTGTTAGTACTGATGATGCCACTTCTCACCTTAATAATTTTGTTGAACTTTGTGAGATGCAAAAGTATAAGGATGTAGATGGTGACATTATAAAACTGTAATTGTTTCCTTTCTCTTTGAGAGGGAGAGTTAATGATTGGTTGCTATCTTTGCCTAGAAATAGTATTGATTCTTGGGTTAAATGCAAAGATGCTTTTATTGGAAAATATTATCCTCCTGCTAAGATTATATCTTTGAGAAGTGACATAATGAAATTTACACTACTTGATAATGAACATGTTGCTCAAGCTTGGGAAAGAATTTGGTAAAGAATTGTCCCACACATGGACTGTCTACTTGGATGATCATCCAAACTTTTTATGCAAGACTGAATTTTTCTTTAAGAAATCTTCTGGATTCAGCTGTTGGAGGTACCTTTATGTCCATTACTTTGGGTGTTGCAACAAAACTCCTTGATGATATGATGAGAAATTATTCTGAATGGCACACCGCGAGAGCTCCACAAGGTAACAAAGGTAAATTATGTTGAAGGAACCTCCTCCTTGAGTGATAAGATTGATACTATTATGTCTATGCTGGTTAATGGTAAAGCACATGTTGATCCAAATAATATCCGTTAGCTTCTTTGGTTGCTCAAGAAGAGCATGTTGATGTGAACTTCATTAAAAACAGTAATTTCAACAATAATGCTTATAGGAATAATTTTGGTAGTAGCAATTATAGGCCATATCCTTCTTATAATGGTAATGCTTATGGTAATTCTTATGGTAATTCCTGTAGCAACAATAAAAGTGCACCATCTGATCTTGAAGTCATGCTTAAGGACTTTACACTAAAAGAAAAGTTGCCATAGCCGACGAATTGAATGCCGCGCCGTGGTTGCTGATGCACCATGCCCGACGATTTTTGCTCTCTCCGTGGTGCATGTCAAAACTTTTTTTCTCGTTTTTTAGGCCATCTAGCTCGACGAAAATATGGAAAACGTCGTGTATGGTGGCCCGGGACGTTGTGCATGATGAATTCTCGGGTGCGCCGGCCGAGTTAACGCAAATCTGCACCGCCTAGGGATGTAGGGCCCATATGCGCCTCTCTAGCATTGTTTTTTTCTCGATCGCGCCATCTCGTTCAACGTTCTCCGGTCGAGCTGTTTACGATGCAGGATCATGACCCCCTGGTTTCTGGCTACTTCCTTTTTCTTTCGATCTCGTGCCGCCTATGAAACGTTGAGACCACTGCTGCAAAATGGGACCCGCATGTCATCCTCTATGTACAATCAAGTTTCTTTTCTTGGAGTTATTTTTGGCACCTTATATTTGGTCACTTGCCTTTTTCTTTTGATCCTGTGCCGCCTCTGAAACATTGAGACCGCTGCTGCAAAATGGGACCCGCATGTCATCCTTTATGTACAATCAAGTTTATTTTCTTGGAGTTATTTTTGGCACCTGATATTTTGTCACTTGCCTTTTTATTTCGATCATGCGCCGCCTTGGAAAACGTTGAGACCGCTGCTGCAAAATGGGACCTGCATGTCATCCTCTATGTACAATAAAAGTTTCTTTTCTTGGATTATTTTTGGCTCCTGATATTTGGTCACTTGCCTTTTTCTTTCAATCTCATGCCGCCTTTGAAACGTTGAGACCGCTGCTGCAAAATGGGACCCGCATGTCATCCTCTATGTACAATAAAAGTTTCTTTTCTACGATTATTTTTGGCTCCTGATATTTGGTCACTTGCATTTTTCTTTCGATCGCATGCCGCCTCTCAAACGTTGAGTAAGCAGCTAGCTCATGGGACCCGCATGTCATCCTCTATGTACAATAAAAGTTTCTTTTCTTGGATTATTTTTGGCTCCTGATATTTTGTCACTTACCCTTTTCTTTCGATCTCATGTCGCCTTTGAAATGTTGAGACCGCTACTGCAAAATGAGACCCGCATGTCATCCTCTATGTACAATAAAAGTTTCTTTTCTAGGATTATTTTTGGCTCCTGATATTTGGTCACTTGCCTTTTTCTTTCGATCTCATGCCGCCTCTCAAACATTGAGTAAGCTGCTGGCTCATGGGACCCGCATGTCATCCTCTATGTAGAATCAACTTTCTTTTCTTGGAGTTTTTTACCCCTAATTTCTGGCTACTTTCTTTTTCTTTTGATCTCATGCCGCATTTGAAACGTTGAGACCGCTGCTGCAAAATGGGACCCGCATGTCATCCTCTATGTACAATAAAGTTTCTTTTCTTGGATTATTTTTGGCTCCTGATATTTGGTCACTTGCCTTTTTCTTTCAATCTCATGCCGCCTTTGAAACGTTGAGGAAGCTACTGGCTCATGGGCTCCGCATGTCATCCTCTATGAACAATAAAAGTTTCCTTTTTGGAGTTATTTTTTACCCCTAATTTCTGACTACTTCCTTTTTCTTTTGATCCCCTGCCGCCTTTGAAATGTTGAGGACTCTGCTGGCCCATGGGTCCCACATGTCAGCCTCATTGAATAATAAACCTTTTCCTTTCTCGGAGTTATTTTGACCCCTAATTTCTGGCTATTTTGCCTTTTTTTGGATCCCGTGCCGCCTTGGAAACGTTGAGGATGCTGCTGCATCATGGGTCCCGCATGTCATCCTCTCAAAACGATAAATGTTTCTTTTCTTGGATTTTTTTACCAACTGATTTGTTTATTTTTTTCTTTCGATCCCCTGCCGCCTTTAAAACGTTGACGGTGCTGCTAGCTCATGGGTCTCCGATGTTAGCCTCCCCGTACAAGAAATATTTGATATCTTGATTATTTTGCAGACAATAAACAGTGTATTTCGCTCTGAGCTATTGCAAACGGATAAATTAAATCTTTATTTTTAGATAAACAAACTTATATGTTGAATCTCCTGTTGTTTTTGCGAAGCATAGGACTTTCCTGTTTTGGAGTGCGCTGAAATTATACGAGTCAAAAGGCATCCAACATGATAGTTCGAAGGCCCGGATGGCCAGATGCAGCCCCAATTGAAATATTTGTCACTCCCTTTTTTTGGCGGCGATAGTTTTGCCAATCCTCTTTGGAATCAGAGAAGGGCATGATACTTCAAATCAAGAAGATTGCAATCCTCTTTCTGCAAAGGTTGTATTTCTAGATAGCTAAGGTGGATTCGAATCTGTCGTGGTTCAGGCAGCTCTGGTAAGCCTTCTTGCACTGATAAATGAAAGTTGTGTATAGCAAGATAAAGACATGTGGCTCGGTGTAATGAATCTATTTGAATCATGTTGTGGGTTCAATCCGATAGTTCTCTAACACGTCAGCCAAAATACCATTTTTTTTCTAAGACGAAAATGCAAATTAAGATGAACACAAACATTAGTTATCATAATAGCTGATCATACATACATACTTGCTAAGAGCAAAAGCTTGCCACAGTTTTACCACCCATACATTTAATTAGCAGTTCAGATAAGATAACCTTATATAAGTATAACTACAAATGCATTTTGATAAGAACTATTTTTTCGACCTTTCGCGATGCACCTTGATGATCCATAGGACCGATAGATCTTGAACTCCCTTGACAAATTCAACGATACCCAAGCACACATGATTACTCTTGACAACTCAAGAACTCTCACACCTTTATTGGATAACCGGACGAACGTCCAAGACGCCATCACGCACGCCGATCCCATAGGGATGGTGATAGTATGAACTTAGAGTTCTACATATTCAGATTCAGTCTAAGCTACCAAACCCTAGCCGCACCACCACAATATATGGGGGAGATGGTGGCCGGCCAGCCCCTATTGGGCTGGGGCGCCCCAATATGGGCCTAACCCTAGTTTGACTCAAACAGGTCCAAGTCAAACAGACACTTTAAAAACCCTAGATGGCCCACCACATGACGTGGCTACATTATTCCCTAATAATAATACTACGATACAATAATGGTACAACCTTAGACTTAATCCTCGTATCAATGGATGTCCTAGTGTACCAGGCTGCCTGGATATCCATATCATCGTCCCCTTCTTCAAGAAGCATTGTCCCCAACGCGTGAGGGTCTGCTAGAAAAAGGGTGGCGTCAGATAAGAACATCGCGGTCTTCATCCTCAAGCCTCGCTAGTCTTCTGCACCTCATCCTCCCTCTCGACTAGCTTGACTTATCCTTGGCGCCATTGGGTCTTCGACGCCATCAACCTGATTGAAGACACAAGTATCCTTCCAAATGCAACTAAAGCGCACCATACATATCACCCAAAACAAATAGAACAAATTCTTGTCCGCCTTAGATCCAAATAAGTTGAAAACACCTGAGTATGCACCCTTTTGAAACACCAATGTCTTCCTCCTTGAAGAGAAAAATTTGTTCCACTCCGCGACGAACAAACAACAGCAGCATAAGTGGCGCTGCAGGTCTGGATGCTGGTACTGCCGGACTGCACGCTTAGAACGGCCGGCCTGGGGCCCGGTCCAACCGGCCTGGGGACCGGTACTGCCGGCCTGTAGGCCGGATGAGCCTCTGCTGCTCCCTGGATCCCCCCGGTGGGCACCGGTGCTGGAGCCGGTTTTTCTCCAGGCTTTCCGGTCTGACAGCCGGCCCTGCCGAGCGAGGCGCCGAAGCGTCCTGTGTGGCGGCCGGTGCGCCGGATGTGGTGCCGGCCCGGCCGGTGCAACAGCCGGCCTGCCGATGGTGGACGCCGGCCTCCTAACGATTGTGTTGTGCACCACGTGCTTCTCCTCCTGCTGTAAGCAATCCAATGTTTCTTTATTCCTTGGCGAGCTGAACAGCACACGATCAGCAAATCTGATTGGAAACCAAATACCAACGTGTTGCTCCTTCTTGCTGGTGATCAAGACGGCGACTAGCTTGCATGCAAACGATGATGGACAAGAAAAATCAGCCACGACTTGATTCCTCCACGCATGATGGCTAGGCAACGTGCGACTCCTGGACTACTAGTGCCTCTCACGATCTGCAGGTGCACGTGGCTGCAGCACTTCCGATCCAATCGATGGAAAATAACGGCCAGGGAACGACCAGTGTTTTCCTCTTGGTCTTCCCACGCGCTGCCACAGAACGGATCTGGAGAGGACGCCCTTTACTTCTCTCGATGCTGCTGGCCACCTCCGCATAACCGATCTGCAGTTGCAAACCCCGCAGATGATCTTGAAACTTGACTCTGTCGTCCACTTCCTGCTCCTCGATCTTCACCAACAGCATGGCGGCGACGTACCCAATGGTGGCCACGGCAACCGAGCAGAAACAACTGAGCAACAAAGCAATCTGCACCGTGATCAACCTAGCAAACTGATACGAAATGATAAGAACTGTTTTCCCGACCTTTCACGATGCACCTTGATGATCCATAGGACCGATAGATCTTGAACTCCCTTGACAGATTCAAGGATACGCAAGCACACATGATTACTCTTGACAACTCAAGAACTCTCACACCTTTATTGGATAACCGGACGAATATCCAAGACGTCGTCACGCACGCCAATCCCATAGGGACGGTGATAGTATGAACTTAGAGTTCTACATATTCAGATTCAATCTAAGCTACCAAACCCTAGCCGCACCACCATAATATATGGGGGAGATGGTGGCTGGCCAACCCCTATTGGGCTGGGGCGCCCCACTATGGGCCTAACCCTAGTTTGACTCAGAGATGCCCAAGTCAAATAGACACTTTAAAAACCCTAGATGGCCCACCACATGACGTGGCTGCATTATTCCCTAATAATAATACTACGATACAATAATGGTACAACTTTAGACTTAATCCTCGTATCAATGGTTGTCCTACTGTACCAGGCTGCCTGGATATCCATATCACATTTGCTAAGGGCTCATGGGACAACAGACCTAGACAACCACGAACTTCATGACCAGCATGTCGCAGCGGCATCGAAAGATCTCGACCTTCAACTTTGATCCAATGCGAAGTTTGGCACCGTCAATGAACTTTTTCCACCTGGAAGTAACATCCAAAAGGCCATCTGTGGGACTGACGGAGTACCGTTCCTTCATGGTGAGACCTTCACTCTTCTTGACAAGGGATATCTTGCCCCTTCGACCGGCATTGAGATTCTTGGAGATACTTTTAGGCAATTTATGATTCAAATCAAGAGATACCACCAAAAATTAGTCAATGGCACTAATGCACTGAACCATGTG
The DNA here is from genome assembly GCF_022539505.1 of Lolium rigidum. Lineage (NCBI taxonomy): Eukaryota > Viridiplantae > Streptophyta > Magnoliopsida > Poales > Poaceae > Lolium > Lolium rigidum. The sequence goes on from NC_061508.1 coordinate 298,240,534, forward strand.
AGTCTTTGATCAAATAAGACATCAAGATAAGAGCAGTTCTGCTATCATATACTCACGAACATAGCCTTGAGATGCGTCCTGGTCACCACACGAGTGGCTACAACAATGAGCTGAGACCTCGGTGATCTGGCTGGGGCAGGTGGGCCGGTACATGAGCTGGTGCTGATGCAGGAGACTGCTGGGCAGGTGCAGTAAACGGTGCCTCTAGAGGAACCGATGCTGGTGCAGGAGCCTGCTGGGCAGGTGTAGTATACGGGGCCTCTACAGGAACCGATGTTGATGTAGGGGTCTGCTGGTAAACGGGGCTGGTACAGGAACCGGTGCTGATGCAGGAGAGTGGGAAGCTGGTGCTGGTGCTGGTGTCTGTGCCCTTAGTGACATCCTTTCTGTTCCGTCAGGGGATCTGCAGCTTTGATCATGTTAAACCCAGCAAGCTAGAACAGAGAGAATGGTTTAGCATAAACTGCTTGGAATGCAGTAATCAAAGGATATGGGTACAAGAAAAGTTACATATTATATATTTGGAAGTGTCTCTAACTCTGTAAACAGTTACGTATATCTGCCCTTTTGAGTTTCTGATCCTCAGCTCGTCGCCCTTCTTCAGACCATAGTCAAAAGCAAACTTTCTCCAGTCATGTTCATACAAATATGTGATGGCCTGCGTCTTGTAGACATACACCTCATAGACCGTGTAGGTGTTCATCAATTTTCCATTGCCATGCATAGTGAAAGACCCTTCATGCGGACACATCTGGTTAATCATTGGACGAAGTTCACAAGGTACAGTCTGCATGTGAAAAATTGATACTAGTGTAAGAAGCAGGAAGACTGACAATAACACTTTACTATATGCCAATTCATGCTAAACCACCCAGAATACATACCTGTAACTCTGTGAAGGAGTTATTACAAAGGTCGATAGAGCCATAGGACGTGTTATACGCGGGGTATGTACATGGGCCCGCCATATTCACGCAAGCTCGGCATCGAGATGGTGAAGGAAACATGGGAGGTACTACTGGTGCGTGATACGTCTCAAACATATCTATAATTTCTTATGTTCCATGCTACTTTTATGATGATACTCACATGTTTTATACACATTATATGTCATTATTATGCATTTTCCGGCACTAACCTATTGACGAGATGCCGAAGAGCCAGTTGCTGTTTTCTGCTGTTTTTGGTTTCAGAAATCCTTCAAAGGAAATATTCTCGGAATTGGACGAAATCAACGCCCAGGGTCTTATTTTTCCACGAAGCTTCCAGAAGACCGAAAGGATTACGAAGTGGGGCCACGAGGCGCCGCCACACTAGGGCCGCGCGGCCTAAGGGGGGCCCGCGCCGCCCTGTTGTGTGGGGCCCTCGTGCCGCCCCTAAACCTACCCTTCCGCCTACTTAAAGCCTTCGTCGCGAAAACCCCAGTACCGAGAGCCACGATACGGAAAACCTTCCAGAGACGCCGCCGCCGCCAATCCCATCTCGGGGGATTCAGGAGATCGCCTCCGTCACCCTGCCGGAGAGGGGAATCATCTCCCGGAGGGCTCTTCATCGCCATGATCACCTCCGGATCGATGTGTGAGTAGTTCACCCCTGGACTATGGGTCCATAGCAGTAGCTAGATGGTTGTCTTCTCCTCATTGTGCTATCATGTTAGATCTTGTGAGCTGCCTATCATGATCAAGATCATCTATTTGTAATGCTACATGTTGTGTTTGTTGGGATCCGATGAATATTGAATACTATGTCAAGTTGATTATCAATCTATCATATATGTTGTTTATGTTCTTGCATGCTCTCCGTTGCTAGTAGAGGCTCGGCCAAGTTGATACTTGTAACTCCAAGAGGGAGTATTTATGCTCGATAGTGGGTTCATGCCTCCATTGAATGCAGGGACGATGACGTGAAAGTTCTAAGGTTGTGGACGTGATGTTGCCACTAGGGATAAAACATCAATGCTTTGTCTAAGGATATTTGTGTTGATTACATTACGCACCATACTTAATGCAATTGTCTATTGTTTGCAACTTAATACTGGAAGGGGTTCGGATGATAACCTGAAAGTGGACTTTTTAGGCATAGATGCATGCTGGATAGCGGTCTATGTACTTTGTCGTAATGCCCTGATTAAATCTCATAGTACTCATTGATGACCCACAAGTATAGGGGATCGCAACAGTCTTCGAGGGAAGTAAAACCCAATTATTGATTCGACACAAGGGGAGACAAAGAATACTTAAAAGCCTTAACAGCGGAGTTGTCAATTCAGCTGCACCTGAAAACAGACTTGCTCGCAAGAGTTTATCAGTAGTAACAGTTTTATAGCAGTAGCGATGAGTGAAATAACAACGAGCAGAGTAACAAAGACAGCAGTAGTGATTATAGTAAACAAGCAGGATTAAAATACCGTAGGCATAGGGATGGATGAACGGGCGTTGCATGGATGAGAGAAACTCATGTAACAATCAAAGCGAGGGCATTTGCGAGATAATAATAAAACGGTATCCAAGTACTAATCAATCAATAGGCATGTGTTCCATATTTAGTCGTACGTGCTCGCAATGAGAAACTTGCACAACATCTTTTGTCCTACCAACCGGTGGCAGCCGGGCCTCTAGGGAATCTACTGGAAATTAAGGTACTCCTTTTAATAGAGCACCGGAGCAAAGCATTAACACTCCGTGAACACATGTGATCCTCATATAACCGCCTTCCCCTTCGGTTGTCCCAATTTCTGTCACTTTGGGGCCTCGGGTTCCGGACAACAATACGTGTATACAACTTGCAGGTAAGATCATAAAACAATGCATATCATCATGAAACAATAACATGTTCAGATCCGAGATCATGGCACTCGGGCCCTAGTGACAAGCATTAATCATAACAAGTTGCAACAATATCATAAAAGTACCAATTACGGATACTAGGCACTATGCCCTAACAATCTTATGCTATTACATGACCAATCTCATCCAATCCCTACCATCCCCTTCAGCCTACAGCGGGGGAATTACTCACACATGGATGGGGGAAACATGGTTGATCGATGGAGAGGCATCGGTGGTGATGACGACGATGATCTCCTCCAATTCCCCGTCCCGGCGGAGTGCCAGAACGGAGTTTCTGGTCCCGAGACGGAGTTTCGCGACGGTGGCGGCGTACTGGATGGTTTCTGGTGACTTCGACTTCTCGTCTCGCGTTTTTAGATCGAAACCCTTAAGTAGTCCAGAGGGGGGCATCAGAGGCTGGCCGAGGGGGCCACACGCTAGGGCGGCGTGCCCCCCCTCCAGGCCGCGCCGGCCTAGTGTGTGGGGGCCCTGGGCCTCCCCCAGGCCTGCCCTTCTGGCTCCGTGAATCTTCTGGAAAAATAAGCCCTTCGACATAAATTCCGAGGATTTTCCCGAAAGTTGAATTTCTGCACAAAAACGAGACACCAGAGCAATTCTGTTGAAAACAGCGTTAGTCCGTGTTAGTTGTATCCAAAATACACAAATTAGAGGCAAAACAATAGCAAAAGTGTTCGGGAAAGTAGATACGTTTTGGACGTATCACTCATCATGATATATGTATGTGCATTGTTATGCCTTCTTTATTTGTCAATTTCCCAACTGTAATTTGTTCACCCAACATGCTATTTATCTTATGGGAGAGACACCACTAGTGAACTGTGGACCCCGGTCCATTCTTTACATCTGAAATACAATCTACTCGCAATACTTGTTCTTTATCTGTTCTTCGCAAACAAACATCATCTTCCACACTATACGGTTAATCCTTTGTTTTCAGCAAGGCGGTGAGATTTACAACCTCAGCATTACGTTGGGGCAAAGTACTTTGATTGTGTTGTGCGAGGTTCCACGTTGGCGCCGGAATCCCCGGTGTTGCGCCGCACTACACTCCGTCACCAAAAACCTTCACGTGTTCCTTGACTCCTACTGGTTCGATAACCTTGGTTTCTTACTGAGGGAAAACTTGCTACTGTACGCATCACACCTTCCTCTTGGGGTTCCTAACGGACGTGTGTTAACTGCACGCATCAAGCTCTTTTTCTGGCACCGTTGCCGGGGAGATCAAGACACGCTTCAAGGGGAGTTTCCCACTTCCAATCTCTTTACATTGTTTTTGTCTTGCTTTACTTTATTTTATTTACTGCTTTGTTTGCTCTCTATATCAAAAATACAAAAAAATTAGTTTCTAGTTTTACTTTATTTACTGTCTTGTTTGCATTCTCCATATTAAAAACACACAAAAATTAGTTACTTGCATTTACTTTATTTTGTTATCATGTCTAGTCCTGCACTTGTTACTCCGTCACCCGAGGAATTGATCTTTACTTTTAAGGGAGTGAGGAGAGTTTTGAAGAAGCTTGGTCTAGAATTTTGGATTTTTATGGTAAAATGAACCTAGAATGACTCTAAGTTTGCTTCTTAGTAATTTTTATTTTGGGCTTATTGTTCGCTATAGATATGCTTTGGATGCTTTAGTGGCAGGAGATTTCCTTCACTGCGATGGGGATCAAGCTTTTAATGCCATAAAGAAATTGGTTACATCATCTAGCTCAGCTAGTAATTTCGATTCATCTCTTGCTAGTATTTATGATAGATTAAACACTCTTGAAACAAATATCTTGTTTAAAAGAAGGGTACAACCAGATTCGTGAATATTATGATTATGTTCCAGTAAATTTTAAACCTTCAATGTGGATCCCTACTATTAAAGTTGCTATTTGTGGTGAAACTTTTTATGTCCGTTGTGATATTATGTCTGAGTTTGCCTTATGCCTAAAAGTATCTATGAATCTTTGACACTTTGGGAACTTACTGAAGGTGCAGAAGGAATAACTCTTATTGATAATTCTGTTATAATTCCTGAGGGGATAGCTGAAGGTGTGTGATACGCGTAAAGCACACGTCCGTTGGGAACCCCAAGTGGAAGGTATGATGCGTATAGAAGCAAGTTTCCCTCAGTAAGAAACCAAGGTTTATCGAACCAGTAGGAGCCAAGAAGCACGTTGAAGGTTGATGGCGGCGAAGTGTAGTGCGGCGCAACACCGGGGATTCCGGCGCCAACGTGGAACCTGCACAACACAATCAAAGTACTTTGCCCCAACGTAACGAGTGAGGTTGTCAATCTCACCGGCTTGCCGTAACAAAGGATTAGATCTATAGTGTGGAAGATGATGTTTGTTTGCGAAGAACGATGAAAGAACATTTGCGATAGATTGTATTTCAGATGTAAAAGAATGTACCGGGGTCCACAGTTCACTAGTGGTGTCTCTCCCATAAGATAAATAGCATGTTGGGTGAACGAATTACGGTTGGGCAATTGACAAATAAAGAAGGCATAACAATGCACATACATATATCATGATGAGTACTATGAGATTTAATCAGGGCATTACGACAAAGTACATAGACCGCTATCCCAGCATGCATCTATGCCTAAATAGTCCACTTTCAGGTTATCATCCGAACCCCTTCCAGTATTAAGTTGCAAGCAACAGACAATTGCATTAAGTATGGTGCGTAATGTAATCAACACAAATATCCTTAGACAAAGCATCGATGTTTTATCCCTAGTGGCAACAACACATCCACAACCTTAGAACTTTCTGTCACTGTCCCGCATTCAATGGAGGCATGAACCCACTATCGAGCATAAATACTCCCTCTTGGAGTTACAAGTATCAACTTGGCCAGAGCCTCTACTAGAAACGGAGAGCATGCAAGAACATAAACAACATATATGATAGATTGATAATCAACTTGACATAGTATTACATATTCATTGGATCCCAACAAACACAACATGTAGCATTACAAATAGATGATCTTGATCATGATAGGCAGCTCACAAGATCTAACATGATAACACAATGAGGAGAAGACAACCATCTAGCTACTGCTATGGACCCATAGTCCAGGGGTGAACTACTCACACATCGATCCGGAGGCGATCATGGCGATGAAGAGCCCTCCGGGAGATGATTCCCCTCTCCGGCAGGGTGCCGGAGGCGATCTCCTGAATCCCCCGAGATGGGATTGGCGGCGCGGCGTCTCTGGAAGGTTTTCCGTATCGTGGCTCTCGGTACTGGGGTTTTCGCGACGAAGGCTTTAAGTAGGCGGAAGGGTAGGTTTAGGGGCGGCACGAGGGCCCCACACAACAGGGTGGCGCGGGCCCCCCTTAGGCCACGCGGCCCTAGTGTGGCGGCGCCTCGTCGCCCCACTTCGTTTCCCTTTTGGTCTTCTGGAATCTTCGTGCAAAAATAAGACCCTGGGCGTTGATTTCGTCCAATTCCGAGAATATTTCCTTTGTAGGATTTCTGAAACCAAAAACAGCAGAAAACAAAGAATCGGCTCTTCGGCATCTCGTCAATAGGTTAGTGCCGGAAAATGCATAATAATGACATATAATGTGTATAAAACATGTGAGTATCATCATAAAAGTAGCATGGAACATAAGAAATTATGGATACGTTTGATACGTATCAAGCATCCCCAAGCTTAGTTCCTACTCGCCCTCGAGTAGGTAAACGATAACAAGGATAATTTCTGAAGTGACATGCTATCATAATCTTGATCAATACTATTGTAAAGCACATGAGATGAATGCAGCAATTCGAAGCAATGATGAAGACAATGAGTAAACAAATGAATCATATAGCAAAGACTTTTCATGAATAATACTTTCAAGACAAGCACCAATAAGACTTGCATAAGAGTTACTCATAAAGCAATAAATTCTTAGTAGAAAGCTTTGAAACAACACAAAGGAAGATATAAGTTTCAGCGGTTGCTTTCAACTTCAACATGTTTATCTCATGGATAATTGTCAACACAAAGTAATATAACAAGTGCAATAGGTAAACATGTAGGAATCAATGCACACAGTTTACACAAGTGTTTGCTTCGAGATAGAAAGAATAGGTAAACCGACTCAACAATAAAGTAGAAGAATGGCCCTTCACGAGAGGGAAGCATGGATTACTATTTTTGTGCTAGAGCTTTTCATTTTGAAAACATAGAAACAATTTTGTCAACGGTAGTAATAAATCATATGTGTTATGTATAAGATATCCTATAAGTTGCAAGCCTCATGCATAGAATACTAATAGTGCCCGCACCTTGTCCTAATTAGCTTGGATTAACACGGATTATCATTGCATAACATATGTTTCAACCAAGTGTCACAAAGGGGTACCTCTATGCCGCTCGTACAGAGGTCTAAGGAGAAAGTTCGCATTGGATTTCTCGCTTTTGATTATTCTCAACTTAGACATCCATACCGGGACAACATAGACAACAGATAATGGACTCCTCTTTAATGCATAAGCATTCAACAACAGATAAATTTCTCATAAGAGATTGAGGATTAATTGTCCAAACTGAAACTTCCACCATGATTCATGGCTTTAGTTAGCGGCCCAATGTTCTTCTCTAACAATATGCATACTCAAACCATTTGATCATGAAAATCGCCCTTACTTCAGACAAGACGAACATGCATAGCAACTCACATGATATTCAACAAAGGTAAAAGTTGATGGCGTCCCCAGAAACATGGTTACCGCTCAACAAGCAACTTACTAAGAAATAAGATACATAAGTACATATTCTTCACCACAATAGTTTTTAAGGCTATTTTCCCATGAGCTATGTATTGTAAAGGCAAAGAATAGAATTTTTAAAGGTAGCACTCAAGTAATTTACTTTGGAATGGCAGAGAAATACCATGTGGTAGGTAGGTATGGTGGACACAATTGGCATGGATTTTGGCTCAAGGATTTGGATGCACGAGAAGAATTCCTCTCAATACAAGGCTAGGCTAGCAAGGTTGTTTGAAGCACAAAAATAGTAATCCATGCTTCCCTCTGCGAAGGGCCATTCTTCTACTTTATATTGAGTCAGTTTACCTACTTCTTTCTATCTTAGAAGCAAACACTTGTGTCAAGTGTGTGCATTGATTCTTACATATCTACCTATTGCACTTGTTATATTGCTTTATGTTGACAATTATCCATGAGATAAACATGTTGAAGTTGAAAGCAACTGCTGAAACTTATATCTTCCTTTGTGTTGCTTCAAAGCTTTTTACTAAGAATTTATTGCTTATGAGTTAACTGTTATGCAAGTCTTATTGATGCTTGTCTTGAAAGTACTATTCATGAAAAGTATTTGCTATATGATTCAGTTGTTTACTCATTGTCTTTACCATTGCTTCGAATCGCTGCATTCATCTCATATGCTTTACAATAGTATTGATCAAGATTATGATAGCATGTGTTATCACCAGAATTTGACCGAGTCAGAGGTGGGCCGCGATCAAGATGGGCGTGAAGAAATATATATAGAAGAAATACGTGAATCGGCCTTTTATACCAAGTTGGGCTTGTTTGCCCATGTATCTGTAACATATTAGATCGCATCTTAGTTTAGAAGTTAGAGTCTTGTCTCGTACACGGTGTGGATGTATTCCCACGTTAGAAAGTCCGCTGGACTATAAATATGTATCTAGGGTTTATGGAATAAACAACAACCAACGTTCAACCACAAACAAATCTCGGCGCATCGCCAACTCCTTCGTCTCGAGGGTTTCTACCGGTAAGCACCATGCTGCCTAGATCGCATCTTGCGATCTAGGCAGCACAAGCCTGCCCACGTTGTTCATGCGTTGCTCGTACTCGAAGCCTTTTTGATGGCGAGCAACGTAGTTATCTTAGACATGTTAGGGTTAGCATTGTTCTTCATATTACATGCTTTCGTAGTGCAACCCTTGCATGTCTAGCCGCCCTTACACCTATCTCAGGTGTAGGGCGGCACCCGCTTGATCATAGTTTAGTAGATATGATCCATTACGGTTGCTCCTTGTTTCATCAAGGATTAGTTTAATATCCGCAATAGTTAGGCCTTACAAAGGGTTGGAGGATCCGGCGGCGTGTAGGGTGGCGTTTGCTAGCCCTAGAAAGGATGTTCCGGGATCAACCTCGTGTTGGTTTTCAGGCCCTGTCTAGGATCGGCTTACGGTCACCGTGCGTGAGCGCGAGGCCCAATCGTGAGTAGGATGATCCGATTATGCGGTGAAAACCCTAAATCGTCGTAGATCTAATCAGCTTTATCTTGATCAAGCAGGACCACCATATATTCGGACACCTCGTCCGAATCATGGGTGGATCGGCTCTTTGAGCCGATTCACGGAGATAACCTGAGAGCCGATCGAGGCTCGTATTTAACGTTTACGTGTGTGCCCTGCAGGAAACTAAGCGAGGCATCATCCGCACCTTCCTGACCAGGTATAGGTCAGGTGGCACGCCCTTGTGATAAACATCGGACGTGCGACCAGGAGGCTTTGCGGGCCGTCGCTCTGAGGGACTGGGGCCGGCCGCAGCCCTAGTTGTTCCCGGCTCTACCGTGTTGCCCGTCTCTGCCCGCCGGGGGTTTCGACGTCAACACATTCTCGGCACGCCCGGTGGGACAACCTTCGACATCCACAACATCGCCATCTACATCCGGGATGGCGGAAGACACTCCGGTCACGTACGAGGATCTGCCTAATGAACTCAAGAAGAAACATGACGAGATCAAGGCGACCCTCGAGCCGAACTCATCGGCTCTTTCCACCGAACCCGCTCCCATGGCGTCGGGTGGAAGGGTTTCACACCCGAAGGCGCACTCGATGGAGTGGACCTTTCCGCCCCGTCGGAAGAACGCACCAGGTCGCCGCGGCAGGAGATCAACTACATGGTGGCTCATTCGCCGCACCGCCACTCGAGAGCCTCGGTGAACACTTTGGAGCGTGTCGCTCGCGCGTCGTCCAGGAAATCATGAGCCACCGGTATTCTCCATCGGGACCAGCCTCTGGGGACTTTCAAGGGAGAGATGCCACTCCAGCCCCAGCCGTTCGCATGGGCAGCACCGGAACTGCCGAACTCATCGGCATACGTCGTCTACAAGATTGGTGGTGATCCTAGTGACTACCAATTCCTACCTGAGGCACCCAAGGAGATCCCGCACGGATACGCGTGCGCATACGTCACGGACTGCAACGCCTGGGCACTCTCGAACCAGGCGGCAATATCAGGGGCCTCTGGAACGGCAGGAGGAACGTCAGGAGCCGATCCTGAGAAGCAATCGTGGCTGGCTAAGTACGCCACCCCAACAAACCTCCAAAGCCCAGCTCCTGCAGTTGGCTTAGAACCGGAAAAGCAAGCATGGCTGGTTAAGTATGCCACCCCGGCGAATCTTCAGGGTTCGACACCTTCAGCCATCACAGCGGATCAGATTTGTGCAATTCGAAAGATCAGTTCGGCATGATGCCGAAAAGGAAGGCGTTCGGCTACACCAAGCCGTACCCCAACAACTACGAACCGATCCCGCTGCCACCCAAATATCGGCTCCCGGACTTCACGAAGTTTAGTGGATCAGATGGGTCCAGCTCCATCGAGCATGTGAGCCGATATTTGGCACAGCCGGGCACGATCTCAGCGTCAGACGAGTTGCGCGTGAGGTTCTTCGCACAGTCCCTCACAGGAGCGGCTTTCGGGTGGTACACATCGCTACCACCGAACTCCATCCGGACTTGGAAGCGACTGGAAGAGCAGTTCCATGAGCAGTATCACTCAGAGGCTTCCGACGTTGGTATTGCCGATCTAGCGCAAGTACGACAGAAGCGCGGGGAGACAGTGTCAGAATACGTCCAGCGCTTCAGGACCATTAGGAACCGATGTTTTTCGGCTCATATAAGCGAAAAAGAAGCACTCGAGTTGGCGGTGGTGGGTCTCTCATCATCGATTAAGGACGTGGCCTCCCAAGCAGACTACCCTTCGTTGGCGCACATGGTGCAAAAGCTGTCAGCATATGAACAGCGCCACCCAGATGTTTACCAGGACAAATTCAAGCGGGTGGTGACTTTGGTTGAGGCAGACGAAGATGAAGGTGCCATGGGAGATCAGGAGGTAGCAGTGGCTGAATGGACTCGAGCTACAGGCCCCGTGACCTGCAAATGGGTGAAGCCACAAGGCCCTCCAAAAGGGTTCGACTTCGACGTGACCAAGACGGAGCAGATTTTTGATCTCTTACTCACGGAGAAGCATATAAAGGTACCCGAAGGCCACAAGTTCCCCACGGTGCAAGAGCTGAACGGAAAGCCATACTGCAAATGGCATAACACGTTCTCCCACACCACCAACGACTGCAGGGTGTGGCGGCAACAGATCCAAATGGCGATAGAAAATGGACGGTTGATTTTTAACCAGTACGCCATGAAGGTCGACACACACCCTTTCCCCGCCGTAAACATGGTGGAGTATACTTACCACGGAGGGTGCCAGCCGGATTTCTCGTGCCAAATCAATATGGTAGATCTTGGACACCACGCTGGCAAGGATGGAGATGAGGGCAGCTGCTCTCATAGCAAAGATACAGAGGAAGCCACTCCACGCGATCGGCTCCGCCAAGATGGCAAGCGCTACGTCACAGAGGGAGAAGTGAAGAACATAAGATATCAGCGACCTCTCTCTGATCACCTCCTCAACAAGTATGTGAGTCGATACGACCAACGCCGACGGTCCAGCGATGATGATGAAAGAGATCGTCTGGCTAGAGAAGCCAGAAGACATCGTCGGCATAATCACGATGAGGAGGAGCACGAGCGTTGTGCCAAGGAAAAGGCAAGGGAGCAAGACGACGAGGACGAGGCACTCGGGATTGTCCCTTCTTCAGTGCACTCGCTGGGATTCGAGGAATGAGCCGATTGCCAACAATCGGCAATTGCCCAGAATGCAACCGGAAGAAGAAGGAGGCAGCCAACGTGTCCGTGTTCGAGCGCTTAGGACCTCTCCCGCCACAGAGCAAACGAGCTGAGTCCCCTTGGTTGACAGATCTCGAAGATTCAGAAGACGAGGGAGAAGAAGAAGACAGGTATCACCGGCCAAGGTGGTGCCCTGATGGACTCAGCCGTTCTCAGAAACGCAGGGTTCAACGATTGCGCGGCCTGGAAGAAGCCGAGAGGTTATACTTGCATACATTGAGGAAGGCAAGGCCTGATCTGGCTGCGAAGGTTCAGCGAACCCTGGATGAAGAGGGTCGTCCACGGAAAATGGAGTGGCGCCCCAAGCAAAGGAAAGCCGATGATGAAACATCGGCTGGCACAAACATGGTGCTCGTTCTTCCAACGAAGCTTAGTGCTCCACGATTATATGAGGTGGACGACAGCAAGTGCACCAACATGATAAAGTCAGAGATTGGGCTGGTTTTGTCTACCGGCCTGAACGAGTAGCAAGAGCACGTCAATAAGCAAACGTGGCGAGGCTGATCCTTGTGATCGGCCCCAAAATTTTTTTTATGAAGGGACATCACAAAAACCTTCACCGAGCAAGCAACGTGGAGGCCGATTCCAGCAATCGGCCAAAATTATCCTCACCATCCATTCTGCCTGGGTTCGACATGTTATCCAACAGAGCCGATACCATCAATTCTCTTGACAGAATCGGCTCGGGGGGGCACCCAGGTGGATAAAACACGAGGATATGCAGTAGAAGTAGCTCATCCTTTGGTGATGGGTATTGGAGTGTGGGGGCCGATGCATAAGTCGGCCATAAAAAATTTCAAAAATTCGAAAAAATTTGAGCACAGCCGATGCAGCAGACATCGACTTAAGGATATAAAAGCCGATGCATGGCCATCGACTCAAGAGGAATAACTGTTACGATCAGAGGATCAATGGAGCACGAAGGGAGATTTTAATGGAAGAACTCCTCAATGGAGTAGTTTAAGGGCTCGGATCCTCTCTTCAAGAACAATGCCAAGAGCAGCCTGGACGTGCAGATCAGGTCAAGGATGGATTGCATTAGGTCCACCAAAGGAAAGGAGCCGATCTAGCCGGCAAGGTGCAGGAAGGAACTGATCTGATCTGCAAGGCGCAAGAAGTAGATTGAAGAAGCTCGGGGGGCAGTTCACCCTGAAGGTTCTCTGCTTGGGGCTACGTCATGATTTAAGGCTAACGCCGGCACATGTGGCTGATTCGCCTTGATTAAGGCTCGGGGGGCAGCTCGCCCTTAAGGTCTTTGCTCTGGGGGGCCGATTTGGTTGGAATCGGCTAGCCCTACGACACAACTGGTCTGGAGAGTGGTGTTCTGTTACAGAGTCATCAGTTTGAGCATCCAAGACAGTTCCGGTGGCTCTTTTAAAGTCGCTCGCTCAAAGGTCAAGTCGCCAGCTTACTACGATCGGCTGTGCCATCGTCATCGGCAGAGCTAGCCAGCTTGGAGGGATAGCTAAATTGGCCTGTCTCGCAGATTATCATGAAACTGATGCGTTGCCATCAGTCACTAAGCATGGATTAGGACAACAGTCGACAAACTCAGCATGAAAGAAATCGGCGAAATCAAGTTAAGGGAATTCTTCATTAGTATTGGGATTTCTTACAATGGGGAGCCGATTGCTCAAGGAAGGAAGAACAAAAGAAGGGTCTATTGACCAATCTACTACTGCTAGGCCTATACTATTAGATCCTAGTCTACGGGCCATCACTGCCCTCATCGTCATCCTCAGAGCTCTCATCGGTACTGCTGTCGATGGGCTCCTCGTCGCTACTCCCGTAGCCCTCCACGGGGGCTTCGTCCCCGTCTTCGTCGTCGCTGCTGTCGTCGTCCCACCACATGCGGGGGCGTTTCGCCGGCGGGTAGCCCTCAAGGGAGTCGTCGTCGTCGTCGTCTTCTTCTCCCTCTTCTTCAAAGGTGGGGCAGCCGTCCCAGGAGAACTGGTCGTCCTCGCTTTTTGACTCCAGTTCCCCGTCGGCGAGGAACTGAAGATCTTCATCCCCGCTGGTCAAGGACTTGTCGTCCTCGTGACCAAATGGAGGAGGCATGGCTCTCCTCGTCCCGGTCTTCCGGGCACGAATTTCCGGCGGCGTCTCGCGGGAGGAGTCGGACCCGTAGGAAAACTCGGAGGAGGAGGAAGAAGACATGGCGGCACAGAGGGTTTTTGGTGCTAATGCGAGGAGGACGAAGGAGACGCAAGCTGTTTAGAACGGTTAAATAAAGGGGATATGAGAGAGATTCAATGCCACAACGAGCTTTCGAGGAGATGTTGCCCAACAGAGAGTTTTGCGGCCACGTGGAGAAGTGGAAGGGGCAAGGCATCATGATGAGGATTCTGCGGCGGTTCGCTCTGCCACGACATGACCCGACGAAAGAAAGCGTAATGATTTTGGAAATGTCATTTCCAAAACCGAGGGGGCATGTGTTATCACCAGAATTTGACCGAGTCGAGGTGGGCCGCGATCAAGATGGGCGTGAAGAAATATATATAGAAGAAATACGTGAATCGGCCTTTTATACCAAGTTGGGCTTGTTTGCCCATGTATCTGTAACATATTAGATCGCATCTTAGTTTAGAAGTTAGAGTTTGTCTCGTACACGGTGGGATTATTCCCACGTTAGAAAGTCCGCTGGACTATAAATATGTATCTAGAGTTTATGGAATAAACAACAACCAACGTTCAACCACAAACAAATCTCGGCGCATCGCCAACTCCTTCGTCTCGAGGGTTTCTACCGGTAAGCACCATGCTGCCTAGATCGCATCTTGCGATCTAGGCAGCACAAGCCTGCCCACGTTGTTCATGCGTTGCTCGTATCGAAGCCTTTTTGATGGCGAGCAACGTAGTTATCTTAGACATGTTAGGGTTAGCATTGTTCTTCATATTACATGCTTTCGTAGTGCAACCCTTGCATGTCTAGCCGCCCTTACACCTATCTCAGGTGTAGGGGCGGCACCCCGCTTGATCATAGTTTAGTAGATCTGATCCGTTACGGTTGCTCCTTGTTTCATCAAGGATTAGTTTAATATCCGCAATAGTTAGGCCTTACAAAGGGTTGGAGGATCCAGCGGCGTGTAGGGTGGCGTTTGCTAGCCCTAGAAAGGATGTTCCGGGGATCAACCTCGTGTTGGTTTTTAGGCCCTGTCTAGGATCGGCTTACGGTCACCGTGCGCGAGCGCGAGGCCCAATCATGAGTAGGATGATCCGATTATGCGGTGAAAACCCTAAATCGTCGTAGATCTAATCAGCTTTATCTTGATCAAGCAGGACCACCATATATTCGGACACCTCGTCCGAATCATGGGTGGATCGGCTCTTTGAGCCGATTCACAGGATAACCTGAGAGCCGATCGAGGCTCGTATTTAACGTTTACGTGTGTGCCCTGCAGGAAACTAAGCGAGGCATCATCCACACCTTCCCGACCAGGTATAGGTCAGGTGGCACGCCCTTGTGATAAACATCGGACGTGCGACCAGGAGGCTTTGCGGGCCGTCGCTCTGAGGGACTGGGGCCAGCCGCAGCCCTAGTTGTTCCCGGCTCTACCGTGTTGCCCGTCTCTGCCCGCCAGGGGGTTTCTGACGTCAACAACATGTCACTTCAGAAATTATCCTTGTTATCGTTTACCTACTCGAGGGCGAGTAGGAACTAAGCTTGGGGATGCTTGATACGTCTCAAACGTATCTATAATTTCTTATGTTCGATGCTACTTTTATGATGATACTCACATGTTTTATACACATTATATGTCATTATTATACATTTTCCGGCACTAACCTATTGACGAGATGTCGAAGAGCCAGTTGCTGTTTTCTGCTGTTTTTGGTTTCAGAAATCCTACAAAGGAAATATTCTCGGAATTTGACGAAATCAACGCCCAGGGTCTTATTTTTCCACGAAGCTTCCAGAAGACCGAAAGGATTACGAAGTGGGGCGACGAGGCGCCGCCACACTAGGGCCGCGTGGCCTAAGGGGGGCCCGCGCCACCCTGTTGTGTGGGGCCCTCGTGCCGCCCCTAAACCTACCCTTCCGCCTACTTAAAGCCTTCGTCGCGAAAACCCCAGTACCGAGAGCCACGATACGGAAAACCTTCCAGAGATGCCGCCGCCGCCAATCCCATCTCGGGGGATTCAGGAGATCGCCTCCGGCACCCTGCCGGAGAGGGGAATCATCTCCCGGAGGGCTCTTCATCGCCATGATCGCCTCCGGATCGATGTGTGAGTAGTTCACCCCTGGACTATGGGTCCATAGCAGTTGCTAGATGGTTGTCTTCTCCTCATTGTGCTATCATGTTAGATCTTGTGAGCTGCCTATCATGATCAAGATCATCTATTTGTAATGCTACATGTTGTGTTTGTTGGGATCCGATGAATATTGAATACTATGTCAAGTTGATTATCAATCTATCATATATGTTGTTTATGTTCTTGCATGCTCTCCGTTGCTAGTAGAGGCTCTGGCCAAGTTGATACTTGTAACTCCAAGAGGGAGTATTTATGCTCGATAGTGGGTTCATGCCTCCATTGAATCTGGGATAGTAACAGAAAGTTCTAAGGTTGTGGATGTGCTGTTGCCACTAGGGATAAAACATCAATGCGTCTAAGGATATTTGTGTTGATTACATTACGCACCATACTTAATGCAATTGTCTGTTGTTTGCAACTTAATACTCGGAAGGGGTTCGGATGATAACTCTGAAAGTGGACTTTTTAGGCATAGATGCATGCTTGGATAGCGGTCTATGTATTTTGTCGTAATGCCCCGATTAAATCTCATAGTACTCATCATGATATATGTATGTGCATTGTTATGCCTTCTTTATTTGTCAATTGCCCAACTGTAATTTGTTCACCCAACATGCTATTTATCTTATGGGAGAGACACCACTAGTGAACTGTGGACCCCGGTCCATTCTTTACATCTGAAAAACAATCTACTGCAATACTTGTTCTTTACTGTTCTTCGCAAACAAACATCATCTTCCACACTATATGGTTAATCCTTTGTTTTTAGTAAGCCGGTGAGATTGACAACCTCACTGTTACGTTGGGGCAAAGTACTTTGATTGTGTTGTGCATGTTCCACGTTGGCGCCGGAATCCCTGGTGTTGCGCCGCACTACACTCCGTCACCAACAACCTTCACGTGTTCCTTGACTCCTACTGGTTCGATAACCTTGGTTTCTTACTGAGGGAAAACTTGCTACTGTACGCATCACACCTTCCTCTTGGGGTTCCCAACGGACGTGTGTTAACTGCACGCATCAGTGCGTAGCGCTGAATGTAAGTGGAAGAATTAGGTTGTGTAAAGAGCATAGTTCAGAGCAATGCAAATGTTGATAGAAGAAACCAATAGAACTCAAGCAAGTGCATAACACTATGTTATGTAGGATAACGTTGCATAGAAAACAAAAAATTTCCTACCGCGAACACGAAATCCAAGCCAAGATGCAATCTAGAAGACGGTAGCAACGAGGGGATTATCGAGTCTCACCCTTGAAGAGATTCCAAAGCCTACAAGAGGAGGCTCTTGTTGCTGCGGTAGACGTTCACTTGCCGCTTGCAAAAGCGCGTAGAAGATCTTGATCATGATCGGTTCCGGCGCCACGAACGGGCAGCACCTCCGTACTCGGTCACACGTTCGGTTGTTGATGAAGACGACGTCCACCTCCCCGTTCCAGCGGGCAGCGGAAGTAGTAGCTCCTCTTGAATCCGACAGCACGACGGCGTGGTGTCGGTGGCTGTGGAGACGTCCGGCGGAGCTTCGCTAAGCTACGCGGGAGATATGGAGGAGAGGGGGGCGGCTAGGGTTTGGGAGGGGGTGGCCGGCCACTTCAAGGGGGGCGGCCAGCTTGTGGTCTTGGGGTGGCCGGCCCCCTCCCTTGGCCCCTCATTATATAGGTGGATTCCCAAGAGTTGGTCTCCAAGTCTTCGAATAAGACCCGAACCAAAAACTTCCCATAAGAGGGGGAAACCTAGCCAAGCTAGGACTCCCACCAAAGGTGGGAGTTCCACCTCCCATATGGGGGGTGGCCGGCCCCCTAAGGGGGAGTCCACTTGGGACTCCTCCCCCACTAGGGTTGGCCGGCCATGGAGGTGGAGTCCCATGTGGACTCCACCTTCCTTGGTGGTTTCTTCCGGACTTTTCTAGAACCTTCTAGAACCTTCCATAGAACCTTCCGCGACATTTTAATTCACATAAAATGACATCCTATATATGAATCTTATTCTCCGGACCATTCCGGAACTCCTCGTGATGTCCGGGATCTCATCCGGGACTCCGAACAAATATTCGAACTCCATTCCATATTCAAGTTCTACCATTTCAACATCCAACTTTAAGTGTGTCACCCTACGGTTCGTGAACTATGCGGACATGGTTGAGTACTCACTCCGACCAATAACCAATAGCGGGATCTGGAGATCCATAATGGCTCCCACATATTCAACGATGACTTTAGTGATCGAATGAACCATTCACATATAATACCAATTCCCTTTGTCACGCGATATTTTACTTGTCCGAGGTTTGATCTTCGGTATCACTTTATACCTTGTTCAACCTCGTATCCTGACAAGTACTCTTACTCATACCGTGGTATGTGGTCTCTTATGAACTTATTCATATGCTTGCAAGACATTAGACGACATTCCACCGAGAGGGCCCAGAGTATATCTATCCGTCATCGGGATGGACAAATCCCACTTTGTTGATCCATATGCTTCAACTTATACTTTCCGGATACTTAATCCCACCTTTATAGCCACCCATTTACGCGGTGGTGTTTGGTGTAATCAAAGTACCTTTCCGGTATAAGTGATTTATATGATCTCATGGTCATAAGGACTAGGTAACTATGTATCGAAAGCTTATAGCAAATAACTTAATGACGAGATCTTATGCTACGCTTAATTGGGTGTGTCCATTACATCATTCATATAATGATATAACCTTGTTATTAATAACATCCAATGTTCATGATTATGAAACTAATCATCCATTAATCAACAAGCTAGTTTAAGAGGCATACTAGAGACTTCATTGTTGTCTACATATCACACATGTACTAATGTTTCGGTTAATACAATTATAGCATGATATATAAACATTTATCATAAACATAAAGATATAAATAATAAACATTTTATTATTGCCTCTAGGGCATATCTCCTTCGATCTCCCACTTGCACTAGAGTCAATAATCTAGATTACATTGTAATATACCTAACACCCATGGCATTCCGGTGTTGGTCATGCTTTGCCCTAGGGAGAGCTTTAGTCAACGGATCTGCTACATTCGGATCGGTGTGTACTTTGCAAATCTTTACTTCTCCATCTTCGATGTACTCGCGAATCGAGTGGTAACGCAGCTTGATATGCTTCAGCCTCTTGTGTGACCTTGGTTCTTGTGCATTGGCGATGGCACCCATGTTGTCACAATATATGACTAGTGGGTCCAATGCACTAGGAACCACACCGAGCTCTATAATGAAACTCTTCATCCATACCGCTTCTGATGAAGCCTCTGAAGCCGCTATGTACTCCGATTCTGTTGAGGATTTCTCCACCGTGCACTGCTTCGAGCTTGCCCAGCTTACTGCAGCACCATTCAATATAAACACGTACCCAGACTGTGACTTAGAGTCATCAGGATCAGTGTTCCAACTTGCATCGGTGTAACTTGTTACAACGAGCTCTTGATCACCTCCATAACAAAGAAACATATCCTTAGTTCTTTTCAAGTACTTCAGGATATTCTTGACCGCTGTCCAGTGTTCCATTCCTGGATCACTTTGATATCTGCTAGTCAAACTAACAGCATGTGCTATATCCGGTCTTGTACATAGCATGGCATACATGATAGATCCTACTGCCGAGGCATAGGGGACCTGACTCATCCTTTCTCTTTCTTCTGCCGTAGCCGGACCTTGAGTCTTACTCAAGACCTTGCCTGGTAACATAGGTAAGAATCCTTTCTTACTTTCGTCCATTCTAAACTTCTTTAGAATTTTGTCCAGGTATGTACTCTGTGATAGCCCTATTAGACGTCTTGATCTATCTCTATAAATCTTGATGCCTAATATATATGATGCTTCACCAAGGTCTTTCATTGAAAAACTATTATTCAAATAACCCTTTACACTGCTTAATAGTTCTATATCATTCCCAATCAATAATATGTCATCTACATATAATATCAGGAATGCTACGGAGCTCCCACTCACTTTCTTGTAAATACGAGGCCTCTCCATGACACTCTGTATAAACCCGAAGTCTTTGATCACCTTATCAAAGCGTCGGTTCCAACTTCTCGATGCTTGCTTCGAGTCCATAAATTGAAAGCTGAAGTTTGCATACTTTGTCGACATTTTTAGGATCGACAAAACCTTTGGGTTGTACCATATACAACTCTTCCTCAATGTCTCCATTAAGGAACGCCGTTTTGACATCCATCTCGCCAAATCTCATAATCGAAAAATGCAGCTATTGCTAACAAAATCCTCACAGATTTTAGCTTCGCTACAGGTGAGAAAGTCTCATCGTAGTCAACTCCTTGAATTTGTCGGAAACCCTTTGCGACAAGTCGAGCTTTATAGACGATAATATTACCAGCGGCATCTGTTTTTCTCTTGAAGATCCATTTATTCTCAACAGCCTTTCGGCTATCGGGTAAGTCTACCAAAGTCCATACTTTGTTATCATACATGGATCCCATTTCGGATTTCATGGCTTCTTGCCATTTGTTGGAATACGGGCTCATCATCGCTTCTTCATACGTCACGGGGTCCTCATCATTGTTATCCACAATCATGACATTTAGACAAGGATCATACCAATCAGGAGTGGCACGTTCCCTTGTTGATCTGCGAGGTTCAGTAGTTTCCTCGTTCGAAGTTTCATGATCATTATCATTAGCTTCCTCTGTTGCCGGTGTAGGCGGTACTGGTACAACTTCCGGTACTGCGCTACTCTGATCAACGAGTATAGATTCATCAATCTCATCGAGTTCTACTTTTCTTCCAGTCACTTCTTTAGTGAGAAATTCTTTCTCAAGAAAGGTTCCGTTCTTAGCAACAAAGATTTTGCCTTCGGATCTGTGATAGAAAGTGTACCCTATAGTTTCCTTAGGGTATCCTATGAAGATGCATTTCTCCTCTTTGGGTTCTAGCTTGTCCGGTTGTAACTTCTTTACATAGGCTTCGCAACCCCAAACTTTCGGGAACGACGAGCTTAGGTTTCTTATTAAACCATAATTCATACGGTGTCGTTTCTACGGATTTTGATGGTGCTCTATTTAAAGTGAATGCGGCTGTCTCTAATGCATAACTCCAAAATGATAACGGCAAATCAGTAAGAGACATCATAGAACGAACCATATCTAAGAGAGTTCGATTACGACGTTCGGACACACCGTTACGTTGTGGTGTTCCCGGCGGTGTCAATTGTGAAAGTATTCCGCATTTCTTTAAATGCATGCCAAACTCATAACTCGGATATTCACCTCCGCGATCGGATCGTAGAAATTTAATCTTCTTGTTACGTTGATTTTCTACTTCACTTTGGAATTCCTTAAACTTCTCAAAAGTCTCGGATTTATGTTTCATGAAATAGATATACCCATATCTACTCGGATCATCTCGTGAAGGTTAGAACATAACGATAACCACCGCGCGATGCTACACTCATTGGTCCGCACACATCGGTA
The DNA here is from genome assembly GCF_022539505.1 of Lolium rigidum. Lineage (NCBI taxonomy): Eukaryota > Viridiplantae > Streptophyta > Magnoliopsida > Poales > Poaceae > Lolium > Lolium rigidum. The sequence continues at coordinate 298,262,054 of NC_061508.1, forward strand.
TGTATGATTTCCAAAAAGTCAGTAGCTCGCTCCATAATACCAGAGAATGGAGTTTTAGTCATTTTTCCCATTAGACATGCTTCGCATCTATCAAGTGACTCAAAGTCAAGTGATTCAAGTAATCCATCGATATGGAGTTTCTTCATGCGTTTCACTCCAATATGACCAAGACGACGAGTGCCACATATAAGTAGAATTATCATTCAATTTAATTCGCTTAGCATCAATGTTATGTATATGTGTATCACTACTATCGAGATCTAACGAAATAAGCCATTCTTTTCGGGTGCTCGACCATAAAAGATATTATTCATAAAAATAGAACAACCATTATTCTCAGACTTGAATGAATAACCGTCTTGCATTAAACAAGATCCAGATATAATGTTCATGCTCAACGCGGGTACAAAATAACAATTATTGAGGCTTAAAACTAATCCCGAAGGTAGATGTGGAGGAAGTGTGCCGACAGCGATCACATCGACTTTGGATCCATTTCCAACGCGCATGGTCACTTCATCCTTTAGTAGTCTTCGTTTATTCTTTAGTTCCTGTTTCGAGTTACAAATATGAGCAACCGAACCAGTATCAAATACCCAGGTACTAGTACGAGAACCAATAAGATAAACATCTATAACATGTATATCAGATATACCTTCTTTCTTCTTCTTGACAAGGCCGCTCTTCGGATCCGCCAAATACTTGGAGCAATTACGCTTCCGGTGTCCCTTCTCCTTGCGGTAATAGCACTCAGCATCGGGCTTAGGGCCGGTCTTAGGTTTCACAGGAGGCGTGGCAGCTTTCTTGCCACTCTTCCTGTTCTTGCCTTTAGACTTGTCCTGTTTCTTGAAGCTGGTGGTCTTGTTGACCATCAACACTTGGTGCTCTTTCTTGATCTCAATCTCAGCAGATTTCAGCATGGAGAAGAGTTTAGGTAACTCTTTGTTCATGTTCTGCATATTGTAGTTCATCACAAAGTTCTTGTAACTAGGTGGCAGTGATTGAAGGACACGATTAATCCCGGTCTATTAGGAATCACTATTCCCAAGTCACCGAGTTTCTTCGCATGCCCGGTCATGGCGAGCATGTGCTCACTAACGGAGCTGCCTTCTTCCATCATGCAGTCGAAGAAGTGTTTCGATGCTTCATAGCATTCCACGGCCGCATGAGTCTCAAATATAGTCTTCAACTCATTGATTAACTCATGTGGATCGTGGTGCTCAAAACGTTTTTGAAGATCGGCTTCCGGATCGCATAAGATGGCACACTGAACTTGAGAGTACCGAGTTTTCCGAGTTGCGTAAATAGCTTTTACTTCATCGGTTTCAGTTTCTGCAGGAGGGTCACCTAGCGGTGCATCAAGCACATATTGCAGATTTCCGCCATTGAGAAAAATCCTCGCATGACGGAACCAGTCGGTGAAGTTGCTACCGTTGCTCTTAAGCTTTTCTTTCTCTAGGAACTGGTTAAAATTGATTGAGGATGCCATATCTACAACATATATTTGCAATAGTTTAGACTAAGTTTATGACAAATTGAGTTCAAATTTTAATTCAACTTAATTAAAAACTAGGTGAACTCCCACTCAAAACAATATCCCTCGCATTGTCTTAGTGATCACACGAACCAAATCCACCGCACCTAAGTCCAATCATCACGAGACAAGGTGTGATTTCAATGGCGAACATTCAAAGTGTTCATCATATCAATCATATGATTCATGCTCTACCTTTCGGTATCAAGTGTTCCGAGACCATGTCTGTACATGCTAGGCTCGTCAAGGCCACCTTAGTATCCGCATGTGCAAAGCGGCTTGCACCCGTTGTATGCACTTGTTGATTCTATCACACCCGATCATCACGAGATGCTTCGAAACGACAAGTCTTGGCAACGGTGCTACTAAGGATGAACACTTTATTATCTTGAGATTTTAGTGAGAGGGATCATCTTATAATGCTACCGTCGCGATCTAAGCAAAATAAGATGCATAAGAGGATTAACATCACATGCAGTTCATATGTGATATGATATGGCCCTTTTGTCTTTGCGCCTTTGATCTTCAACGGGCATGATCTCCATCATCGTCGGCGAAGCACCAAGGTGAATGGTGCCGTCTTCATGATTGTCCTCCATGTAGCAACTATTACAACTACTTTGAAATACTACTCAACATGAAATTTAAAGACAACCATAAGGCTCCTGCCGGTTGCCACAATACAATAATGATCATCTCATACATAGTCATCATCACATTATGGCCATATCACATCACCAAACCACTGCAAAAACAAGTTAGACGTTCTCTAATTTGGTTTGCATATTTTACGTGGTTTAGGGTTTTCGAGTAAGATCCAATCTACCTACGAACATGAACCACAACGGTAATACTAGTGTTGTCAATAGAAGAGTAAATTGAATCTTCACTATAGTAGGAGAGACAGACACCCGCAAAGCCACTTATGCAATACAAGTTGCATGTCGAGCGTGGAGCAAATCTCATGAACGCGGTCATGTAAAGTTAGCCCGAGCCGCTTCATCCCACTATGCCACAAAATGCAAAGTACTCAACTAAAGATAACAAAAGCATCAACGCCCACAAACCATTGTGTTCTACTCATGCAACCATCTATGCATAGACCTGGCTCTGATACCACTGTAGGATAACGTTGCATAGAAAACAAAAATTTTCCTACCGCGAACACGAAATCCAAGCCAAGATGCAATCTAGAAGACGGTAGCAACGAGGGGATTATCGAGTCTCACCCTTGAAGAGATTCCAAAGCCTACAAGAGGAGGCTCTTGTTGCTGCGGTAGACGTTCACTTGCCGCTTGCAAAAGCGCGTAGAAGATCTTGATCACGATCGGTTCCGGCGCCACGAACGGGCAGCACCTCCGTACTCGGTCACACGTTCGGTTGTTGATGAAGACGACGTCCACCTCCCCGTTCCGGCGGGCAGCGGAAGTAGTAGCTCCTCTTGAATCCGACAGCACGACGGCGTGGTGTCGGTGGCGGTGGAGAAGTCCGGCGGAGCTTCGCTAAGCTACGCGGGAGATATGGAGGAGAGGGGGCGGCTAGGGTTTGGGAGGGGGTGGCCGGCCACTTCAAGGGGGGCGGCCAGCTTGTGGTCTTGGGGTGGCCGGCCCCCTCCCTTGGCCCCTCATTATATAGGTGGATTCCCAAGAGTTGGTCTCCAAGTCTTCGAATAAGACCCGAACCAAAAACTTCCCATAAGAGGGGGAAACCTAGCCAAGCTAGGACTCCCACCAAAGGTGGGAGTTCCACCTCCTATATGGGGGGGTGGCCGGCCCCCTAAAGGGGAGTCCACTTGGGACTCCTCCCCCACTAGGGTTGGCCGGCCATGGAGGTGGAGTCCCATGTGGACTCCACCTTCCTTGGTGGTTTCTTCCGGACTTTTCTAGAACCTTCTAGAACCTTCCATAGAACCTTCCGCGACATTTTAATTCACATAAAATGACATCCTATATATGAATCTTATTCTCCGGACCATTCCGGAACTCCTCGTGATGTCCGGGATCTCATCCGGGACTCCGAACAAATATTCGAACTCCATTCCATATTCAAGTTCTACCATTTCAACATCCAACTTTAAGTGTGTCACCCTACGGTTCGTGAACTATGCGGACATGGTTGAGTACTCACTCCGACCAATAACCAATAGCGGGATCCGGAGATCCATAATGGCTCCCACATATTCAACGATGACTTTAGTGATCGAATGAACCATTCACATATAATACCAATTCCCTTTGTCACGCGATATTTTACTTGTCCGAGGTTTGATCTTCGGTATCACTTTATACCTTGTTCAACCTCGTATCCCGACAAGTACTCTTACTCATACCGTGGTATGTGGTCTCTTATGAACTTATTCATATGCTTGCAAGACATTAGACGACATTCCACCGAGAGGGCCCAGAGTATATCTATCCGTCATCGGGATGGACAAATCCCACTGTTGATCCATATGCTTCAACTTATACTTTCCGGATACTTAATCCCACCTTTATAGCCACCCATTTACGCAGTGGTGTTTGGTGTAATCAAAGTACCTTTCCGGTATAAGTGATTTATATGATCTCATGGTCATAAGGACTAGGTAACTATGTATCGAAAGCTTATAGCAAATAAATTAATGACGAGATCTTATGCTACGCTTAATTGGGTGTGTCCATTACATCATTCATATAATGATATAACCTTGTTATTAATAACATCCAATGTTCATGATTATGAAACTAATCATCCATTAATCAACAAGCTAGTTTAAGAGGCATACTAGAGACTTCATTGTTGTCTACATATCACACATGTACTAATGTTTCGGTTAATACAATTATAGCATGATATATAAACATTTATCATAAACATAAAGATATAAATAATAACCATTTTATTATTGCCTCTAGGGCATATCTCCTTCATGTTACACACTGAAGAGTGAAAATTTAGTGTATGATGAATATAAGCAAGCTAATTTGGTGTTTCCGAATTCCAAAAAAGCATTAGACAGTGCCGGTGATAATATCAGACATAAATCATGGCATGTATATGTGTCTTAAGAAAATATACCCGAACCCTTGGATGGTTACGGCCCGGCTGGTGCTTGGACTTGAGCTTATATACGCATCCAGAAGGTGGGCCTGACAGTAACTTGGTGGCAGCCTCTGCAGATGCCTCATAAGCACCAGTTGCAATCCTCTTGACCAATGAAGACTTAACACTTTCATTCTGCCTATGAAAAACTGAATAGCAACAGGCATCGGCAGTTATATTAAATGAATCTATGAGACAGTGATGCATATAGTGCTGGATGTAAGTGGAAGAATAGGGTTGCGTGTGTTTCTGAACTTTTGGTAAGCATTAGACAAATTCGGCAATAAACAGACAAAAATCAAATCATGTATGAGGATTAAGAAAATATACCTGCTTCCTGAAAAGGATACCACTCAGCTGGCCCGTGGCCTTGTGCTTGTAGAGGTTTTCAGAAGATGATGGCGGCACCATCGTCTTCACAAAAATCTCATCAGGATCATTTTTTATCCATTTGAGTAGAGGCACAGAAGTTTCATCCTGCATATGAATAGCAACAGAACTGAGCATTGATATTTAATAAATCTATGAGACAGACTGATGCATGTAGTGCGGGATGTAAGTGGAAGAATAGGGTTATGCATAGATAATAGTTCATAATAATGCAAATGATTACAAAAGAAACCAATGGAACTCAACATTTTATATACTGGATGAGACAGACTGAAAAGTGAAAATTTAGTGTATGATGATTGTAAGCAAACGTGGTGTTTCTGAACTTTTAGTAAGCATTAGACAAAGCCAACAATAATTAAATATATAATAATAAAATCATGTATATGGATTAAGAAAATATACCAGATTCATTAAAAGGTCACCACCCAGCTGGCACCATCGTCCTCACAACAGCCTCATCAACCTCATTTTATATCCACTTGAGTAAAGGCGCAGCAGTATCAGCCTGCATAAGAATGGGAACAGATCTCGATCAGCAGTGATATTGAATGACTCTGAGACAGACTAATGCATATAGTGTTGGATGTAAGTGGAAGAATATGGCTGTGTATGGACAACAGTTCACAACAATGCAAGAGTGTGTTCAGTTCTGAAACGGCGTGGAATGGAATGGAATGGAATGGAATGGAATGGAATGGAATGGTTCCATCCCTGCGTTCAGTTTGGATTAAAGGGAGGAACGGAATGGTAACTTTTTTGTTCGGTTGGGAAAATTGGAGAGCAGAACATATCGAGGTTAAACTAATCTTTTGTCTCAAAATTGTAATTAACAATGGCAAATGACATTTTAATCTCAAAGTCGTAATTAACAACGCCTAATGGTGCTCTTTTAATCTATTTTTAAGGGATTTCTATTTTCGTGCCCTCGGGTCCTTAGTTGTGCTCAGTTTTCCCCAGCTCGTTAGTTTTTCCTCAGTTTTCCCCTCCCTCTAGTTTGAAACCCCTCGCAGACGCTCGGACGGGAGGGTTGCCATCAGGTCAGAGGCCTTACCGTTACTGTTAATCTGACGGGTGGGGCTGCACAGAGCGCAGTTCCTCTCTGACCCGTCTCGTGCTGACAAATAGGGCCGCTCTATAGGGCTGCCGCAACCAATGACCAGTGGGGTCATCTATTTTTCAGGAAAAGTCATATATTGCCGCTCTGAGGGGCTGCCGCAGCCAATGACCAGTGGGGTCGTCTATTTTTCAGGAAAAGACATATATTTGCCGCTCTGTGGGGCTGCCGCAGCCAATGACCGGTGGGGTCGTCTATTTATTTATAGAAAATCATATATTGCCGCTCTGTGGGGCCTCCGCAGCCAATGACCGCAGGGGTTGTCTATTTATTTAGAGAATATAATATAGAGCCGCTCTGTGGGGCCACCTCAGCCCATGGCAGGTGACTATTTTCGTAGCTTAATCTAAAGTGACTCTTATGCTAAACATTGTGCATAATATATAGAAAATAGCTAGATCTCTAAATATATAGAAAATAGCTAGATCTCTAAAGGGGATGGATGCATGGCTTCACGTTGTCGTCACTTTCATCGTCAGTATCTTCGTCGTCTGAGTAGTAGTACTTCCTGCACATTGTTCCGTCGAACACCTTCACTGTGAGCACATCATCGCCTTCATATTTGAAGTGTACGTAGCAGCCGAAATCCACACCGTGCGCGATGGCGAAATTCTCCCAGCCCTTGTTGAGATACATCCGGCCTTGTCCGTCAAATAGGACCTCCACGGTCCGAGAGACGAGGACCGCAGTCGACTGCTCGCGGATACACCTTAGCCGGCTCCTCGGCCGTCAAGATAGTCCGCAAACTTTTTTGGGAGTGCCTGCAAAGAGATCGAGCGCCGATCGTTTGAAATTAAAGGTTTTTTAGAACATGCCCATAATTAATCACATGCATCATATATGTGGGAACGCGTACGTACCTTCTTGTCCAAAGTACACCGTGAGTAAAGCCGTATTATCGGAAGAAGTCTACTGGGGGTGTGCGGTTGGACAAAAGGGTGGGTTTGCAGGGTCGCGGAGAAGGCGGTGTGGGCTTGGATTTTCATACCTGGCCTCACACCAAAGGAAGTGTGAACGGGGGCAAGTCCCTGCGGATGGCAAAAAGGGTGGGATCTCTTGTGGGAAAAGTAACGCACCTCTGCAGAGTGTATCAAATTGTGGCTATCACTCCTTGTTCCGGGAAGGGAACTACAAACGCGGCAGGAAAGGAACTCCATGAAGTTCTGGTCAACCTGTGAAGACTGACGGGCATAGTTTTTATAATAAAAGCAACCTTTTGAAGAAATGATTTCAAAACATGCATTGACCTGCGATTTCCTGATCAATGGTCGTAGCTAGTGCATCAAACAGCTTTTACTCTTTTGAACTTGCTGAGTACCCCTGTACTCACTTTCTTTCGACACCCTTGCTAGACTGTGATTCGGAAGTGGAGGCTATCGCCGATGGAGCACCAGAGGGAAGCTACGAGCTGGTCTACGAGGAACCTGATCTTACCGGAGGAGTTGAAGGAATAGACTATGGGATAGTCTACGGACCCGATGACACGGAGGTGGAGGAGTAGTGATATACCCTAGCATCATAGAGCCGAGCAACGTAGAACTTACCTAAATAAGTTGTTGAGCTCTTTCATCTATAGTTATGAGTTGTAATCGTACTTAAGTAGTATCTTAGGGTGTTCTCATAGGACCTGTGAGAATACCAACTTGTTAAGACAATGTTTGTAATAATATATGGAGTGTTATGACCTGCAATGTTTCTGTTGTACCACTCTGAGGGATATGGCAAGTGTGAAGAAGTCCCTTCACAAATATCATATCAACGACTTGTATACTACAACATGCAGTGGTATGCTGGGTCACCGCAGTAAACATAATAGATGCCGGAGTACCGGCATAAGCTCAACTGTAGCATGTCGGCATTCTGGTCAAAGATTCCCTCAAGGACTAGAGGACAAGGATGAGCGAAGCACATCAGCTTTAATCGAAGCTCTGAAGCCAAAGCAGAAGATGACATAAAAGGTACCGGACGAGGTCATCTCTTCCTGATTAAAGAGAAGACCGGTGTCATCAAGACCAAAGAAGCTTTATAAAGTAGCTTAGGTCATCAAAGATTCCATTAGGGTTTCTTGCCTTGTAAGTCACCCTCTCCCCTATATAAGGAGAGGGGGCACACCCCTGTGGGGGATGGTTCATGAGATAGGCGATTGCACCTAGAGAAGAAGCTTGTACTGTTCATCTTCTACCTCTGGCCAAGGGCTAAGTTAAGGAATACATACCGGTTTCTTTTCAAGTTCCTTCTCCCTGTTAACCAAACCCTCCCCCGAATCCTCTAGCGCACATTGAGCCCCAACATAAGCCATCCCATGGCATCTGTCTGTTCACCACGACGACAGTTGAACAAGATGGCGCGATCGAGAAAAAAACAATGCTAGAGAGGCTGCCATCTGGGCTCTACATCCCTGGGCGGTGCGGATTTGCGTTGACTCGGCCGGCGAACCCGAGAATTCATGATGCACCACGTCCCGGGCCACCATACGCGACGTTTTGGACGTTTTCGTCGGGCTAGGTGGCCTCAAAAACGAGAAAAAAAAGTTTTGACATGCACCACGGAGAGACCAAAAATTGTCGGCCACGGTGCAGCAGCAACCACGGCGCGACTTCAACTTTGTCGGCTATGGCAACTTTTCTTGTAGTGTTTCCTCCTTGAGAAGGCACAATGCAATGCTCTTGGAGGTCAATTCCCTCCAAGAACAAGCCTTGGATCAGTACTATCGTTTGTGCAAGGAGAAGGTGCCATGTTGCAATCATGAAGAAGAGATCGTAGCTCTCGAGAAGAACAAGGCCAAGCTCTTGGAGTTGAATGGCATGCAAAATGGGTCCTTGATGGAGTGGATCCGATTGAGCAAAGAGAAGGTCACTTGTTGTGACCATGACGAAGAGATTGCTACCTTGAAGAGGAGAAAGGCCAAGCTCATGGAGATAAATTCCATGCAAGCTGATGTGGGCATTACCCTTCAGGTAACCCATATTAGGTTACCTCTTACGGCCCAACCAGGGGCCCATGAAGATCATCCACCGACCAAGGTGGGTCGCTACATCGATTCCGAAGAAAGATACTTGATAAACAAGGCAAGAAGACGAAGAACAAGGAAAGTTTAGATGTAGAACTATTTGTATCCTAGTCGAACCCGGACAGAACTCTCGAGACCTGGCTCACAATATAAGGGCCAGGAGAGGGTCTGCCGAGGGACACACAATCAACTTTGCCAGAATCACCGCAAGTCTAGAGCTAGGTCGTAAGAAGTCTTAGCCTCTCGACGAGATCTTAGTCTTAGCCTTCGGCTACCCCATTGTAACCCGATAATTTCAATAATCAAGATCAGATAACCCATTATGCAGACGAAAGATTCTCGAATGTAGAAGAAAGCTAATCTATGACATTGGGTTCATTGACCCATATGTCGTTAATTTTTCTATGATAAAAAAAGTTCCCAAGGACATAGAGTCCAACTTCCTAAATTTTTTAGTGAAACAAAATACCTTGGGTACATATTATTTCCTTACAACTTCAAGTGAGTGCTACTGTCTTATACACATATTTTAGTTTTCTTACTCGATGTTAAGTGTAATTGATGAGTTATGCATGCAGGTCGCGCTCTGTCGTGCCTGTGAACGCGTCCATGCCGCTCCTGGCATGTGCTGGGCGTGTCTGGGCGCGTACGGTGTGGCCAGTGTGAGTCTCTTCTGCGTCGATGGAGAGTATAGGCATACGTAGGGGAGTGAGGGCGAGCTCAGAGACATGGTGAGAGGGACCAGAGAGGGCAGGTGAGAGGGGTTGGCATGGTGATGTCAATGGTGGCCGGCATGGTGTGGTACTGGAAGAAATTGTGCATGCTCATGGTCTCTGAGGCTGGGCTTTGTTCCCTGGGTGCAAGAGAGTGTTGAGTTTGACCAGAGGGGTGAGGGTTTGGGTCTAAAACCTTTGGATATAAGAGTGGGTGGAGTTGGTGAGATGGTGCACCCAAGGTGTTAAGGTTAATGGCCGAAAAAGAAACATTTGTGAATTTTGTCAAACCTTTTGGTGGAGTTGATTCAAATTGTATTTGGAACACAATGGTGGTGGTGGTGTGCAAATTTGAATTGATTTGCAAGATTTCAAAAATGGCACAATCTAGAATCTGATTTGATGTCCCTACTTTGCTTGATGATAATAAGAAATTGAGAAGGAGTTTGCAGGGATGGTCTTGACCAAAGTTGTTCACCTTGATGAGGTCTTGGATGAGGTGCAAAGATTTGGGGTAGTTTGGTTTAGAAAACTCTTAATCCAGGGGCTCAAAGTGGGCATCATGAAATAAATGGCAGTTTTGACCATTATCTCATGTGAGGAGTTTTTGTATTTAAATTTGATTTGATTTGAGTTTCTTTGATTCCAAAGTGGTTCTTAAGTGTTTAGTAACATTACACAACCATTGGCACAAGTCAAATTGGCCTAGGTTAAAGATTTTCAAAAATGGCCATAAGCCATATGTGAGGTTTTTGCAATTTCTCATTTCTCTTTCTTTATTTCTTTTGATCCAAAGGATCATGGTTTTGGGTTCAATTGAGGTTGGTTGGGTTGATGGAGGGTTTCACCATTTGGGTAAAGTAAATAGGGCATAGGCCATTATTGGAGAAATGGCCATAAGCCCACGTATGTGAGGGTTTTTGCAATTTATTATTTTCTTCTTTTCTTCCCTTTTTGATCTCAAAGGATCATGGTTAGGGTTTAGAGATGATGTCAAGCAACTCAAACACAAGGCATGGCAAAGTCATACAATCATGCATCCATATTATGCAACACATGGAAATTAAATAAAGTTTTTGTTAGCTCTAAATTTTGGAAATAGGGAAATTCATTTTCTCTTTGTTTTAAAATTTGGGATGCTACAAACCCTTCCCCCTTAAACAAATCTCGTCCCGAGATTTTAAGAAAAGTTAGGTTCCTAAGAGAGATTGGGCAATTGGGTTAACATGAAAACATACTTTGCATGGCTTGGGGTGCTTCCTGGGCTACTGAGGCATTCATGTGGTAGAGACGGCCGTTGCGGTTGTTCGGGTTCCTTCTAGCTGCGAAGCGGCGCTGTTGCTATGCAGGGGCAGGGGTATTGGGGGCTGTCTTCATCATCTTCTTGGGACACTCATAGCAAGTCACAAGATGAGAGGGAATTTTTCTAGGGTTTGTTTGGATAAGAATTTGAAAAGTTCAAAACTTGAAAACTTGAGTAATGTTGAGGGGGGTAAAAACCAACAACACTTTTTCATTCATACCAAACATCAGACATTACAAAACTAACACACCGTTGGTTTTAAGAACCATTCATTCGTTCTACGATACAAGGGATAGGATACAATTCACACTTGGTGCTCTCTGGCATAGGTGTAAATTCTACTAAGGTGATCAAGTGTGGAAAGTTTTATTTAGAGGTATCAAGAAAAATAGAGCATGGATTTCCCTTTTTGAAAAGAATTCAAGGGTAAGAAGGAGAATAAGTTTTCATAAATATTTAATTCATTTGTTTTGAAACTAAGTTTTTCAGACGTCCATTCTAACTAGGGTCTCCTAAGGTCAAACAATGGCTCTGATACCAACTTGTCAACACCCAAATTTTTAAGTCCGGATGCCTATTATGACATACCTCGCAATCCCAGGAATATTGTTTTTGCGAGACATAATAGATTGATATCACAGAACATCATTCATTACAAACCATAATCGTCTTACAACAAGGGATCACATGATCCAGTCTTACAACATAGTGGATCTAGAGATCCAATTACAAAACACATAGCGGAAGCGAAGTAGCAGTTGCGGTCCATCTGTTCCACAGGCAACGCTTGACGTCAGGAGTAGTCCTAGTTATTGTAGACGTCCTGCTGTCCATCTTCATGGTACTGGTTCTCCTCTTCATAGTTTGGCCATTTGAATAACCAGGGACAAAGCCATGAGTACTTTAAAGTACTCGCAAACTAATACTAATGTAAGTACTATCAACTATGGTAAGGGGGTGCTAAGCTCTAGGTTCATTTGCATAAAGCCAGTTTTATTTCATAAGCACTTTAGTAATAAAAGACTCTTCATTTGCCTAACTTACTCAAGTGGGAACATTAGTGTCATTCCCACAACTCTGTTGTGATTCAAGTCAAATTCACCTTTCAAGTTCAAGTCACAAGTCAGCAGTCACATGTAACATTTTTGAAAAGTTCTGATGACGGAACAGTATGGCCTTTCCAACCGTCCATAACCGCGGACACGGCTATTCGAATAGGTTTACACTCTGCAGAGGTCGCACACTTTTGCCACAACATTTGCAATAATCCATCAGGGTTAACTAGCCCTAATTTATCACACTCCGTGTGCGGACTACCAACCATAACCTTTCACTTACATACCCTAGTATAGGCACCTCTCCCCATGAGCTTGGCCTCCCAGTGAAGACAAGCTCGTCAACTCGGAAACCGCACGGGGCTTGGGCCGGACATTCACCTCATTTCACGTCATTTCACATCATTTCACATTTCAATGGAGGCAGCCTCGGCATAACCCCTATGACGCTTGTTTAGAGGGAACCCATACTAAAGCACATAAATTTCCAGTTAAGCCCTTACTCATTATCAGGTATTGTGGGGGTACTTGTAAAATTGGAATGGTATCGCATCCGAACCCAATCATCAGTTTTTGGTAAAGTTCACCATGTCATTCACAAGTCATATTCACCTTAAAAATCTTTCAATAGAATGACTCATCATTCCAAGGTTTTCAAAGTCATTTCATTTCACATGTTCCCATCTAGAGTAGTCACTTTTAGTTTTAGCACTAGCAACTAGTCATGAGGGGTACTATTTAACTTGTAGCTCTCTAGGCTAAGTGTGATGCTCTCTAGATCAAGTAAATCATGAATCAAAAATAACCTTTGATAAACCAAAGTCAAAAACTTATAAGTTAAAAACTTGGGTTGGGATCATTAAACACAAAGTAATATGTAATGGTGCCTTGCTGTAGTAGAGCTTTGCATTTGGGTAACTTGCAAGAGTATAGCTTGCCTTGGTTGGTGTAGTGATCAAAGTTCTCTTCTTCTTCAAAGTAGACCTCCTCCTCCTGGTAGTCCTCGGTACTAGCGTCTATAAACGGATACGAGGTATACAATCACCAAGCAATTCTTAAGGGCTACACTAAACACACAAATGGTTCACAAAAGCTATTCTAGCATCACAACATTAGTTAACATGTTGGTTGACTTTGTTTTCTTTTGAAGAAAAATAATTTCCTGTTATTGAATGTATTTATGAGGGTTTCCATTTCGTTCATTGGAGAAATAATTTCCTCTCATTGAATCTTGTTAAGATTTAATTTCCTCAAATAATAGGGTAGGAACACATGTTGTTGTGGATATACTTCATAGGTATACCATCGACATGGTCCGATTCCGGCAAGCCCGGGTGGCCCACAGATGGTGGTGATGGCATATGGCCCACCGGGCAGCCCAGTTGTTGTTGATCAAGATGGAAGATGACGTGGGCATTACCCTTCGGGTAACCGATGTTGCCCTACCCTGTACGATCTAACTGGAGGCCCATGAAGGAACTTGAAGGCAAGGCGGCCCACTTGGATGGCGCGCCAGGAGATTCCTTGACAGGCAAGATGAAGAAGCAGCCGAACAAGGAAGGATAGATTTAAAACTACTGTAAACCTAGTCGTACTCGGTTAGACCTCTTGAGACCTCGCCTCCTATATAAAAGCCAGGAGAGGGGCTGCCGAGGGACACGATCAATCTTAGCAATCTTAGCCACCAAAAGCTTAGAGCTAGGTCACCTTAGCACTTAGCCATCTCGACGAGATCTCAGCCGAACTATTCGGCACCCCATTGTAATCCATTATCATCATAATCAAGAACAGACAGGCAGGACGTAAGGGTTTTACCTCATCGAGGGCCCCGAACCTGGGTAAATCGCTCTCCCCGCTTGTCTGTGAACCGATGTCTCGTGTCAGCCTGCAGGATTCCATCAACCCTAAGCCCCTATCGGAGGGCATTGCCGAGGAGCACCCTCGACAATTGGCGCCGTCTGTGGGAACCCTGTCGGCACAAGGCAGGTCATCGGCAATACCAGTCACATTTGCGGCGTTCGTACTCGAGTCACCAACGCCACCAGATCCAAAAGACCCGATCCGCTGCGGATCCTTTGAGTTCGTACCACATCTCGAGCCGCCGCACTTGATCTCTGCAGAATCGCACGACAGCATGACCGCAACTTTCGGAGGCGTTCACTTCATCATCGACTCCGGAGGCTTTCTTCGCCTCCCTAGGGCAAGTACATCTGGCTCGAGAACCTCAGTCTCGACAGGTGACGCTCCGGCAGCAACCTTGGAAATCCCGCCCAGAAACGCGCAAGGAGGTAGCCGAGGAAGTTTCGACCTCGCAACGGGACGAAGGAAAAGACGAAGGGATTCGCACCATGGAGAGGAAGAATGTACAACAACTCACCCTCGCCAGTCCGAACGAGGGCAGCAGGACATGCAACCGATCCATGGCCGCACCCGTTCGCCGTATTTATCGGCTACAGAGCAACTCGAGGCACCATGCTACCTCCACTCTTACATTGATCCGAAGGATGGTCGAGAGAAATCCAGTCACTGCTAAGGAACTGCCGACACTTCCTGGAGATCCGACAGTTCTGTGATGATCTTAGAGCCGAAGCCATATCAAGAGTTCACGTAATGGAGAAGAGGACAAGGTCTTACAGCTATCCGCCAGAACCGTTTGTACCAGAGCCGTACGAACCAATGGAAAGAGACGAGTATGTACCAGCCGAAACGTTCCCAGAGCCATGCGGGCAGGTCAACATGATCCATAAAACCAGCTTTTCAAAAAGGGAAATCAAGAAATTATCGCGAGAAGTGAAGTATGCAGAAGTTGCTATGGTTGACACACCCGAATTCATCGACTGGTCGGGGCAAAGCATCTCCTTCGACAGGACAGACCACCCGAAAGCCATCCCTAGACAAGGTCATGCAGCCCTTGTCCTTGAGGCGCAGATTGGAGGGTACAATATGAGCAAAGTATTCATGGATGGAGGAAGTGGCTTGAACCTACTATTCGCCAACACAATGAGAGCAATGGGTTTAACAGTCGATATGCTAAGAGAATCCAATACAGGGTTCCATGGCATTATACCGACTCGACCCGCTTATTCTCTTGGTAAAACATCATTGGATGTAGTCTTTGGTACGCCCAACAGTTTTAGGAAAGAGAAGATCGAGTTCGAAGTAGTCGACTGGGAGTCTCAATATCACGCCATCCTCGGCAGGCCCGCGTTTGCCAAATTCATGGCTGTACCTCATTATGCGTACCTAAAACTGAAGATGCCAGGCAACAACGGGACCCCAATAACCGTTCATGGGAGCTTGGCTCGATCATACACCTACGATAGGGAGTTCCAGAAGATCGCTTCGAAGTTCGGTGCCAAGGAAGAACTCAATGCAATCGATGCTACCATAGATCACACGCAACCACCAGCCGATAATCGAAATGTAAGATCCGATGAGTTTGACGCTACAAAGGAAGCCAAGAAGCTGCAGGTGCATCCCACTGACCCGACGAAAACGGTCAATACGTCGGCCGACCTCACGGTCGCATAGGAAGGCGCGCTCATCGAGTTCCTCCGTGAGCGCTGGGAGATATTTGCATGGGAACCATCCGACATGCCAGGTATCCCCAGGGAACTCGCTGAGCACGCCCTTAATGTTGACCCGACAGCCAAACCAGTGCAGCAGTCAATGCGCCGATTTTCCGAACCAAAGAGAAGAGCGATCGGCGAGGAAATCAATCGACTCCGTAAAGCAGGATTCATTCAAGAGCTCAAGGAAGCTGAGTGGGTGGCCAACCCTGTCATGGTGCCCAAAAAGTGTACCACCGCCCTGCGTATGTGCATCGATTACACCGGCCTCAACAAACACTTCCCAAAAGACCACTTCCCGCTGCCTCGTGTTGATCAGATAGTCGACTCCACAGCCGAATGCGATCGCCTCTCCTTCCTTGATGCGTACTCCGGATATAATCAGATCAAGCTGAAGAAAGAAGACCAGGAGCTAACCGCGTTCATCTCCCCACACGGCGTTTTCTGTTACAACGTCATGACCTTCGGGTTGAAAAACGCAGGAGCAACTTATCAACGTTGCATGCAGGCTTGCCTTGGAGAACAGATCGGGAGGAACATCGAAGTCTACATCGACGATATCGTGGTGAAGACGAAGCACGCTGCCACCCTCGTCGATGATTTGCGGGAAACTTTCGACAACTTAGACAAGTATAAAATCAAGTTGAATCCCAAAAAATGTTTCTTTGGAGTGCCAGGGGGACAAGTACTCGGGTACTTCATCTCAGCCAGGAGGATTGAAGCCAACCCTTTGAAGATCAAAGCTATTCTCGATATGGAACCGCCAAAGAATCTACACCAAGTGCAGCAATTGGCAGGACGATTAGCAGCGCTCAGCAGGTTCATCGCCAAGCTAGGGGAAAAAGCTTTGCCCTTCTACAATTTGATGAAAAAATCAGAAAAGTTCGAATGGACAAAGGAGGCGCAGGAATCCTTCGACAATCTGAAGAAAATCTTGTCGA
Source organism: Lolium rigidum (assembly GCF_022539505.1). Taxonomy (NCBI): domain Eukaryota; kingdom Viridiplantae; phylum Streptophyta; class Magnoliopsida; order Poales; family Poaceae; genus Lolium; species Lolium rigidum. Next base: position 298,278,767 of record NC_061508.1, read on the forward strand.
CATCTCCAGTCCTTGTAACCCCCCGTGAGAAGGAAACTCTGCTCATGTATATAGCTGCAACAGCCCAAGTCTTTAGCAGCGTCTTGGTCGTCGAACGAGAAGAAGCAGGGAGAGTTCATGGCATGCAGAGGCCTGTTTACTATCTCAGTGAAGTGCTCACACCCGCAAAACAGAGGTACCCCCATCATCAGAAGCTGGCATACGCAGTGTGGAGGTCAGCTCGCAAGTTACGACACTACTTCACAGAGCACCCGATTATCGTCGTGAGCGAAGCGCCACTGAAAAACATAATGACTAATCTAGAGGCCACAGGTCGAGTGTCCCAATGGGCTATCGAGATAGCACCACACGACATAACTTACGTCAATCGAACAGCGATAAAATCCCAAATCCTCCCAGATTTCGTGGCAGATTGGATCCAGTCACAGACACCAGCAGCACCCGACATGTCGGGGTCATGGGTAATATACTTCGATGGGTCTAAACGGAGCACAGGTGCATGGGCAGGAGTGGTGTTGATATCACCGCAGGGGGATAAGAGGAAGTATATACTACGTATGAATTTCTCCATGCCGACGAACAATGAAGCAGAATACGAAGCGCTGCTGCACGGAATGAAGATGGCAAAGGCGTGCGGGGCAACTCGTCTAGAAATCTACGGAGACTCAAACTTGGTAGTGCAGCAGTCAATGAACCTGTGCGACGCGGTCCATGACAACATGATCACCTATCGGTAGCTGTATCAAAATATGGAAGCTAAATTTGAAGGATGTGAGCTCAAACATATCGGCAGAGCCAGCAACGAGGAAGCCGACACTCTGGCAAACATCGGATCCATGTGCTCCCCCATTCCAGACGGAGTGTTTTACGAAGTGATCACTCAGCGATCAATAAAAGAGAAGGCGTCGGCACCTCCAAAACCGTCGGCTGACGAATCGGAGACGAGCTCGCAGCGAGCTGCCGAAGAATCTCCAACTCCTCCTCGTCGAACAAGTCCTCCTCCTCGAGCCACTATGGACCAAGTCGTTCCTAGCGTATCTAACGAAGCAGGAGTTACCAGAAGATCCAGTAGAAGCAAGACGGATCGTTAGACGATCGAAAGCCTTCACCATAGTAAACGGTGAACTTTACAAGCGCAACATTTCTGGTATCTTCCAAAGATGCATTGCGATTGACGATGGAAGAGCACTGTTGCGCGAGATACATGAAGAAACTTGCGGACATCACGCAGGAAGCAGGGCGCTTGTGGCAAAGGCCTTCAGGGCGGGATTTTACTGGCCAACAGCGGCATCGGATGCTCGAGACCTGGTCATGAAGTGCGACCCCTGCCAAAGGTTTTCACCAAAACCGCACGCCCTCGCGACGGATCCGATGACAATACCGCCGGCATGGCCCTTTGCTCAATGGGGACTCGACCAAGTTGGACCGCTGCCAAGGTCGTCACCCGGAGGACACACGTACCTACCGGTCGCAATCGACAAATTCACCAAGTGGATCGAGGCGTACACTGTACGAAACCAAAAAGCTAAAACAGCGAGCTCAATTCTTTAAAGGAATAACCCGTCGATTTGGTATGCCTCACGAGTATCGTCACGTGACAACGGAACCAACTTTGACTCCAAAGAGTTTCGAAAATTTTGCGATGACAGAGGAATCAAACTAAAGTTTGCATCAGTAGCCCACCCACAGACCAATGGCCAGGTGGAAAGGATCAATGGTCTCATAGGGGATAGCCTCAAGAAACGCCTGACAGGTGCAGCTGGAGCCTGGGTCGAAGAGTTACCATCCGTACTCTGGAGTTTGCGTACTACACCTAACAGGTCGACCCAATACACCCCATTCTTCTTGGTGCATGGAGCCGAGGCAGTCCTGCCAGCCGACGTTCGGTTTGAAGCACCTCGGGTGACAGCATACACGGAATCCTCTTCCAATATCGCGCTGCAGGACGCTGTGGACCTCCTCGACGAGGCACGAGACATTGCCTTGGTAAGAACGACGGTATACCAGCAGGCGTTGAGAAATTATCACAGCCGACGAATACGTAGTCGAAGCTTTAATGTCGGGGATATGGTACTTCGGTTGAAGCAAGAGAGACCCTTGAAACTTGAATCCCCATGGGAAGGACCATACATCGTCACTGAAGTGATACCAGGAGGAGCCTATCGGCTCAAAAACCCAGCTTCAGGAAAATACGTTGAGAATCCATGGAACATCGCACATTTGCGACGGTTCTACACATAGGATACGATTGTTTTTGATTACTCGACAACCCTTAAGGTTGCTTTTGCACTATGAATAAAAAGTTCTAATCAGGTTTTCTACCTTTTTTCTTGCTTCAGGCCTTATCACCCGAACATACCGTATGGGGCCCTACCATTGGCTCTTACTCCCATCGGGAGCGCTGGCCTAAAAAATACGCTTACACAGTGTCATTAATTAAATACTCTCAACGGGAGCTAAGATTAATGATGCACAAAAACAACCAATCCAAGCCTCGAGAAAATACACGAGTGCTGCAGTCGATGGTTACATTATCACAAAATAAGGCTCAAACCGGTGCACCGCGTGATGAAGCCAATCGTCTAATTCCCTCGACTAAGTCGATGGGTCTCGCTCTTACAAAACTTACATATCGGCTTCGCAATAACATTGCATAATTCAACGAAGTCGTCGAGAGAGCAGGTTGAACTGATCACTCAGCCGCCCTCGACAATAAAATACCAATCAAACTAACATAGCGTACAACATACGAAGTAAATTTGTACAAAACAATCTTATGCAGGTATAAGGTTATTACATTCATGATTGGGCTCCCTGGTTCCAGTGGGCCTTCAGATCCTTTTCAAGGCATGACTCCATCCGTGAAACAATGGTATAAGCAGGACCTCTAGCAACATCATAATATTGGCCTAAACTCCTCTCAGTGTTTGCCACGGCTCTCAAGTCTAAAGATGGATGGCATGCCAATACCGAAGCAAAGGCAAGTTCGGCACCAGCCAGAAGTTCTTTCCGCACCAATTGTCGAATCCTTTCGGGAGACTTGAATCGGGTGAACAGGGCAGATAAAGTTTCGGGTGCTGGGTCTAGAGGGAACAAAGTCTTCTAGACCATCGTGAGATGAGCGTGGAATTTATCAAAGTAATAATGCGCCTTCTCCACCCGGTACTCGAACTTCGCCATCATAACAGCCTTCGGACAATGCAGCCATAAATCGTGCTTCGGGTGGGCAACGTCAGTCATCGCCTCGACCTTTTCATGGATCTTCTTGTCCTCTTCAGATTTATCTGAAGATACGACTGAAAAGGAACGGATATCAGTTAGAAATATCCAAGCTACGTCAGGAATCAGAAGATGGGTTAATAACTTACAGCCCAGACTTTCGGTAGCAACATGAAGACCATCGAGAGCGTATTGCTCGATAGTAGTCGCAATTTCCCCCTTTTTCTTCACCAAGGCTGCCATCGCGCGAAGGGAAGAGATGTCTTTATTTAAACAAGACACTTGGTCACGTAAGCGGCGAACAAGGTCTGACTCGTCATTACTCGAAAGATTTGGAAAAAGCTCAGCACGGGAAGAGGATGAAGGGATCTGCAGTACATTCCTCAGTTCAGAACAACAATAACATAAAACTCCCATCGGGAGCACTTAGCATATATGTTTCATTCAAAAGGATGTTCGAATTGGCAACAGAGCCGAAATAAAATAGCACTAAGTCAAATTACGGTTGATCTTATTTACAATAAGTCAAACAAGAGTTCAAGGGTTCGCCGGTGATGAGCCAGGGGCAGATTCAGGAATAGGCTTGGCTTGTGCTTCATCTACCAGCTTCAGGAGTTGATTGGCACAAGTTACTGTCGATCTTTTGAAAGGCTCAAGGTCGACTAAATGGTTGTCATCATCGACAGGCAATGCCTTAGATAACTTCTCCAATTCAGACCCCATCCCATGACCCATTAGCAGCTGGAAAGTAAGAACCGCCCCAAACAAGCGGGAGCGGCGTTTCAGTACCTCCACAGGTTCGGAAGAATCAACAAGGAAAGCATCCGCCATCTCGCCAAGACTCTTGTCCTGCTTCTGCTTCGGGAAGATCATCGAGTATAGCCTCGATAACGCTCCTTTAGTCTTTTGCAGAAGTCCAAGGACTTGGACATTAGACTCAGCAGCAAGCGATAGGGCATCGGCTGTAGAGTCCTCTTGGAGCTGATGGCGTCGGGTGACGGTTATATTGGCAGCCTCTAAAAGGAAGACAGATCAGTAGCCAGTAAGGCAATACCAAGAAAGAAAAAAGCAATGTGCCATGAATTTTACCCAATAAATCCTTGATGGTTTCGCGGAGAACACCTTCCTTCTTGTCAGTTGCAACCGCTGCCGCACGCCTGGCATCTTGTTCATCCTTCATCTGTCGCTTCAGTTTCTTCAGCTCCTCCTTCAGCAAGGCATTTTCATTTTTGGCGTCGGTGGCAAGCCTGTTGGCCTCTAGCACCTGATTAGCTGAAGATTTGACAGTCTTCCGAAGCTGGGTGTTTTCAGCCTCGAGTCGGGTAAACTGCTCAGCGAAGTCTACCACAGCATCGACTGTGGCGTAAATTGGCTGAAGTAAGAGAAGTCAAGAGGATTCAGTTGACAAAAGAAACTCAGCAAAGCAAGATAGATTAAATACTTACGTGGTCACGGCCAGCCGATGAAGTAGGAGCATCGCTAGGAGGGATAACCTTCGACACGGGAATTTTCTCCACTACCGTCCTTGTAGGAGGCGTCGACTTGGCGGGCGAAGGATTCGGCTCCGAAGCTGATGCTTTTCTTCTAACAGATAATTTAGCCCTCTTCGCAAGAGGAACTTCATCATCATCATCATAGCTACATAAGAAGAATGCGCAATTAGCATACGAGGTGGTAAAGAGTACATCAGAGAAGGGATAAAAATGCTTACAGGTCCAGGTCATCTTCAGCAGCGAAAAAACCTGTCGAACTTTCCTGGATAGGAGGAGGCGAAGCGGTCCTAACAGCATCATCATCCTGTCCGCTAGGACTTGATTCAGCCGTTGTAATAAAATCATCGTGTACCTGCTTGCGTCGCCTGCTCCTAATGAAGGCATCATCTTCAGCAGCATCTCCTTCTTGGACATCGCTATCCTCAAGGGCGTGTTGGGCGTCCTCGGTCTCGTCGGAGTCGTCATCATCATCCTCTGGCTCCACGCCACTTTCGGGTGGAGGAGGGTAGCATTGAGCAACAGAGGAGGCCTGTCGGGAGAAGAAAGCTTGTAAAGCGTAGTAAAGAAAGAGGCAACAACAAGAAGCAAAAAACGGTGAAGAATTACCTCAGTCGGAAGATGGTGAACATCATAAGGGGGACGAGCCGATGTTAATATAATATTGTCCTTCATGCTGAGGCATGTCAGACGAAGGACTTCGTCCCGAAGGTCCTCAGCCGAAAGGTCGGCAGAGATGACCCTAGACTTGTCGCCTTTGCCAGTATAAAGCCATAATTGGTGGGGACGAGACATTAGTGGCTGCACTCGACGTTGCAGGAACACTGAGACTACTTCAGTGCCGCACATCGCCAAGCCCCCCGTATTCTTCAAAGCAACGACTTGGTCGAAAAGTCTGTCAGCTACCACCCTCTCTTCGGGAGAAAGGACATTTCGCCAGGACTTCTTCGGCTTAGCTATCAAGACATCTTCGAAAGGAGGGAGGTTCGAACGCCGCCCGTGCACCACAGGGTCTCGCAGATAAAACCACTTGTTGCGCCAGCCCTGGACGGATTCCTTCATTGGATAGTCGAAGTAATCGACTTCCTTCCTGACAACAAAGCCAACGCCACCGACGACGGGGGGGGGGGGGCATTGTTGTCGTTGTGACGCTTCACATAAAAAATCTTCCTCCAAAGACCCCAATGGGGATCAATTCCAAGGAAGGCCTCGCAGACGGTAATGAAAATAGAGAGATGCAAAATGGAGTTTGGGGTCAGCTGCCAAAGCTGGATCCCGTAGAAGAATAGAAGGGAGCGAAGGAACTCGTGGCCAGGAAGAGATAGACCACGAAACAAGAAGGCGACGAACATAACGGTGAAGCCCTTCGGAGGCTGAGGGCGAGAAACAACACCTGGGAGACGGATGTCGTCCTCAGATGCGGAGATGAAGCCGAGGGAGCGCAGCTTGTTCACGTCACGGCTGGAAATGGCGGAGGCGCTCCAATTGCGGCTGACTTTGGCCGCGTCCAAGGTGCTGGTGTTCTTCTTCTTGCCCATGGTGTACGGAGCTTCTGAAGAAGGAGCAGAGGAGGCAGTGAGGCTTGAGCAGGAAGATGAGCAGTAAGAGGCGTGAAAAGTAAAAATGAGGAAGCCCTCTATTTATGCCATAAGAATTTGTACGAGATCGTGGCCATAACTCCACAGACGTCGTGGGAGGTGGAGCAGATCTGGGTGTACACGTGGCGCTTAAAGAAGGAACAGAACCGGCGGCCCATTATTCCCACGTCGTGCGAAAATCGAGGAAACGCCTCGGTCGCTGCGCATGCACTGGTCAAATCTTAAAAACTGCCCGCGCAGAACTAGGGTGGGCCCGTTAGGTCGAGTCTTGTCAATCAGGCCACAGCAGCAGCACGTCATCAGTGACATCATGGAGGCTATCAAGGGCAGTCGAAGGAATAAAAAGGTATCGGATGGTGATTTGAGTCTATGCATAGATTGCAAGCATCTGCACTTAGACTCGGGGGCTACTCCCATCGGGAGCGCTGGACGCACACCCGACAGCATAAGGACTCGAAGAAAAAAGGCCTTGAAAGGAGAGATAAGTGCTCGACTCGAGTCTGCACCCGGTTGCAAGCACCCGTGCCCAGACTCGGGGGCTACTCCCATCGGGAGCGCTGGATGCGCACCCGATAGAACTTTTTTGCACTCCAGGATCATGCCCGGGGACTTGATTCTGTGTAGGGTAACATTGTTTTGCCATCGGCAGTTAACCAGCAAAAGTTGGGCACGTTACTCGTTATCCCTTGCTTGAAGAAAATATATCGGATGACCTACGAAGACTTGCGGAAAAACTTCGGCAGAGCAAAATGTTCGAGTAGTACAACTTGAGTCTACGCACGGATTGCAAGCATCCGTACCTAGACTCGGGGGCTACTCCCATCGGGAGCGCTAGACGCGCACCCGATAGACTAAAGATGATGCAGAGTCAAGAAGAACAAGAACAATCAAGGAGAAGAACATTGGGTGAAGGCATGCTTTAGTCTCTACCCAAACTACCTTCGGCTAGACACTCGGGGGCTACTGACGTGGGCATTACCCTTCGGGTAACCGATGTTGTTGGGATACGTTGCATAGAAAACAAAAATTTTCCTACCGCGAGAACGCAATCCAAGCCAAGATGCAATCTAGAAGACGGGAGCAACGAGGAGATGCTCGAGACTCACCCTTGAAGATTTCCAAAGCCTACAAGATGAGGCTCTTGTTGCTGCGGTAGACGATCACTTGCCGCTTGCAAAAGCGCGTAGAAGATCTTGATCACGGTGCCACGATCGGGCAGCACCTCCGTACTCGGTCACACGTTCGGTGTTGATGAAGACGACGTCCTTCTCCCCGTTCCAGCGGGCAGCGGAAGTAGTAGCTCCTCCTTGACTCCGGCAGCACGACGGCGTGGTGGCGGTGGCGATGGAGAACTCCGGCAGAGCTTCGCTAAGTGTGCGGGAGAGGTGGAAGAGAGAGGGGACGACTAGGGTTTGGGAGAGGGGGTGGTCGGCCTCAAGGGGTGCGGCCAGCTTGGTGGCTTGTGGTGGCCGGCCCCCTCCCCTATGCCCCTCATTATATAGGTGGAACCCCAAGTGTTGGACTACAAGTCTTCGAATAAGACCCGAACCCAAAACCTTCCATGTAGTAGGGAAACCTACCCAAGGTGGGACTCCCACCCAAGTGGGATTCCCACCCTTCCATGAAGGGGTGGCCGGCCCCCTTGGTGGAGTCCACCTTGGACTCCCCCCTCTAGGGTTGGCCGGCCATGGGGAGGTGGAGTCCCTCCGGGACTCCTCCTTCCTTAGTGATTTCTTCCGGACTTTTCTAGAACCTTCCATAAATGCACCGGATCATTTCCAAACTTGGAATATGACTTCCTATATATGAATCTTATTCTCCGGACCATTCCGGAACTCCTCGTGATGTCCGGGATCCTATCCGAGACTTCGAACAATACTTCGAACTCCATTCCATATTCAAGTTATACTATTACAACATCAAACCTTAAGTGTGTCACCCTACGGTTCGCGAACTATGTAGACATGGTTGAGATTTCTCTCCGACCAATAACCAATAGCGGGATCTGGAGATCCATAATGGCTCCCACATATTCAACGATGACTTAGTGATCGAATGAACCATTCACATACGATACCAATTCCCTTTGTCACGCGATATTTTACTTGTCCGAGGTTTGATCATTGGTATCACTCTATACCTTGTTCAACCTCGTCTCCTGACAAGTACTCTTTACTCGTACCTTGGTATGTGGTCCCTTATGAACCATTCATATGCTTGCAAGCTATTTAGACGACATTCCACCGAGAGGGCCCAGAGTATATCTATCCGTCATCGGGATGGACAAATCCCACTGTTGATCCATATGCCTCAACTCATACTTTCCGGATACTTAATCCCACCTTTATAACCACTCATTTACGCAGTGGCGTTTGATGCAATCAAAGTACCTTTCCGGTATAAGTGATTTACATGATCTCATGGTCGAAAGGACTAGGTAACTATGTATCGAAAATCTTATAGCAAATAACTTAATGACGTGATCTTATGCTACGCTTAATTGGGTGTGTCCATTACATCATTCACATAATAACATAACCTTGTTATTAATAACATCTAATGTTCATGATCATGAAACTATGATCATCTATTAATTAACAAGCTAGTTATACAAGAGGCTTACTAGGGACTCCTTGTTGTTCACATAACACACATGTATCAATGTTTCGGTTACTACAATTATAGCATGGTATGTAAACATTATCATAAACACAAATATATATTATAATAACCATTTTATTATTGCCTCTTGGGCATATCTCCAACAGTCTCCCACTTGCACTAGAGTCAATAATCTAGTTTACATATGTAAAGATATAACACCTTGGCCTTCCGGTGCTTTATCATGTTTTTCTCACGGGAGAAGTTTTAGTCAACGGATCTGACATGTTCAGAAACGTATGTATTTTGCAATTCATTTGCGTCTCAACGCATCACTCATTTTCCAAATGAGTCGGCATTAAATATGTTTGGTCTTCTGGTGGAACCTTAATTCCGCGGTCTGAAATATGTCACTAATATTGTCACATACAATATAGCTTCTCGAAGAAATTCTCGACTCAACATCCTCAGTCATTGTCAAAACAATGTCATGCTTTGCCTATGTTTGTAGAATCCGTCACAATATTTAGAACTCTTCTAAATCTAGCATTGTGTTACCTTTTAAACAATACTTAGCCTAATTGAGATTTGAATTTCATTTTTATATGTGACCAAACAAATATCGGTGCAACACCTTACAGCGATTTGTTTGACATACCCCATATAAAATTATATATATATATCCTTGGTTCTTCTAAAGTACTCAAGGATATTCTTACTGTCGTCCAATGATCATCACATGAATCATTCTGGTATATGCTTGATACGTCTCCGACGTATCGATAATTTCTTATGTTCCATGCCACATTATTGATGTTATCTACATGTTTTATGCACACTTTATGTCATATTCGTGCATTTTCTGGAACTAACCTATTAACAAGATGCCGAAGTGCCGCTTGCTCGTTTTCTGCTGTTTTTGGTTTCGTAAATCCTAGTAAGGAAATATTCTCGGAATTGGACGAAATCAAAGCCCATGGGCCTATTTTTCCACGAAGCTTCCAGAATTCCGAAGACGAGACGAAGAGGGGCCACGGGGTGGCCAAACCCTAGGGCGGCGCGGCCCCACCCCTGGCCGCGCCGGCCTATGGTGTGGGCCCCCCGTGCCGCCTCTTGACTTGCCCTTCCGCCTACTTAAAGCCTCCGTGACGAAACCCCCAGCACCGAGAGCCACGATACGGAAAACCTTCCAGAGACGCCGTCGCCGCCGATCCCATCTCGGGGGATCCAGGAGATCGCCTCCGGCACCCTACCGGAGAGGGGAATCATCCCCCGGAGGACTCTACGCCGCCATGGTCGCCTCCTGTGTGATGTGTGAGTAGTCTACCCCTGGACTATGGGTCCATAGCAGTAGCTAGATGGTTGTCTTCTCCCCATTGTGCTATCATTGTCGGATCTTGTGAGCTGCCTAACATGATCAAGATCATCTATCTGTAATTCTATATGTTGCGTTTGTTGGGATCCGATGAATAGAGAATACTTGTTATGTTGATTATCAAAGTTATGCTTATGTGTTGTTTATGATCTTGCATGCTCTCCGTTACTAGTAGATGCTCCGGCCAAGTAGATGCTTGTAACTCCAAGAGGAGTACTTATGCTCGATAGTGGGTTCATGCCCGCATTGACACCGGGACAGTGTGATGTAAAGTTCTAAGGTTGTGTTGTGCTGTTGCCACTAGGGATAAAACATTGATGCTATGTCTAAGGATGTAGTTGTTGATTACATTACGCACCATACTTAATGCAATTGTCTCGTTGCTTGCAACTTAATACTGGAGGGGGTTCGGATGATAACCTCGAAGGTGGACTTTTTAGGCATAGATGCGCTTGGATGGCGGTCTATGTACTTTGTCGTAATGCCCAATTAAATCTCACTATACTCATCATGATATGTATGTGCATTGTCATGCTCTCTTTATTTGTCAATTGCCCAACTGTAATTTGTTCACCCAACATGCTGTTCGTCTTATGGGAGAGACACCTCTAGTGAACTCGTGGACCCCGGTCCAATTCTCTTTACCGAAATACAATCTATCGCAATACTTGTTTTACTCGTTTTCTCTGCAAACAATCATCTTCCACACAATACGGTTAATCCTTTGTTACAGCAACCCGGTGAGATTGACAACCTCACTCGTTTCGTTGGGGCAAAGTACTTTGGTTGTGTTGTGCAGGTTCCACGTTGGCGCCGGAATCCTCGGTGTTGCGCCGCACTACATCTTGCCGCCATCAACCTTCAACGTGCTTCTTGACTCCTACTGGTCCGATTAAACCTTGGTTTCTTACTGAGGGAAACTTGCCGCTGTGCGCATCACACCTTCCTCTTGGGGTTCCCAACGGACGCGTGTCGAACGAAAAGACAATACGTCAACCACGCGCATCAATGCTCATAACATTTTAGAGCACAGGACATCTGATTGTGTACATATTATTCGTGATCCATAATCACTCATGTGTTTTTACTCATTGAGTGTCAGATACACTCAAGTCTTGTTAAAACTTCACATGAAAAGAACACCTTCTTAATATTTCTATATTGAACTACTTCAATATCTATTCTATGTACTTTGACTTAAACTTATTATGTGTTTCAATATATCTTCATAGATCTTGACACTAAATATGTTTCTGTCCATATTCTTTCATTGAAGTTAATTCTCAATGAAACCTTTTATAATCAAGTATATAATTACATCATTTATAACCAACTATATGTCATCTACATAAAGTATTATAAATATGTCTCAGCGCTCCCACTTAATTTCTTGCAAATGCAAGCATCTTCATCAGTTTCGATGAAATCCAAAACTCTTTGACTATTTCATCCGGTGAAGATTCCAACTCCGCGATACTCACTTCATCCAATTGAAGTTCGTATACCTATCTAGTATTCCACGGACTAGCAAAATAATTGGTTGTATCTTGTATACACCTTTAATACACACTTCTGTTAAGTAATGTATTTTGCCATCCTACTATCATATCTCATGAAAGAAATATGTAGCGATTACTAGAATAATCCACATAGACTATAAGCATTGCTACGGAAGATCTAATCTTATCGTAGTCATCTCTTTGAACTTTGTCGTAAACAACTTTTTGACAAGTCGAGCTTATTCAAGGATATTCCATCCAAGTCCATCAATTTTATAGATCCATTTACTTTCAAAAAGTATTCATCTATCTTGGATTTCATGGCGTATATCCATTTTAACGGAGTCAGGGCCCATCATAACTTCTTTGTATGTATTTGGTTTATCATTGTTCAAAAGCAATCCTTTGTTCACAAATCATTTATTTGATCACAAAGTAAACCATACCTACAAGGTTCAATAAGTACTTCGATCTCCATGACTATAACATTTTGTAGACATGGGAGCCATGATCGTCGTGGCCGCTTCCGGAACCAATTCCGATGCTGCGCTACTCTGATCATTATGCTCAGGTTCATAAACCTTATCAAGTTCTATTGTCCTCCCACTCAAATACTTCGCTGAAAACAATTTCTTGGAAATAAGTAAGAAACATTGACAAACACTTTTGTCTTTGTCTCCATAGTGGAAAGAATTCCCAATCAATTCTGTGGGATAACCAACAAAGACATTCATCCGATTTTGGTTGTAAACTTATTTACTTTATGCTATGCATTCCAAAATTTAAGAAAGGACTATTAGGGTTCATACCCATGCCATAACTCGTATGGTGTCATTTCAACGGATCATGATGATGCTCTATTCAAGTGCAAAAGCGGTAGTCTCTAAAGCATAATCCACAAAAATATAATGGCATCAATATTTTATCTCATCATTGATCCAACAAGGTTTGGATACATCTCTCGGATACTCCATCATCATTATGATACTCCAAGAAACGTGAGTTGTAGAACAATTTCATAACTCTCTTAGATGTTCGCTAAAACTCGTAATTCAAATATTTCCCCATGATCCATTCATAGATATTTGACTTTTCTATTACGATGATTTCCACTTCATGCTGAAATTTATTTGAATCCATTCAAATGTTTCAAACTTCTTCCTTATCGAATATATCCACATATATACTCAATTCATTGTTGGAAGTTTTCATGAAGTAGAAGAATCTCCCGCACACAACTATGCCCAATGAACCTCATACATCATCATGTATGTTTCCACTAAGTTAGTTGTCCGTTCAACTCTTGGCCTATGAACGGTATTTTAGTCATTCTCTTTAGAAAAGATTTGCAAGCGCCAAATGATTCAAAAATCAAATGACTCCAAAAAATCCATTTGCATGGAGTTTCTTCATGCGCTCCTTTCTAACATGACCTAAATGGCGGTTCCACAAATAAGTGTAATTCGAATCATTTGCCTTATGGCATTTTAGCGTCAGTATTATGTGTGTGTGTTTCACCATTTAAGATTTATAATAACTTATCCATCGTACATGGAGTAATGCCATAATTTGAACAACTCATTGTTTTCATTTGACCAGAGCAAAATAACAATTATTAAGTTCTTTATTATAAATTCTAAGGGCTAGATAAAATGCCAACGATGAACATAATTACACTTTATTTTTGTTCCGGACGTGCATTCCTATCATATTCCTTGTCAGTCACTTAGGCCATTGTATTCTTGTATTGCGTTGTTTTGTATGACACTTCATACCAACCAATATGGTACAAATACCCAAGAATTTCATTGTGTGACCAAACGAGGAATACGTCCATAACATGTATATCATTTATATACACCTGAGCTAGACTTTCTAGTCTTTTCTTTCTTTCTGCCAAAAAATCTTTTGTTGTTTCTCTTTTAGCTTTCCTCATTCTCAGAAAACACTTCACCTTCAATAACTTGTAGGTTTGTTGGTCAAATACCAATAACCTTGAGGTTCTTACTTTCAAGTTGATCATCATATGACAAGTGTTCAGGATTTCACTATTAGTAACCTTGTAATATGATGAACAATTTCACTCATAATTTTATCCATTGTTTCATGATGACTTACCGAGACCATGTCTGTACATGCTAGGCTCGTTTAAAGTTTAACCTCAGTATTCGCATGTGCAAATCTGACTTGCACCCGTTGCATGCACTCGTAGAATCTATAACACCCGATCATCACGAGATGCTTCAAAACAACGAGTCTTAGCAACGGTGCATACTAAGGACAATCATCTCATAGATATGCGAATATCTTTAGTGTCCAACTTAGTTGGAGGATTGGGACGCCGGGCGTCTTCAACCTTCGTACATTCCCATAAAACTTATGAGTTTATGTAGTCTCACTAGATTATATTCTATCATCTTGCAATAAGATCTTAGATATCACATATATCTCATACCTTGCTTATTTCTGAAAACTAAATTTTCAGCTCCTTACTTTTTCAAACAGATTTGAACTTCAAGTTTCATGGAGACAAGATAACTTTAGGTACTAATTGAAATCATGGCTCTTTGAATCAACAATGTGAGGTTTACTAAAAGTTTGCAATAGGACTTAAACAATTCTTGATTCTTGAACAATACGGTACCAGTCCGTAAAGTTTCTTGTCAGATTTTAACAGTATTTCTATCTCAATTACAAGACTAGCGCATGGTAGAAAAACGGATGCTAATGCTACAAAATTAATTCAAAATACTACTCAGACTATGTTTATGATAATTAGTTCATGTTTTAATCTAATTACTAATGAACTCCCACTTAATACAACATCCCTCATAGTTGTTAAGTGGTACACGATCCAAATCCACTACACCAAAACCGATCATCACGTGAGATGATGTAGCTTCAATAGTGAACATCAACATGTTGATCATATCATCCATATGACTCGTGTTCAACCTTTCGGTTTCCGTTGTCCCGAGGCCATGTCTGTACATGCTAGGCTCGTCAAGCAAACCCAAGTATTCCGCGTGTGCAACATGGCTTACACCCGTTGTATGTGAACGTTGAGTCTATCACATCCGATCATCACGAGATGCTTCGAAACGACGAACTGTGCAATGGTGCATACGAGGGGATAACACTTTATTATCTTGATATTAATGTGAGGGATCATCTTATAATGCTACCGTCACGTTCTAAGCAAAATAAGATGCATAAAGGATTAACATCACATGCAATTCATATGTGATATGATATGGCCCTTTAGTCTTTGCGCCTTCGATCTTCATCTCCAAAGCACGGACATGATCTCCATCATCAACGGGCATGATCTCCATCATCATCGGTGTAGCGTCAAGGTCCATGGCGCCGTCTTCATGGTTGTTCACCTCATGTAGCAACTATTACAACTATTTTGAAATACTACTCAACATGAAATTTTAAAGACAACCATAAGGCTCCTGCCGGTTGCCACAATACAATAATGATCATCTCATACATATTCATCATCACATCATGGCCATATCACATCACCAAAACCCTGCAAAAACAAGTTAGACGTCTCTAATTTGGTTTGCATATTTTACGTGGTTTAGGGTTTTCGAGTAAGATCTAATCTACCTACGAACATGAACCACAACGGTGATACTAGTGTTGTCAATAGAAAGAGTAAATTGAATCTTCACTATGGTGGGAGAGACGAGACACCCGCAAAGCCACTTATGCAATACAAGTTGCATGTCGAACGTGGAGCAAGTCTCATGAACGCGGTCATGTAAAGTTAGCCCGAGCCGCTTCATCCCACCATGCCACAAAGATGCAAAGTACTCGAACTAAAGACAACATAAGCATCAACGCCCACAAAACAATTGTGTTCTACTCGTGCAACCATCTATGCATAGACACGGCTCTGATACCACTGTTGGGATACGTTGCATAGAAAACAAAAAATTTCCTACCGCGAGAACGCAATCCAAGCCAAGATGCAATCTAGAAGACGGGAGCAACGAGGAGATGATCGAGACTCACCCTTGAAGATTTCCGAAGCCTACAAGATGAGGCTCTTGTTGCTGCGGTAGACGATCACTTGCCGCTTGCAAAAGCGCGTAGAAGATCTTGATCACGGTGCCACGATCGGGCAGAACCTCCGTACTCGGTCACACGTTCGGTGTTGATGAAGACGACGTCCTTCTCCCCGTTCCAGCGGGCAGCAGAAGTAGTAGCTCCTCCTTGACTCCGGCAGCACGACGGCGTGGTGGCGGTGGCGATGGAGAACTCTGGCAGAGCTTCGCTAAGTGTGCAGGAGAGGTGGAGGAGAGAGGGGCGGCTAGGGTTTGGGAGAGGGGGTGGTCGGCCTCAAGGGGTGTGGCCAGCTTGGTGGCTTGTGGTGGCCGGCCCCCTCCCCTATGCCCCTCATTATATAGGTGGAACCCCAAGTGTTGGACTACAAGTCTTCGAATAAGACCCGAACCCAAAACCTTCCATGTAGTAGGGAAACCTACCCAAGGTGGGACTCCCACCCAAGTGGGATTCCCACCCTTCCATGAAGGGGCGTTGGCCGGCCCCCTTGGTGGAGTCCACCTTGGACTCCCCCCTCTAGGGTTGGCCGGCCATGGGGAGGTGGAGTCCCTCCGGGACTCCTCCTTCCTTAGTGATTTCTTCCGGACTTTTCTAGAACCTTCTAGAACCTTCCATAAATGCACCGGATCATTTCCAAACTTGGAATATGACTTCCTATATATGAATCTTATTCTCCGGACCATTCCGGAACTCCTCGTGATGTCCGGGATCCTATCCGAGACTTCGAACAATACTTCGAACTCCATTCCATATTCAAGTTATACTATTACAACATCAAACCTTAAGTGTGTCACCCTACGGTTCGCGAACTATGTAGTCATGGTTGAGATTTCTCTCCGACCAATAACCAATAGCGGGATCTGGAGATCCATAATGGCTCCCACATATTCAACGATGACTTAGTGATCGAATGAACCATTCACATACGATACCAATTCCCTTTGTCACGTGATATTTTACTTGTCCGAGGTTTGATCATCGGTATCACTCTATACCTTGTTCAACCTCGTCTCCTGACAAGTACTCTTTACTCGTACCTTGCACTACTAGGAAAAGGCTTATAGCCACACTCCTTACCGCCGGCGAGTACGATTCCAAGATGCCGGCGGTAAGGTCTTCCAGGGTCGCCTCACGTTACTGCCGGCAAGTTGGTTCCAGGTCGCCGGGGATAGGGCACTTACCGCCGGCGAATCAGGATTGGAACAGCCAGCGGTAAGGTGGACTAAGAGCATCTGGATGGGCCTCTGCTTACCGCCGGCGAGTTTGTCTCGAAGATGCCAGGGGTAAATTAACTACCGCCGGCGAAATGGACTTGCACGTGCCAGTGCTAACGTGGGCTGCTGTGAGCCATTTGGGCCGAAATTACCGCCCGCGTCCGTGTTTCGTTTTCGCCGGGGGTATTTACTCATCTTGGATTTCTCCACCCCACACCCTACACACGCACGACGCACCCTCGTCGCCACACACACAAGTCGCTCCTACATCCCCATTTCCTCCCCACCCAGACGTGGCGGCGACGGCCACCCAGACGTGGCGGCGACGGCCTCACCGCGGGCGCATCCCCTTGCCCGCACCACCTGATTGAGATGATAGCAGCCAAGTTCGCCGGGCCGCCGAAGCCCCTTCGCCTGCTCACCGGATCTGGTCGCTCCCGTCTCCTCCTCCTGCTGCTTTCCCCACACGCACGGACACGCTCCCTCCTCCTCCGCCCACGCATGCAGGTGAGCCTCCGCCGCCCGAATCCACCCTGATTCGCCGCCGATTCCGCCGCGCCAAGGCCGGATCTGACCTGTGCGCTCGCTGATTTCCGCTCGCAGGAACCAGCCTCAGCACCAGGTTCAGCACCCACCCACAGCCACCAAATCCCCTCCCTCCGGCCCTTTGATTCCCGCGCGCCCCGGTGCTGATCCTCGCCGTCGCCGGCGATGGAGGTGGAGGACCTTCTCCACGGCGTCCGCATCGCGCCACCGTGGAGCTCGCCGCGGGGAGTCAAGGAGGAGATGGTGGTCTCCGTCCCGGAGTTGCGGCCGTCGGCGACCTCCTGGACAACCTCCCCGATCTGCGGCTGCCGGCGTCCGGCGACGTCCCCGACCTACTGCTCCGTCCCGCTGCCATCCCCCCAACTTAGCACCTGTTCGGTGAGGTCCATCTCTAATCTGCCTGCACTTGCCATTTTACCTTCAGATTTGGGTAGCCTGTGTGACTGCTTGTTCCTGCACATTCGCAGACACACGTTTTCTGGAACACATGTTGGGGGAGAGATTGAGCGGATCGCTGGCGGGTCGGCGATCTTGCCGGCACCAAGATCAGCGGCGCTGTGCCATCCTGCTCAAGCCTGCCCGTCGCCCACGCCAAGAGCCGAGAGAGCCACGCGAGCCAAGAGACTATTGTTGCTTGTCGTCATCATGTTGTTCCTGACATATATGGAGGTATCAATCTCTCATGTAAAGTGTTGTCTTGTGCGCCTCAAGTGTTTGTTTCCGCAAAGCACCCAATGGATGTTATACTGATGGACTAGTACTGCAGCCACAAAACATGTTTTGTTTGGAGTAGCCGCTCATGTCCTAATTCTACGAAATGTCAATGGTTAAGAAAAGTGGTGATGAATATGCATAGTCCCATGATTGTTGTTCTTTTGTGCTGCATATGATATCTTTTGTACATGGAAACTCGTTGTCTAATGTCTATTGGTACAGATGTTTCACACTTTACAGTATGTGATTCATTCCTTAATAAGTGGTGCACCTTACTTGTCATGTCTTAGCTAGATCTGTAGTTATTGCTCTGAATATTTGTCGAAAACTCGGGTCAGGAAAACAGTTAATATAGTGCTTGCATTTGATCTTGAGATTTCTTATTAATCCAGTGGCAAACAGCAACGAAATCCCCTCAATTTTGTTTGGGTTTTTTTGTAATTATGCATGCTTTTTGATCTAATTTATACAGAGATGTTGTTTTGCTTGTGACGATTCCTCCAGTATGTGATTTGGTGCTGGTTAATTATTCTAATCAAGGTTGCATCAACAGGACTCTTCCTCCTGGTTATTTGGAGGTCGGGGAGTCTGCAGCGGAGGGAGCCTCCAGGGAAACTTTGAAAGAAGCTTGTGCAGATGCGACCCTTGGTCCGGCGATTGCGACCGCTAGCAGTCACCTGCTCACGCGCATCGTAGCTGGGAGCTGGGTCGGTTCATGGGCCGTCGCGGTTCAGTCTAGCCGACGCCTACCGCATCTGCACCAAGATGCTGAAGGCCACCAGGAGGACACCGTCGAGCCCGGCCTGGCTGCTTGCTGCTTCCCCCAACCTAGGTCAGTCCAATCCTCCTCCGCAAGACGTCAGTTAGTTGTTCTTTGACACTCATAATCACAGTGCTCTGCTCATTGCTGCTCTGCCCGTAGCATGAAAAAATCCACTAGCTGGCCTTAATGCAATTAGCTATTTACTCCTTGATTGCTCATTGCAGTATGATGTTTTGTTCATAGATGTCCTATTCTCTGATGTTATTCTAGACATTCTTGATTGCTCTTTTTGGTGAACTCGTTGTTTGAACCGATAAACAGGTTTTGCATAATTTCTTGCTTAAAATTGTTTCCTTTTTCGAGCAGTATGCATATTTGTGTAGACAGTAGGGAAAGCGAACATGCATAGATGGATATTTGCTTTCAGCTCAATGAATGCTTGTGCGCATAGATGGAATAATATGTGCCTGCTGTTTGTTGTTTTTAGCGGCAAGCTGCGGAGGATCATGATGAGCTGCCGAGGACTGGGACATGAGCATGGCGAGGATGCGGAGCTCTTCACGAGTGACGGTGGCGCAGCGATCGACCTAGGAGCGCAAAGAGGGGTTCTGACGATCTACCTGAGTTTTGGGCGTGACTGACGTGGCCAGAATTTTGAATCTTGAAACTAGCTAAATTTGTAACGGATAGAATATATATGAGTTTATTTGTAATTTGTAAAATCTTTTTTTTTGTTTCTTAAATTCATTACTGCCGGCGCTTTGCCTTGGTTGCCAGCGGTAACTGATTTTTTTAGTTCTTTAAATATCTACTGCCGGCGCATACAAATATGAATCATGTGCCTGTGGTACTAGATACCCCTGGCGAATATGCGAAGACGCCGGGGATAATTGCATGTTACCACCGGCGAAAATAAAGGTGCCAGCGGTAAGGCATTACCACCGGCGAGGTGATCGCCGGCGAACGCGAAAACGCCGGCGGTAAGCCTTTTCAATGTGCCGGTGGTAAGCCTTTCCTTAGTAGTGTTGGTATGTGGTCCCTGATGAACAATTCATATGCTTGCAAGCTATTTAGACGACATTCCACCGAGAGGGCCCAGAGTATATCTATCCGTCATCGGGATGGACAAATCCCACTGTTGATCCATATGCCTCAACTCATACTTTCCGGATACTTAATCCCACCTTTATAACCACCCATTTACGCAGTGGCGTTTGATGTAATCAAAGTACCTTTCCGGTATAAGTGATTTACATGATCTCATGGTCGAAAGGACTAGGTAACTATGTATCGAAAATCTTATAGCAAATAACTTAATGACGTGATCTTATGCTACGCTTAATTGGGTGTGTCGATTACATCATTCACATAATGACATAACCTTGTTATTAATAACATCCAATGTTCATGATCATGAAACTATGATCATCTATTAATTAACAAGCTAGTTATACAAGAGGCTTACTAGGGACTCCTTGTTGTTCACATAACACACATGTATCAATGTTTCGGTTAATACAATTATAGCATGGTATGTAAACATTATCATAAACACAAAGATATATTATAATAACCATTTTATTATTGCCTCTTGGGCATATCTCCAACAGATGTTGCCCTACCCTGTACAATCTAACTGGAGGCCCATGAAGGCACTTGAAGGCAAGGCGGCCCACTTGGATGGCGCGCCAGGAGATTCCTTGACAGGCAAGATGAAGAAGCAGCCGAACAAGGAAGGATAGATTTAAAACTACTGTAAACCTAGTCGTACTCGGTTAGACCTCTTGAGACCTGGCCTCCTATATAAAAGCCAGGAGAGGGGCTACCGAGGGACACGATCAATCTTAGAAATCTTAGCCACCAAAAGCTTAGAGCTAGGTCACCTTAGCACTTAGCCATCTCGACGAGATCTCAGCCGAACTATTCGGCACCCCATTGTAATCCATTATCATCATAATCAAGAACAGACAGGCAGGACGTAAGGGTTTTACCTCATCGAGGGCCCCGAACCTGGGTAAATCGCTCTCCCCGCTTGTCTGTGAACCGATGTCTCGTGTCAGCCTGCAGGATTCCATCAACCCTAAGCCCCTATCGGAGGGCATTGCCGAGGAGCACCCTCGACAGAAGATGTCCAACCAAGGAACAAGGAGTCGGATCCCAACCGACCTATGAGGTAGCCGAATCCGAACCGCCCTAAGAAGGTAGCCGGATCCGAACCGCCCTACAGAGGTACTGATGTCTACGGGTGCTTCTATTCTTGTAGACAGTGTTGGGCCTCCAAGAGCAGAGGTTTGTAGAACAGTAGCAAGTTTCCCTTAAGTGGATCACCCAAGGTTTATCGAACTCAGGGAGGAAGAGGTCAAAGATATCCCTCTCATGCAACCCCGCAACCACAAAGCAAGAAGTCTCTTGTGTCCCCAACACACCTAATAGGTGCACTAGTTCGGCGAAGAGATAGTGAAATACAAGTGGTATGAATGAATATGAGCAAGTAGTAACGGCGCCGTAAAAGTGCTTGCTGGCGTGCAGTTGATGGTAGTAATATTGCAGGCAGTATAAATGCAGTAAAACAACAAACAAGCAGCGATAGCAGTATTTAGGAACAAGGCCTAGGGATCATACTTTCACTAGTGGACACTCTCAACATTGATCACATAACAGAATAAATAGATAGATGCTAGACTCTACACCCTCTTGTTGGATGATGAACACCACTAACTGTGTAGGATTACACGAACCCTCAATGCCGGAGTTAACAAGCTCCACAATATTCAATGTTCATATTTAAATAACCTTAGAGTGCATAACAGATCAACATAACCAAACCAAGTACTAACATAGCATGCACACTCGTCACCTTCACACTACGAAAGGAGGAATAGATCACATCAATACTATCATAGCAATAGTTAACTTCATAATCTACAAGAGATCACAATCATAGCCTACGCCAAGTACTACACGATGCACACACTCGTCACCATTACACCGTGCGGGAGGAATAAACTACTTTAATAACATCACTAGAGTAGCACACAGATAAATTGTGATACAAAACACATTGCAATCATAAAGAGTTATAAATAAGCACTTCACTATGCCATTCATAACAATGAATAAGTATTCCGTGAAATATAGCCTAAGAGACCCACACGGTGCACACACTCGTCACCTTTACACACGTGGGACAAGGAGTCTCCGGAGATCACATAAGTAAAACCCACTTGACTAGCATAATGACATCTAGATTACAAGCATCATCATATGAATCTCAATCATGTAAGGCAGCTCATGAGATTGTTGTATTGAAGTACATAGGAGAGAGATTAACCACATAGCTACCGGTACAGCCCCGAGCCTCGATGGAGAACTACTCCCTCCTCATGGGAGACAAGCAGCGTTGATGAAGATGGCGGTGGTGTCGATGGAGGAGCCTTCCGGGGCACTTCCCCGTCCCGGCGGCGTGCCGGAACAGAGACTCCTGTCCCCCAGATCTTGGCTTCGCGATGGCGGCGGCTCTGGAAGGTTTTCTCTGGTTTCGTCGACCGTGATAGGGTTTTCGCGACGGAGACCTTAAGTATGCAGAAGGGCGGCGTCAGAAGGGGTCTGGGGCCACCAGACACTAGGGCGGCGCGCCCTCCTCGGGCCGCGCCGCCACCATGTGTGGGCCCCCGTGGCCCCTCTCGGCGGCTCTCGGGTGCTCGGAAGCTCCCGGGGATTCTAAGATGCTGGGCGTTGATTTCGTCCAATTCCGAGAATATTTCCTTACTAGGATTTCTGAAACCAAAAACAGCAGAAAACAGCAACTGGCCCTTCGGCATATCGTCAATAGGTTAGTTCCGGAAAACGCATAATAATGACATAAAGTATGCATAAAACATGTAGATATCATCATTTATGTGGCATGGAACATAAGAAATTATCGATACGTCGGAGACGTATCAGCATCCCCAAGCTTAGTTCCTGCTCGTCCCGAGCAGGTAAACGATAACAAAGATAATTTCTGAAGTGACATGCTATCATAATCTTGATCATACTATTGTAAGCGCATGAGATGAATGCAGCGATTCGAAGCAATGATGAAGATAATGAGTAAACAAATGAATCATATAGCAAAGACTTTTCATGAATAGTACTTTCAAGACAAGCATCAATAAGACTTGCATAACAGTTAACTCATAAGCAATAAATTCTTAGTAGAAAGCATTGAAGCAACACAAAGGATGATTAAGTTTCAGCAATTGCTTTCAACTTGTAACATGTATATCTCATGGATAGTTGTCAACATAAAGCAATATAACAAGTGCAATAGGTAAACATGTAAGAATCAATGCACACAGTTTACACAAGTGTTTGCTTCTAAGATAGAAAGAAGTGGGTAAACTGACTCAACATAAAGTAAAAGAAAGGCCCTTCGCAGAGGGAAGCAGGGATTAAATCATGTGCTAGAGCCTTTTAAGTTTTGAAATCATATAGAGAGCATAAAAGTAAAGTTTTGAGAGGTGATTGTTGTTGTCAACGAATGGTAGCGGGTACTCTAACTACCTTATCAACCAGACTTTCAAGAGCGGCTCCCATGTTATCTCTACCAGCAAGGTAGATCATCCCTCTTCTCTTTTGTTTACACATGTATTTTAGTTTCATTTTTTTTATTTATGGATGACACTCCTCCCAACCTTTGCTTTCTCAAGCCATGGCTAACCGAATCCTCGGGTGCCTTCCAACATTTCACATACCATGGAGGAGTGTCTATTTGCAAAATTAAGTTGCTTACTGATGAATCAGAGCAAAACATGTGAAGAGAATTATTAATGCAAGTTAATTAATTGGGGCTGGGCACCCCATTGCCAGCTCTTTTTGCAAAATTATTGGATAAGCGGATATGCCACTAGTCCATTGTGAAAGTCTGTCAAAAGTAAATGACAAGATCGAAAGATAAAACACCACATACTTCCTCATGAGCTATAAAACATTGACACAAATAAGAGATAATAGCTTTTGAATTGTTTAAAGGTAGCACATGAAGTATTTGCTTGGAATGACAGAGAAATACCATGTAGTAGGTAGGTATGGTGGACACAAATGGCATGGTTATTGGCTCAAGGATTTGGATGCACGAGAAGAATTCCTCTCAATACAAGGCTAGGCTAGCAAGGTTGTTTGAAGCAAACTCAAGTATAAAACGGTGCAGCAAGACTCACATATGAACATATTGTAAGCATTATAAGACTTTACATCGTCTTCCTTGTTGTTCAAACACCTTTACCAGAAAATATCTAGACTTAGAGAGAACAATCATGCAAACCAAATTTTAACATGCTCTATGTATTTCTTCACTAATAGGTGCAAAGTACATGATGCAAGAGCTTAAACATGATCTATATGAGCACAACAATTGCCAAGTATCAAATTATTCAAGACATTATACCAATTACCACATGCAACATTTTCTGTTTCCAACCATATAGCAATTAACGAAGCGGTTTCAACCTTCGCCATGAACATTAAAAGCTAAGAACACATGTGTTCATATGAACCAGCGGAGCGTGTCTCTCTCCCACACAAGGATGAACTTATTCAAACATAAAAAAAAACAAACAGACGCTCCAAGTAAAGTACATAAGATGTGACCGAATAAAAATATAGTTTCAAGAAAAGAAACCTGATAAATTGTTGATGAAGAAGGGGATGCCTTGGGCATCCCCAAGCTTAGACGCTTGAGTCTTCTTGAAATATGCAGGGATGAACCACCGGGGCATCCCCAAGCTTAGACTCTTCACTCATCTTGATCATAGTATATCATCCTCCTCTCTTGACCCTTGAAAACTTCCTCCACACCAAACTCGAAACAAACTCATTAGAGGGTTAGTGCATAATCAAAAATTCACATGTTCAGAGATAACACAATCATTCTTAACACTTCTGTACATTGCCCAAAGCTACTGGAAGTCAATGGAACAAAGAAACCCATCCCACATAGCAAAAGAGGCAATGTGAAATAAAAGGCTGAATCTGTCAAAACAGAACAGTCCGTAAAGACGAATTTTAAAGTGGCACCAGACTTGCTCAGATGAAAATGCTCAAATTGAATGAAAGTTGCGTACATATCTGAGGATTACGCACGTAAATTGGCAGATTTTTCTGAGTTACCTACAGAGAATTCTGCCCAGATTCGTGACAGACAGAAATCTGTTTCTGCGCAGTAATCTAAATCTAGTATGAACCTTGCAATCAAAGACTTTACTTGGCACAAAAATTCAATAAAATAAGATAAGGAGAGGTTGCTACAGTAGTAAACAACTTCCAAGACACAAATATAAAAAAAGTACTGTAGTAAAATAAACACATGGGTTATCTCCCAAGAAGTTCTTTCTTTATAGCCATTAAGATGGGCTCATCAATTTTAATGATGCACTCGCAAGAAATAAGAGTTGAAGCAAAAGAGAGCATCAAGAAGCAAATTCAAAACACATTTAAGCCTAACATGCTTCCTATGCATAGGAATCTTGTAAATAAACAAGTTCATGAAGAGCCAAGTAACAAGCATAGGAAGATAAAACCAGTGTAACTTCAAAAATTTCAGCATATAGAGAGGTGTTTTAGTAACATGAAAATTTCTACAACCATATTTTCCTCTCTCATAATAATTTTCAGAGACATCATGAACAAACTCAACAATATAAGTATCACATAAAGCATTCTTATCATGAGTCTCATGCATAAAATTATTACTCTCCACATAAGCATAATCAATTTTATTAGTTGTAGTGGGAGCAAATTCAACAAAGTAGCTATCATTATTATTCTCATCATCAAATATAGGAGGCATATTGTAATCATAATAAAATTTATCCTCCATAACAAAGCGGTACTAAAAGACCAATATCATTATAATCATCATAAATAGGAGGCAAAGTATCATCAAAGTAAATTTTCTCCTCAATGCTTGGGGGACTAAAAATATCATGCTCATCAAAGCCAGCTTCCCCAAGCTTAGAATTTTCCATATCATTAGCAACAATGGTGTTCAAAGCGTTCATACTAATATGTTCCATAGGTTTTTTAATTTTCGCATCAAACCATCCATGTCTTAAATCAGGAAATAGAATAAGAAGCTCATTGTTGTCCATTATGCCTAACTAGTGTATACAAGAAACAAAAAGATGCAATTGCAGGATCTAAAGGAAATAGCTTCGAGCACACACACAACGGCAACAGAAAAGTACTTAGTAACCTGGGACCGAAGTATGAATGCCTTTTACCTTTCCTGCCCGGCAACGGCGCCAGAAAAGTGCTTAGTTGCCGGGGTCCGGTGTGTGTGTGCCGTTTACCTTTCCTCCCCGGCAACGGCGCCAGAAAAGTGCTTGATGTCTACGGGTGCTTCTATTCTTGTACACAGTTTTGGGCCTCTAAGAGCAGAGGTTTGTAGAACAGCAGCAAGTTTCCCTTAAGTGAATCACCCAAGGTTTATCGAACCCAGGGAGGAAGAGGTCAAAGATATCCCTCTCATGCAACCCTGCAACCACAAAGCAAGAAGTCTCTTGTGTCCCCAACACACCTAATAGGTGCACTAGTTCGGCGAAGAGATAGTGAAATACAAGTGGTATGAATGAATATGAGCAGTAGTAACGGCGCCTGTAAAAGTGCTTGCCGGCGTGCAGCTGATGGTAGTAATATTGCAGTGCAGTATAAATGCAAGTAAAACAAGTAAACAAGCAGCGATAGCGTATTTAGGAACAAGGCCTAGGGATCATACTTTCACTAGTGGACACTCTCAACATTGATCACATAACAGAATAAATAGATAGATGCTAGACTCTACACCCTCTTGTTGGATGATGAACACCACTAACTCGTGTAGGATTACATGAACCCTCAATGCCGGAGTTAACAAGCTCCACAATATTCAATGTTCATATTTAAATAACCTTAGAGTGCATAACAGATCAACATAACCAAACCAAGTACTAACATAGCATGCACACTGTCACCTTCACAGTACGAAAGGAGGAATAGACCACATCAATACTATCATAGCAATAGTTAACTTCATAATCTACAAGAGATCACAATCATAGCCTACGCCAAGTAGTACACGATGCACACACTGTCACCATTACATCGTGCAGGAGGAATAAACTACTTTAATAACATCACTAGAGTAGCACACAGATAAATTGTGATACGAAACACATTGCAATCATAAAGAGATATAAATAAGCACTTCACTATGCCATTCATAACAGCGATTAAGTATTCTGTGAAATATAGCCTAAGAGACCCACACGGTGCACACACTGTCACCTTTACACACGTGGGACAAGGAGTCTCCGGAGATCACATAAGTAAAACCCACTTGACTAGCATAATGACATCTAGATTACAGGCATCATCATATGAGTCTCAATCATGTAAGGCAGCTCATGAGATTATTGTATTGAATTACATAGGAGAGAGATTAACCACATAGCTACCGGTACAGCCCCGAGCCTCGATGGAGAACTACTCCCTCCTCATGGGAGACAGCAGCGTTGATGAAGATGGCGGTGGTGTCGATGGAGGAGCCTTCCGGGGGACTTCCCTATCCCGGCGGCGTGCCGGAACGAGACTCCCGTCCCCCGGATCTTGGCTTCGCGATGGCGGCGGCTCGGGAAGGTTTTCTCCGGTTTCGTCGACCGTGATAGGGTTTTCGCGACGGAGACCTTAAGTAGGCGGAAGGGCGGCGTCGGAGGGGTCCGGGGCCACCGGACACTAGGGCGGCGCGCCCCCTCCCGGGCCGCGCCGCCACCATGTGTGGGCCCCCCGTGGCCCCTCTCTCGGCGGCTCTCGGGTGTTTTGGAAGCTCCCGGGGATTCTAAGATGCCGGGCGTTGATTTCGTCCAATTCCGAGAATATTTCCTTACTAGGATTTCGAAACCAAAAACAGCAGTAAAACAAGAATCGTCCCTTCGGCATCTCGTCAATAGGTTAGTTCCGGAAAACGCATAATAATGACATAAAGTATGCATAAAACATGTAGATATCATCAATTATGTGGCATGGAACATAAGAAATTATCGATACGTCGGAGATGTATCAGGTACCCGGATCCGAACCGCCCTAGGAAGGTAGCCGGATCCGAACCGCTCTACAGAGGTACCCGGATCCGAACCGACCTACGAAGGTACCCGGATCCGAAGAGGTCTATGCCAGGAGTCAGATCCGTGAAGGCCCATGAAGGAAGCCGGATCCATGACGACAAGTTAGGAATAGGTGGATCCTTGACGTACACGGCAATGTAATATTCCGTAGTTAGGCAACTTGTATTCCGGGTAGGACTCTCCATAGAAACCCTAGATCCGGGCGCCTATATAAGCCGGATCCTGGGAGCCCTTAGGGCAGATCTCGAGCTAGAAGCAAGGCAACCACAACTCATTGTAACAACGCGAAAGCGCCCAGATAATTCCAGACAAGCAGCAGTAGGCCTTGCCATCGTGCAGGTGGTCCGAAGCTGGGTAAATCGCGTACCACCATCCCGAGGACTCTCCGCCCTATGGCTCCTACTTCTTCTCCCCTCCATGAGGATCCCTCCTCTGGAGTACCGTCGAATAGGCAACAACACATGTTGACCAAGGTCAACACTTCACACTTATCATTTGAGAAAAATGATTTAAATGAGGTACTATACCTCATGCAATTTAAATCCTATTTGATTTAATATCCTCAAGTAAGTAATGATGAGACCATGCAACTAAGGTCATCACTTTGCTTCACATTACTTGGGAAGATGATTTAAATGAGATGCTACATCTCATAGAGTTGAAATTCAAAAATTGAAATGATTTAAATGAGCTAGAAATGACTACATAGCCATTATTTGAATCTACCTCATGATCATAGGAAGCAACCATGTTATTTTTTTACATAATCAATTAGACAATATTAAATGTGATTTATGAGAGTTGGAATCAACTCAAAATCACTTATGGTTGATTTTTAATAATTGTTTGAATTTGAAAAAGGCTCTGCCTTGTTATTTTTGCTACTTTAATTCTACAATACATCTAGGGTTGAAACCAATGTAGTTGTTTAGAGAATTTCATAAGCTTTCCAAATATATAAAATTCGTCAAATTTGGCTTAGTAGATTTGAAGTTATTTAAATTTGAATTTGACATCAGTATGCAATTTGACTGAAAAGAAATATATTTAATTCAAACTTTGGGCCAGAGGGGGAGAAAAGACTTGGGCCGGCCCAGCAGTGCGTCTGGCACACGCGGGCCGCCTAACAGTGGGCTCCACTGTCAGCCTCACTTAACTCGCCGAAACGGTATATGCAATTGGGGTCGCACGATTAGAGATGGATCGGACGGTGCTGGTGCATCGTCGTCTCCGGCGAGAGGGTTTACGGGCCACGGCGAGGGTTGTGGTCCGGCGAGCTCACCGGTGGCCGGAGGTCGTCGGCAAGGGTGCGCGGCGGCGTTGTAGAGGGTGGCGAAGCAGGTGGTGGTCGCAGGTGGTGCTGAGGTGGTCGCAATCTCCGTCTCGATCTGGCCATGGGAGCGGCGGTCTCCGGCTAAATTCCGGCAAGCTGGTGGTTAATCGAAGAGGGGAAGGGGTCGAGGAGGACTAGAGGTGAGAGCGGAGCAAGATAGTGTGCAGAATGGAGGCCGGGGCGCTCTCCTTTTATAGCGGCGCGAGGGTGCCGTGGGGGTGTGGAGCAGGTCATGGTGGCGATGGAGCTACGGGCGGCGAAGGGGCAAGGTAAGGGGCGCGTCGTGTTGGCGATGTCACCGCGGACCTAACGCGCGTCATGGCAAGGACGGGGGTGGATGGAGTGGCTCGGGCGACGTCTTGTACTGGTGTACCCGTGGCGGAGGACGGCGACGGTGGCGTTGTCTACAGGGCGTGGGCGAGCCAGTGAGGTTGTCTGGGGAGTAGCTGGTGGTGTGGTGAGTGAGCAGGTGAGAGGAGAGGGCGAGGGGAGGACTGAGTCGACGGGGGCAGGTCGTGCTCTGTCGTGCCCGTGAACGCGTCCATGCCGCTCCTGGCATGTGTTGGGCGTGTCTGGGCGCGTACGGTGTGGCCAGTGTGAGTCTCTTCTGCGTCGATGGTGAGTACAGGCATACGTAGGGGAGTGAGGGCGAGCTCAGAGACATGGTGAGAGGGACCAGAGAGGGCAGGTGAGAGGGGTTGGCATCAAAGTTGGTTGGCATGGTGATGTCAATGGTGGCCGACATGGTGTGGTACTGGAAGAAATCGTGCATGCTCATGGTCTCTGAGGCTGGGCTTTGTTCCCTGGGTGCAAGAGAGTGTTGAGTTTGACCAGAGGGGTGAGGGTTTAGGTCTAAAACCTTTGGATATAAGAGTGGGTGGAGTTGGTGAGATGGTGCACCCAAGGTGTTTGGGTTAATGGCCGAAAAAGAAACATTTGTGAATTTTGTCAAACCTTTTGGTGGAGTTGATTCAAATTGTATTTGGAACACAATGGTGGTGGTGGTGTGCAAATTTCAATTGATTTGCAAGATTTCAAAAATGGCACAATCTAGAATCTGATTTGATGTCCCTACTTTGCTTGATGATTGATATTGTAATACCCCAAATTTTGATGCTAATATTAAATGCTTATTTAATTTTTAAACAAACAAAAAGTAAATTGAATAGTGTTGTTGTTTGTATAGATTTTTGGGAATAGGAATTATATTTAGAAAGAAAAAATAGTATGTAGAAAGACTTGAACTCTTGTCCTACCGATTGAAAACCTATAGCTTTAACCAACTGCCCTTCGTGGTGTTTCTTCAGTATGAGCGGAAGAGGAACCAACGGGCTGGGCTGATGCCCTATCAGACTTGATGTACGTGCCCTACAGCGCCGCCTATTAACAGCTCTAGGTCTGCGCCTACCCGTTTCGATCTCCTCCTATCCCAGCCATACTCCTTGCCCTCTGAATCGAAGCCGCCGCCGCCACCGAGTCGCTTCTACCGGTGGAGAACGGGCCGCTGCTGCCGCCGGCCATCAACTAGTTGACTCCTGCGGTGCGTTCCTGTAGTTTATCCTTGTTCTCTGATTCTTGCCATTAGCGTTGTAGCGACGGACTGGTAGGTGCATATGGTCGGTTTGCAAGGGATTTTAATTAGGCTGTTGAGATCGGTGTTTGTCTATTCCTTTTCCTGTACACCATCAAATTCGTTTGCAGCAGATAGTGTTCAACATCAGTTCTTCTTGAGCCACCGTATAATTCTTTAAGATGTTGGTTGCCTCTTTGCCTGAACCTTCTTCATTCCTAGTAACCTGGCCTGAGCGTGTCCTCTACTATTCTGATATTCTGAGTTTTTGATCAGTGGGTTCAGTTAGAGGTAGTGCTGTAATTGGAGCTTGTTTATGCTGGTCTTTGAATTGAAACCATTACTGTTTGGTCCAAAATTTCAAGGTACACCCTTAATGAAAGTTGTAGATCGTGTTTCAGGCTTTCTGTAGAGTATTTATTGATGCAATTTGGCTAGATAGAATGCAAGTAGCTGTCAGTATAGTGATCTGTCCAGAATTTCGCTTTTCTGCACATAGTGATCTTCTTTGCAACTATAGGCATTTTTAACATTTGAATTTGGCAATGGTGTAAACATGGAATTTATGGAGAACCTTTTTATGATTCTAGAATTGATATTGTCTGCTAGAATTCGTGGATATTAAGTGACATGTCCTATGTTGGACATAACTGAAACAATGCTTAAGGTTGAGTTATTTAAGCCTTTGGTGTCCAGATTTTGCCAATGGTATAAGTGTGAGTAATACTGAGATGTTTATGATATTTAGATCACCTTTTTGGTTGAGTTTTTGATCTTATGCTGTAAGGTCACTTTTGTTGAGAGGACTGAACATGGTTTAGTTAATGTGTAGGAACGATGTTGTTCTGTGAATATATCTATTTATGAAGCCATTCTTTGTTTTTGAGTGCTATATATGTTTCGATAACAGGTGTTGGTACTTCTGGTTCGGAGCACTACAACTCACAGTTTGTGCCCCGTGGTTGAGGCAAGTTCATGACGGATAGTGAATTTTGCATATCTCTATTCACTCGGTTTTTATTTAATGTTTATGTTATGACCATGATGCAAATGATAATGATGATGATGACCCATGCATATTATGCATACTGCATACTCATGATGACAATGATGATAAGGTGATCTACTTTGGTGGGCACAATGCGACCTTCATTGATGGGTTGCGACCCACTTTGGAGGCACCCTCCACTAGTTGGAGTGAGTAGATGCCGATGGGTGTCTACTCAAGCGATACCGGTATCCGCGATGAGATGTGATGAGCATATAGGCATGTAGGACATCATAATATGTTCTAATGGATTAATGATGGCTAATGATATGTTGGTGTTTCGATTTATGTAAAGTTTACTATTTGATTGTGAGCTTGTTGAGTCTTTGTACTCACCCTTGTTGCTTTCATGTTTTTAGGTAAACCTTGAGGACGACATGAATGGGGAGTTTTGGGAGTAGCACCTTCACCATATACACCTCACGATTCACACTTTTGTCATCAATCTGTTTGAACAATGCATTTGATATAGTTGGATTCAACTTTGTCATAAACGGTCATGGAGTTCGTGTTGGTCATGGTTATCGATATTGTGTGCGGAAAATAGTTTCTATAGTTGTGGCATGGCAGATTTATACATGGTTCAACATTGCGCCTGGTTTTCCTTGTATGATATCTTATATCATGATATTATTTGATTACCTGTCTTGGACGTCCTAAATACAAAGGAGACCCTGTCGAATTTTACTAAAATGCCTTAGTTATTTTTTCCTATTTGTACGTATGTGGTAACATCTCAAGTGCTTGGTTGGCTTGGGGTGTTACAGTTGGTATTAGAGCGGGCTTCATGTCCGTGGTCTGGAAATAAATTCTGTGACTTTAGGTATGATGGACTTTACGTTTAAAACAAAATAAGCAAATATAAAACTTGACACACTGGTGCACATAGGATGGGGTGGGCCATGCATTGCATTTACGCTTCTACTATATCTTATTGTTGATCTCTGTTATTGATATGTTTATTGGTGCCTGTGACCATGTTGTTGCAGTGGAAGGCTTGAAGACCTTGCCTCAGGTATTATTATTTTTCCTCGTTCGTTGATTGATAGTAGTTAACAATAGAGATGTGAATAACGTAAGATACATGTATTGGTGGATTTAGATGTTTTTGTTGCTTCGCTAGCTGAAGAGATTGGTTTGGCATTAAAGTTGGTTATCAACATAGTGTTACCGTGGAAGACTAAAGTTGGGTTTGGCAGGCGTTGTTCAAAGTTTTTATATATGTGCCAAGTATCCCAAAGGAATTTGAGTGAATAGTTTGCTAGTTTGAAAGATTAGGTGGACAAGTTGATTTGCTCTTCGAAAGGATAAAGCTAGATTGCATAACATCGATGGTGTAGTATTGGAGTAGATTAAATAATATCACGATGACTCTTGTGGATCCAAATCAATATGAGAATCTGTTTCCTCTATCCATGTCTTCTAAACATTAGTTTCACTCGGGTTCCTTAGTCTTATCCATCATTTATTTGTAGTACATCACCTTCTTTTGCCTTGTTTTGAAAATCAATATATAGTAGTGGATTTGTAGTTGTTGGTTTATTCTTTGTGATTGATGAAGTATTTTTAATCTTGTACTTCAAATGTCATTCTCGTTTTAAAGGTAACTCCCTCTGTTTGCCCCATTCTCTCTTTGGTCTATTTTTTTCTTCAACATTCGTTGGTGCCCCTTCTTCCACCGTTGGTTATAAATAACGGGGAATGCGCTAATATCCTTGGAGGCAACCTACTTGTTCCTTAAAAAAAACTTTTTGTTTCTAAAATCTTTTTCCTTGGTTGTAATTCTAGGTGAGAAGGTTGTCCTTCCTTTATCCTCTATAGTGTTAGTGTTCTAGATCAAACCTAACCATCCATAAAGTGACTCTCTGTTCTTTTAAAAGTGTTTCTTTTAACACAACCTTGCACTTGTTTTGTTTTATAAAAAATCAATAGTTTAGTAATTGTAGCAGCTGAGCAAGAATGATATAGAGGAGTCGACCTTGAACCTTGGTTCGTGCCCATGAAATCTTGTTGAAATTCTAGTGAGGATGCTCGAGCGTTAGCGTTGCATGATTCAGTATTCCAGTAACAAAGTTAATAGTTTGGGTGCTGGATGGATTGGCCCCCATACCACTTACCCTTATTATTTTCTCTTGTACGTTGGAGTGGGGAATCACATTGTTTTTCCTTAATTAGTGGAGAGATGATGTTCAGTAGCTTGAATTATAGAATGGTATGACGTTCCACCTGTAGTATAGGAGATCTCTGCCAAGCGTAGGAGATGGTGAAGCTAAATCTCGTCATTTTATGGTACCAGATATATGCCCTTATAGAATACCATGAGTGTTTTGGATAGGTCATGCGGTGTTTTTTTGGTGTTCCAAAGGTGAAAAATGCTGAGCATCAAGTGGGCATGTAACATCTATATTCTTCATAAGGGTTTCATGATTTACCAAAGACAAGCACTACAAGAAAAGTTCTGATAGACAACGTCTCAAAATCGTCCGCTAAGGGGTATTTTTCGTCGCCTATGGGCCTAACCCGACGATATGGGTTCTGTTGTGGAAACTGCGTCGGGCAAAGTCCTACGACGATTTTTTCGGTCCGTCGCGCTTGGGCGCCCTTCCGCCACGGAAAATCGGACCGTTGCCCAAGTGTTTCCGGGAGCCCGTTGACTGCTGACGTCATGCAAACTGACACGTGGCATACGCCGTTAACTGGCACTAACGGCGTTAACCGACTGAAACCCCGTGGTAGATGGTAGGCCCACACGAGGCTCGCCACGTCTTAAGCGGGCCGGCCCATTAAGTTTGCGGGCCGGGCCAGCCGACTTAGTTTGACCGGTCAACTATATAGCCGGGCTGGTCCATTAGTTACGTGGGCCGGGCCTAACCTCTAAGGTTGATCGGTCAAAACATTAATGGGCCGGCCCACTAAGCATGTGGGCCGGGCCGAATGCACTCGTTTGACCGGTCAACCGGCAAAAGGGCCGGCCCACAAGACACGTGGGACCCACTTTCTTGTTATCGGGCCGGCCCATTTAACTAGTGGGGTCCACCTTAAAGCAAGTGGGCCGGCCCAAGAAGTTATTGGGCCGGCCCAATTAGCATGTGGGTCCCACTTTCCTGCTATCGGGCCGGCCCATTTAGTACGTGGGGTCCACATTAGATCAAATGGGTCGGGCCAAAAGCACAGGTGGGTCCCACTTTCCTGTTAAAGGGCCGGCCCATTTAGTATGTGGGGTCCACCATATAGCAAGTGGGCCGACCCAACAAGATAGTGGCCCGGGCCAAAACCACAGGTGGGTCCCACTTTCCAGTTAAAGGGCCGGCCCATTTAGTATGTGGGGTCCACCATATAGCAAGTGGGCCGGCCCAACAAGATAGTGGGCCGGGCCAAAAGCACAGGTGGGTCCCACTTTCTTGTTAAAGGGCCGGCCCATTTAGTATGTGGGGTCCACCATATAGCAAGTGGGCCGGCCCAACAAGATAGTGGGCGGGCCAAAAACACAGTGGGTCCCACTTTCCCGTTAAAGGGCCGCCCATTTAGTATGTGGGGTCCACCATATAGCAAGTGGGCCGGCCCAACATGCTAGTGGGCCGGCCAAAAACACAGTGGGTCCCACTTTCCCGTTAAAGGGCCGGCCCATTTAGTATGTGGGGTCTACCATATAGCAAGTGGGCCGGCCCAACATGCTAGTGGGCCGGCCAAAACACAGTGGGTCCCACTTTCCCGTTAAAGGGCCGGCCCATTTAGTATGTGGGGTCCACCATATAGCAAGTGGGCCGGCCCAACAAGATAGTGGGCCGGGCCAAAAACACGAGTGGGTCCCACTTTCCTCGTTAAAGGGCCGGCCCATTTAGTATGTGGGGTCCACCACAAAAGCAATTGGGCTGGCCCAACTAGTTAGTGGGCCGGCCCAGTAGTGGGTGGGGTCCACCTTAAAGCAAGTGGGCCGGCCCAATTAGAGTGTGGGGTCCACCGTAAATCAAGTGGGCTGGCCCAATAAGTAAGTGGGCCAGCCCGTTTAGTTGTTGTTTATATGCCGGCATAATAGGCGCTTTAGGATTTTGCGGGCCGGCACATATGTGATTTCGCTTAATTGGGCCGTTTAAGGGATGGGAATTCGTGATTTAGATACTGAGAATATTTACACAACATTGATTTCTGTCGGATAGCCTCACTTACCACAAGCACCAAAGAAAAAATGCGCGAAAGAACTATAAAAACTAACTAAATATTACATCAGCTGCAAGGCTTTGAAAAAATATTACAGAACCAAGATAAATTGAATGGTAATTAAACCTAGCAATACAATGAAGCGATCCGGCAATCTTTTAAGTTGTCCATGCAAGCACCTATATCCGAAACAAAGACATTACAAGTTAAGACAAGCAACAATGGAAAGGCAAAGACACTACAATATTGTTTGCCAAAGAATTTGGAACTCATCATTTCGTCGTTATAACAAGATCATTGTAATGCGCACAATAAGCAAACAAAGAGTGCATGCCGCATACCAACGACCAATATAACAGAGCATGTTAGAATGAAACAACGAGAGCTTACTACTCGTCGAGTCCCATGCAAACCAACATGTTCAGGGAGTACAAAATTGGCATGAACAACATAGTAGCGAGGCTATAAATTTTGTAACAACGACTGAGCAAGATGAAGTTATGATGGCTACATCTACGAGAGCGAGGAATGTAAACCAAAAATAGAAGTTACGATGGCAAAAGCTAAAGAGGAGGGAATGTGAACCAACATGTGCCAAGTGCAATTACTTCATTTTGGCCGTGAACTAAATAATACTCCCGAACTTATAGTGAAGGGGATGCAAATCAAGATGTTTCGGGATATAAACTTGTAATGAGCAACACATAGAGGATAGTTAATGCTGGAGCTTAGGATGGACCAGATACAGAATATAGTGGGATCACATGTGAACTTGTATAAGAGGGAATGCAAACCAATATGTTCAGCATTCCATATGTGAGCGTCATGCCAAGTCAGAGAAACAAGTCAATAAAGCAGCTTTTGAAGAACAAGATGGCACGCAAAATTATTATCTAGTAGTATGACAAGTTTATTTGTACTACATGCTAGATAGCAGAGTGATAGCATGCCAAACTAAGTCCTTACTTTGTTAGCTTACAATGAACTAGATACAAAACAATGGCATCACCTGTAGTACAGGGAATGCAAGCCAACATGTTCATGGAGTAAAAAATTGGCACAAACAACATAGTAGCGAGGCCATAATTTTTGTAACAACGACAGAGCAAGATAAAGTTATGATGGCTAGATCTACAGAGCAGGGAATGTAAACCAAATATAGAAGTTACGATGCCAAAAGCTATAGAGCAGGGAATGCGAACCAACATGTGCAATTACTTAAAATTGGCCATGAACTAAATAATAGCAGGATGTTACTATAATACCTATAATTTTTGTAACAACGACCGAGCAAGATAGAAGTTATGATGGCTACATCTACAGAGCGAGGGAATGCAAACCAAAATGTTCAATCGCTTAAAGTTAGCAATGAACTAGAAAATAGCAAGGTGTTACGGTCATAGCTAGGAATGAACTAAAAGAGCTTCAGACAAACAAGCATCTGAACCCAGAACATGGCGCTAAAACAAGGGACTTACATTAGGAGAAGCACTCTGTGGGAGTCACAGCAGATCTTCCCGGGGTTGATAGATCCGGTGATGAAGTACGCTACATGTGCTACTTGGGGTTGGAGAGACGGCCATTACACTTCATGGTTACTCATCTCATCCGCAAAAACGTAACGGCGCGTCGTTAGCACAAACAGGTTCCCCCAAGATTAAACAAGAACTTGCAGGCAAGCAATAGAAAAGCGACAGTAGAAGAGTTTAGATCATGCACGGCGCCGGTGAAGCAGATCCGGTTCATGCACAGCGGTGTCGGTGAGCAAGATCCGATGCGGTGCACGACGGATCCGGCGAAGCGGCTCCGGTGGGGTGGACGATACCGCAGCTGAAGCGACTGCGGTAGACTTTCTGGATGAGCATATGGTTTCGAGGTTCGGCGGGGATGATCCGGTCCGGTTGATGACGGCGTCGATGAAGCGGCTCCGGCAGGCAGCCGGATGACGAGGATCGCGAGGCCTCGGGTAGGCCGGGGAAGTCCGGCGGAGATGTTCCGGTGCGGTGGTCGTGGAGGTGGGAGAGAGGGACTTGGGAAGTTCCGGTGGGTGGTCCGAGGGAAATGAATTTTTTTGGGAGGGTTTCCGGGCTAGGGAGGTGGTGATCCAAAAAATGACGGCCAGACCCCCCACCAACCGACTTTGCTGTCATCTCCACAGGGGTAGAATAGGAATTTGGAAGCGTGTGAAATTTTTGTATTTTGTGGGCGGGAAGTTTTGCCGCTATGAGATTTTGAATTTGGCTAAGGTCCAACTATAATGATAAAAAATTGTGAGACCGTACTAGTACCTCTGTTCAAGGCCGACTGCAAAATCAAATCATCATCACCTTGAATATCGGTCACTACCATGATCATGATCTATCTCTGAAATTAGTGTATCCGCTAGATCTTGCAAAGTGTAATGATAAAAAGAATTGTGAGACCGTACTAGTACTTCTCTTCTAGGCCGAGTGCAACATCAAATCATCATCACGTTGAAAATTTGTTACCATGATCATGATCTACCTCAAAATGGGCGCATCCGCTAAAACTTGCAAAGTATAATGATACAAATTTGTGAGACCGTACTAGTACTTATGTTCAAGGTCGAGTGCAACATCAAATCATCATTACATATGAATATTTGTTAAATTTGAATGTATGTAACACGATTTAGTGTATCGATACATACGAATTTAAATAAATTTTGGCATCTATTTATGGACTGAGGAGTACTTATGTTCAAGGTCGAGTGCAACATCAAATCATCATTACATTGAATATTGTGTTACCATGATCATGATCTATCTCGAATTTAGCGCATCGCTAAATCTCGCAAAGTATAATGATAAAAAAATTGTGAGACTGTACTAGTACTTATGTTCAAGGCCGAGTGCAGGATCAAATCATCATCACGTTGAAATTTGTTACAACGATCATGCCATATCTCTAAAATTGGCGCATCCGCTAGTGAGAGTGACAGAGAGAGTGCGAGGAGGCGTCTATAAAGGCGAGGGGTGGTTAATGCAACCCGCGTCCTACGCGTCCACCATTGATCGTCTGCACGTCTTGGGCTTCTGCAACGCGACACGCGTCCACGATTGCACGTCTTCGACTTTTGCACCGCGACCCGCGTCTACGCGTCAACAATTGCACGTCTTCCACTTCTGCACCGCAACACGCGTACTCGAGTCTAATACTCGCTAATGCAATATACTCAGTTTTACCTCAAGTGGATGGTCAACAGAGAGTCAACAAATGGGATTAACTAGTTAAATGAGTCAACAAATGGGATTATCAAGCTTACTTATTCGTTTTCACGTGTTAAACTTGTCTAAATCTTGGTCAAACCTAGGATTTGATCAAGATTCAAATGGGCAGAAAATTCCAAAAAAAAACAAAAAAAATGAAAAACCAAAGCACATAGTCTTGTTATGTCATATAGTAAGCATTACAGTTGATAAACAAGGTCTAGACATATTCAAACCATACAAATCATGTATCTACCCTCTAACCCCTAAACTATGTCTTATGAAGTCAAGCATGAAGAGAAGTGGTTTTGGGTTTCAAACATGGAAATTTCAAAAACCTCCCAAAAACTTCATTTTAGAGTGACTAAGAAGGATACATGCTTCCCTTTTCATTTTCATGTTTTAAACTTGTTTAAATCTTGGTCAATCCTAGTATTTGACCAAGATTCAAATGGGCATCAAAATTTAAAAAAATCAGAAAAATGAAAAACCAATGCACATAGTTTTTCTTATGTCATATAGTAAGCATTCAAGTTGATAAACAAGGTCTATACATATTCAAACCAGACAAATCATGTATCTATACCCCTAACCCCTAAACTCTGTCTTATGAAGTCAAGCATGAAGAGAAGTGGTTTTTGGTTTCAAACATGGAAATTTCAAAAACCTCCCAAAAGCTTCATTTTAGAGTGACTAAGAAGGATCCATGCTTACCTTTGCATTTTCATATTTTAAACTTGTTTAAATCATTGTCAAACCTAGGATTTGTCCAAGATACAAATGGGCACAAATTTAAAAAAATCAGAAAAATTAAAAACAAAAGCACATAGTCTTCTTGTGTCATATCGTAAGCATTCAAGATGATAAACAAGGTCTAGATATATCCAAACCAGACAAATCATGTATCTACCCCCTGTCGATCTTATGAAGTCTAGCATGAAGAGAAGTCGTTTTGGGTTTCAAACATGGAAATTTCAAGAACATCCCAAAAGCTTCATTTTAGAGTGACTAAGAAGGATCAAGGCTTACGTTTTCATTTTCATGTTCTAAACTTGTTTAAATCCTGGTCAAATCTAGGATTTGACCAAGATTCAAATGGGCATAAAATAAAAAAATAGAAAAATGAAAAACCAAAGCACATAGTCTTCTTATGTCATATAGTAAACATTAACGTTGATAAACAAGGTCTAGACATATTCAAACTAGACAAATCATGTATCTACCCCTAACCCCTAAACTCTGTATTGTGAAGTCAAGCATGAAGAGAAGTGCATGGTTTTGGGTTTCAAACATGGAAATTTCAAAAACCTCCCGAAAACTTCATTTTAGAGTGACTAAGAAGGATACATGCTTCCCTTTTCATTTTCATGTTTTAAACTTGTTTAAATCTTGGTCAAACCTAGGATTTTACAAGATTCAAATGTGCATCAAAATTCCAAAAAAATCAGAAAAATGAAAAACCAAAGCACATAGTTTTCTTATGTCATATAGTAAGCATTAAAGTTGATAAACAAGGTCTAGACATATTCAAACCAGAAAAATCATGTATCTACCCCTAACCCTAAACTCTGTCTTATGAAGTCAAGCATGAAGAGAAGTGGTTTTGGGTTTCAAACATGGAAATTTCAAAAACCTCCCAAAAGCTTCATTTTAGAGTGACTAAGAAGGATCCATGCTTACCTTTTCATTTTCATATTTTAAACTTATTAAAATCATTGTCAAACCTAGGATTTGACCAAGATTCAAATGGGCATAACATTTAAAAAGATCAGAAAAATGAAAAACAAAAGCACATAGTCTTCTTATGTCATATATATAGTAAGCATTCAAAAGTTGATAAACAAGGTCTAGACATATTCAAACCAGACAAATCATGTATCTACCCCTAACCATAAACTCGATCTTATGAAGTCAAGCATGAAGACAAGTGGTTTTGGGTTTCAAACATGGAAATTTCAAAAACCTCCCAAAAGCTTCATTTTAGAGTGACTAAGAAGGATCAAGGCTTACGTTTTCATTTTCATGTTTTAAACTTGTTTAAATCTTGGTCAAACCTAGGATTTGACCAATATTCAAATGGGCATAAAATAAAAAATAAAAAACCAAAGCACATAGTCTTCTTATGTCATATAGTAAACATTAACGTTGATAAACAAGGTCTAGACATATTCAAACTAGACAAATCATGTATCTACCCCTAAGCCCTAAACTCTATCTCATATGTGAAGTCAAGCATGAAAAGAAGTGCATGGTTTTGGGTTTCAAACATGGAAATTTCAAAAACCTCCCGAAAACTTCATTTTAGAGTGACTAAGAAGGATACATGCTTCCCTTTTCATTTTCATGTTTTAAACTTGTTTAAATCTTGGTCAAACCTAGGATTTTACAAGATTCAAATGTGCATCAAAATTCCAAAAAATCAGAAAAATGAAAAACCAAAGCACATAGTTTTCTTATGTCATATAGTAAGCATTAAAGTTGATAAACAAGGCCTAGACATATTCAAACAAGAAAAATCATGTATCTACCCCTAAGCCCTAAACTATGTCTTATGAAGTCAAGCATGAAGAGAAGTGGTTTTGGGTTTCAAACATGGAAATTTCAAAAACCTCCCAAAAGCTTTATTTTAGAGTGACTAAGAAGGATCCATGCTTACCTTTTCATTTTCATATTTTAAACTTATTAAAATCATTGTCAAACCTAGGATTTGACCAAGATTCAAATGGGCATAAAATTTAAAAAGATCAGAAAAATGAAAAACAAAAGCACATAGTCTTCTTATGTCATATATATAGTAAGCATTCAAAAGTTGATAAACAAGGTCTAGACATATTCAAATAATACAAATCATGTATCTACCCCTAACCATAAACTCTGTCTTATGAAGTCAAGCATGAAGACAAATGGTTTTTGGTTTGAAACACGGAAATTTCAAAAACCTCCCAAAAGCTTCATTTTAGAGTGACTAAGAAGGATCCAGGCTTACCTTTTCATTTTCATGTTTTAAACTTGTTTAAATCTTGGTCAAACCTAGGATTTGACCAATATTCAAATGGGCATAAAATAAAAAATAAAAAACCAAAGCACATAGTCTTCTTATGTCATATAGTAACCATTCAAGTTCATAAACAAGGTCTAGACATATTCAAACCAGACAAATCATGTACCCCTAAGCCTAAACTCTATCTCATATATGAAGTCAAGCATGAAGAGAAGTGTGGTTTTGGGTTTCAAACATGTAAATTTCAAAAACATCCCAAAAGCTTCATTTTAATTAGACTTACTGATTAATTAAGAAGGATCCATGATTAATTACCTTTTCATTGTCATGTTTTAAACTTGTTTAAATCTTGGTCAAGCCTGGGATTTGACCAAGATTCAAATGGGCATAAAAATTCAGAAAAAAATCGAAAGAATGAAAAACCAAAGCACATAGCCTTCATATGTCATATAGTAAGCATTCAAATTGATAAACAAGGTCTAGACATATTTAAACCAGAAAAATCATGTATCTACCCCTAAGCCCTAACCCTAAACTCTGTCTTATGAAGTCAAGCATGAAGAGAAGTGGTTTGGGGTTTCAAACATGGAAATTTCAAAAACCTCCCAAAAGCTTCATTTTAGAGCGACTAAGAAGGATCGATGCTTACCTTTTCATTGTCATGTTTTTAACTTATTTGAATCTTGGTCAAATCCTAGGTTTGACCAAGATTTAAACAAGTTTAAAACATTAAAATGAAATGGGAAGTCTGTATCCTTCTTAGTCACTCTAAAATGAAGCTTTTGGGAGGTTCTTGAAATTTCCATGGTTGACTTCATAAGACGGAGTTTAGGGTTAGGGTAGACATATACATGATTTGTGCTGGTTTGATTATGTCTAGACCTTGTTTATCAACTTTAATGCTTACTATATGACATAAGAAAACTATTTGCTTTTGTTTTTCATTTTTCTGTTTTTTTATTTTGATGCCCATTTGAATCTTGTCAAATCCTATGTTTGACCAAGATAATTTAAACAAGTTTAAAACATGAAATGAAAAGGGAAGCATGTATCCTTCTTAATCACTCTAAAATGAAGTATTTGGGAGGTTTTTGA
Source organism: Lolium rigidum (assembly GCF_022539505.1). Taxonomy (NCBI): domain Eukaryota; kingdom Viridiplantae; phylum Streptophyta; class Magnoliopsida; order Poales; family Poaceae; genus Lolium; species Lolium rigidum. The sequence goes on from NC_061508.1 coordinate 298,322,438, forward strand.
AATTTCCATGTTTGAAACCCAAAACCACTTGTAAAGTTCTTAATCTATCTACTGAATTTGGCGCATCCGCTAAATCTTGCAAAGTATAATGATAAAGAAATTGTAAGACAGTAGTAGTACTTCTATTCAAGGTCGAGTGCAACATCAAATCATCATCATGTTGAAAATTTGTTACCATGATCCTCTGAAAATGGGCGCATCCGCTAAAACTTGCAAAGTATAATGATACAAAATTGTGAGACCGTACTAGTACTTATGTTCAAGGTCGAGTGCAACATCAAATCATCATTACATTGAAAATTGTGTTACCATGATCATGATCTATCTATGAATTTGGCGCGTCCGCTAAATCTCGCAAAGTATAATGATAAAAAATTGTGAGACTGTACTAGTACTTATGTTCAAGGCCGAGTGCAGGATCAAATCATCATCACGTTGAAATTTGTTACAACGATTATGACATATCTCTAAAATTGGCGCATCCGCTAAATCTTGCACGTGGCGCATCTCGGTGCGGAGCAACAGGCCGGTGCTATCAAGGTTGAGGCGTCGGTAGCGTCATCGGGCTCTCCTCTTTTGATAGATGTTCTACATGGCGTGGCGCACCGCCCACCGAGAAGCAGTCACATGTGAGATCGAGGTGGAGACGTCACCGGCATCCTCGAGGCGCGGCCGCCCTTCTACGAGCCAGAGTCGACTCAAGGTATGAATCCATGCGTTGTCGCGCCCCTTCTGCACATGAAGTGGGGTGCCTTAGATTTATTGTTCTTCTCTTACGATTATTTGTAGCCGAACATGTGTGCTCTTTCTCTGAATATATTGCTTGAAAAGCTAACCAAGTTACTTAAATTCACTTCGTTCTTAATCTTGCGTGCTAATTTTGTTATTGTTGCTGACAATGGTGCGCGCAAGGAAATTTATTTGTGGGTGTGCTTGAGCTGTTAGGCCTAAGTCGAAATCCTCAGCTAAACAAGGCCTCAGCTTAACACATAAAAAAGGTGTTCAATCTCGCCCACACTGTCCTCTTCTTTCCTCTTCCTTTATTGGAACTTGTTTTGCAGACAAGGAAAGTGGCACGTGTAATGTGAGTAAAACCCACTTAGCCAAAATCAGCTACGAGCAAGATTTTATGTATTGTAGATGCCCCAATTGACTCTCATCCCCAATGTAGTCTTTTTTATGTCAGTATAGACTTCTTTACTGGATGTATACTATTGTACATGGCATGCATTTGCCTAATGAGGAGCATTGTATTGCCATTCTAGCCAACCTGATCGATCTGTCAAGCTTCATGCACGAGATGCCATGTTTAGTTTACTCCCTCGCTCCGATCCATATTTCTTGGTGTAAAATGAATGTGAATCGGAGGGAGTACTCTTCTTACATAGTACTATACCAGTTCAAAAAAAGTACTACTACATCACAAATGCATCAAAAGAGTACTACATCACAAGACCACCACGGTTGTACTAGTAGAGTTTAATGCTTAACTTCCAAAGGGAATAAGATTAAACATATGAACTTTAAATAGGCGCTATCCGACGTCTGCTTGTTTTGGGAGCACAACATAAATAATACTACCCCGTCCATACATAAGTGACTAAACTTTGTCTAGAGATGGTTTCATCTATATCTGTTTTTAGTGTGTAGATACATTCGTATCTTGAAGGAAAAAGGTGAGCCGCTAACTTTTTGAATAGAGTGAGTAATACAATTCGGATAAACAATGGTGTAGTAAAACAAATACTCCTGCCCATCATAAAACAAAACACAGACTGACTCAAATATATATACAGATCACAAAAAAGGTTTCATCAGATACATGCAGAGATGACCGTTTGATCACATAAAACAAAGGTTTCGTGGCATATTTATGCCCCCAAAACAAGCAGACGTCGGACAGCGCCAACGTACTAGCAGCTACCACTATGGAGCTGCAGTACAAACAAATGGTGCAGCGACATTTCCACCAGAACGAAAACTAAAAGACATCAGAGACCAAACAAAAGCTGGGCTATCACTTCTTGCCCAAACAAGCCTTGCTCCTTCATATGCGACTTCCTTTTCTCTTATGGATGTTGAACTTTGAATTAGATGGGTTCATGACAGCGCGTTCTTTTTCGTGTCCTTGATGTTGCACTCTGGATCAGGTCGGTTATTGTCAGGAAATGAACAAATTGATCAGCAAAAGTCATATGTAAATGAATGCAAAGGTTACATATGAATGACTAACCCGGTCTAACCGAGTAGGGATGTAAAGTGCACCAACGTCTAGCAGAATTGTACTTTCTCCACTGCCGGTTGCTCATATCTAATTGGAATACTCCCTCCTTTGCCCTTACAACCAGCTCATTTTTGTCCTCAAATACGCAGAGTAACCTTACTGCATGTTTCCAATTGTATGGAAATGATGTGTCAAGGCCAAGAAAAGTATCCAATTCAAAATTTATATGACATGTCCATGACTCGTGATCGCTCTGTTGATGATCTTGTACTTGGCCCATGTTTGTAGGGTGAAGTCTCTTAGAACGGCAAGGGCAACATCTCCATTATGTCCCTTGAAGATGTGAATGTTAAGCATGAATATATCATGCGTCTCATGAGGGCACTGAATATATTTCGAGCCTTCTTTGCATGGTCAAGCTCAATGATATATCTAGACTTCGTTGGCCAGTACAAAATACCCCCTATGAGAGTTGCCGGTCTACGGTCAATCTCTGACAGCATCGGAGTTGATCGAGCTAGAAACTCCCATTCTTTTGAATCTGGTGAGTAGATATGAGCATGTGCATCGTAACTTTTAGTTGTTATCCAAACAACCGAGAACTTGCAACAATGTGTAAACGGTTCGGAGTTGTTTCTCGAACAGAGAATTGAGCCGCTGCTTTCAATTGCATGATTGCGCCACAATGGTGGTTCTGGTATCGCTGTGAGAACTTGCCTAATTGGATCCCAGACTGATATATACCCACCGGATACATTAGAATGGAGTAGCACCATACCATCGCGGCATCCCAGGACATAGATTTTGGGACCGTTCACTTCAGACGGGATTGCCGGCATACGCAAGATGGCCGGGTGAAGATCATGCTCTGTGATGAATCGATTGTCCTCGGAGTTGTTGGTGAAAAACCCTAGCAACGGGTTTCCTCCGTTGTGTGACACGATTAGCTTTCGAAATAATTGCTTCCCATACATTGCCTCCATGCTTTCTTGGTGCACGATGCGGCTAGTAAGCGAGGTTGGATGGGGAGGAAGCCGACAAGAATACGAGAGACTACATCTTCGAGGCAGATTGTTGATTGTTGTGGGTGTCCTTCGACTAAAGCTGGTAGGATTACGCAAATCGCACGATGCATCGTCAAAATTATGTAAACAGCACATTGCATCATCTAATTTTTTAAACAAAATGCAACATCTAATTTGACTAAACAGCAAAATGCATGATCTAATTCATCATCAAAGTTTCCTAAACTGCACGGTGCATCAGCAAAATCAAAATAGTGTAAACAGCACAATGCATCAGCAAAATCAAAATAATGTAAACAGGACAATGCATCAGCAAAATCAAAATAATGTAAACAGCACAATGCAAAAACACCACAAAAATAGGACGCACCAACGGAAGGCAATCTCGCATCTACAGTAATAATTGCTAACGTGTCAACACGATTGGAGGAAAAGGAGACATCTACAGGACCCAAAACGCTGTGGTAACATCAGATGGGGTTAGCTTTGATATAAGTAATAAAATGTAAACAGCACAATGCATCATCTAAGTTGACAGCAAAATTCTTCATCGAAATTTCCCACACTGCTCAAGGAATCAGAAAAATTACCTAAAAGGCTAAAAGAGCAAAATGCATCATCAGAGTAAAATATATGTAAACAGTACAATGCATCATCCAACTTTTGGCTAAACAGCAGAGAGCATTAGCTAGGTTGACAGAAAAAAAAATCACCATGAAAAATTCCTGAAGAGGACAGTGCATCAGAAAAATTACTACTCCCCTCCGATTCATATTAATTGACTCCAATATGGATGTATCTAGAACTAAAATGTGTCTAGATACATTCATATTAGAGTCAATTAATATGAACCGGAGTACCTAAAAAGCATAATGAATCACCCAAATTACAAAAGAAGCAGAATGCATCATCAAAAATACAAAAACATCGCAATGCATCATCACGTCTGGTTTGGGCAAAAAACCCAATCCACCAGATCTAACCGCATTGCAGTTGGGGAAGGTAGAACTTACGAAGGGGTTGACGAGTCATGATCATATGCAACAAGCGCCGCCTTAGATGAAGTCTCCATCCAAGCTCTCGACGCGTTCAAAGCAGCCAGCTTCGAAGCCTCCGACGGTTCTCCCGGCTGCGCCGCCAAAACTCTCGAAGCACGCGCCAAGACTTTCCAACAAAATGCCGCTTCGATACGAGCATTTGCCAGCGCCACCCGGGGCCGTCCTAGCCACCGCCTTCGCCTTTGCCTCGGCATCCGCATCCGCTTTACATGTCTCCGCCGATGCATGCGAGCATCCGTCTCCGCTTTCCATGTATCCGCCGACGCGGTGTAGGCATCGAGCGACGCCGTTTTCATTTCCTAGAAAACCCAGTAAGTTACTCACATTGCAATCCCCAAATTAAGGTTATATCGAACAAAATGACCGATGAACCTCTCTACTCGCCGGAGGTTGGAGATGTACATACCTGCGAAGATCGGTCCGGTGGTGCTTGACGGTGGTGCGTCGGGGACGGGGGAGAACTCGGCGGGGAGAATGGCGGCGCGGCCCAAGACGGCGGCGCGGAGAGGGGCGACGGTGCGGTCATCGAACCTCGGCAGACAGTATTTTGTATATATATATGAGAAGAAGAATAAAGTCTGGTCGAATGAGGCAGCGCGACCGGCGAGTACTACAACCGAAGGCTACTAGTGCTACCTTGGAGTACTTGTAGTAATATAACATAATAAAATAATGGCCTTGTTTAAACCACTCTTGTCGGTGTGTCATCGCGTCCAAATTTAATGCATTCTTTGGAAATCGGAATAATGCTGTAAAAACTCTCATATATAGCATGCACCGACACTTTTCAACAAAATGTCGTCTCCATTTCATAGCAGATTGCTTGCACGTTGGGATACGATGCTGACATGACGAAGGGCGCAGAAGTATTTTGGTGTATTTCATCCGAGCAGATCGGGGCGACGGTGCGTCTTTGGAGGGAATACCGTGTGGTGTGTCTTTGGAGGGAATACCGTACGTACTTAGGAGTATTTCATTCGAGCAGACTGCTTGCACACTGGGATACGATGCTGACATGACGAAGGGCGAAGAAGTTTGCGTGAATGGTTGTACTACCATCCGACCATTAGCATAATCATTGCGCGATAGCTTACACGAGAAGGAAAAGAGCCGAACAGCTGTGGATAATAAAAGCATTTGGTTCTTCGAGGATCCTTCTTCTACTGCCTTCTCAAAGGAGTACTACTATTGTAATTTTTTGTTTTTCTGGGACCTTCGGGTCCCTTCCCCGTTGAAAGTGAAGTGTTCTATTCCAATACATTCATATGCCTATGTTTCTATTTTTACAAGCAAATAAATAACAAAGGATGACTCAATGCACAAGTTGATCTCGTTTTGAACTTTTTTAAACTTCTTCTATTGTATTCAAATTTGATTAGAAGGAGTCGATCGATTGTACACACCAATCGTATAGCTCGGTGGGTGGATTGGCATTTGAAGTTTGGTCATTGTGTTCTTGTTTGTTACCACCCTCGCAAGGCACGTCCAAGTATTTCTGTCGGAATTTATGGCATGTATGTAGTTACATAACCTACATTATTTCAATTATGAGTTTAATTACTAGGCAAAAGCTTAAAAAATCCATATATAGTTGCAGATTAAGATCAACAAATCCTTGAACCTATATCTACAAAATTGATGGCACTAACACATCCTAGCAAGCGGAAAGCATGTCTACCCTACTGCTTGCAAAAGGTGGAATTATGACAATAATGTGCAACTGTTAAAATTTGGTAGAATCTCTTGTTTGTGAAGTTGCTTAAAAATACGATCTCTTCCAAACTTGAGGTCATATGATAACTAAAAAGTTTTGTATGGCGGGATTTTGCATCAAAGTACATGCGCACAATACTCACTTGTGGGCAGAAAGCCAAGCAAACTCATATTACTAGGTTTGTATTGATTTGTTCTAGAAATTTCACCATCACATATGATTTTGGGCTTGCGTTAATTTTACTTTAAAAACTTCTTCCAAATTCAAATTTTCTTCAAACATGCCAACGGTACATGTCTACCAATTGATAATTAAGGGTACACCACACGTACTACCGCGTAGGGTACATAAAAAAATACTATATTTTATGGCATGTACTAATTTCACATAATCTACAACTCAATGTTTAGTTTAATGATCAGCCCAGAACTAGAAAACAAATATACATATAGTTGCAAATTAACCTAGAAAAGCTCTAGTATCCTTTAAAACCCTAGAAAATGGTCATGCATGCATGCATCCTACCCATAATACTAACTAATTAAGGTCTCGATCTCTATACTGCTCACGAAGTTTGGAATTCTGGAAAATATGCAACTTGTTTCATTAATTTACCATGGCGAGATAGATGCATGCACATCGATCTCTTAAAAAATGTGGTCATATATGTTAAATATAAGTTTGTAAAGGATTTGGCATCCATATAAGCTCACCGGATATATAGATAAGGCCAAGCAAACACATCGAATATTTGTGAAGAAATGTTTTTGCTAGAACCTTCAAATTTTTAGATTTACATCACACACAAAGAACACACCTTTTATTTCGCCGAGGTTTGTGCACTAATAAAGTACTCCTACGGTACTAGAAATTGGATTGTTCTACTCCGGAGTGATATGCTCACCGGAGTATTTTTGGATCTTAGCTGGAGCGGCGTTTGGCGGTTGCACGAAGCCGTGCTGGATGTTAAGCCTGTCGAGGCACGCCTGGTGGAAAGCGTGCGCCACCTTAGCCTCATCGGCGCGCCGCTGCAATGCTGCGTCCCTGGGATTTGCCGCCGCCGCATTCTTAGCCTGCACGAAAGCTTGCGAGCATCCCGGCATCTATAGAGTGCCGGGAACATCACGTTATATACGAGCTCATTGGCGGTGTTGCTCCTGCAAAGGGCGTCGCCGTGATGCGCTTCGAAAGAACGGCCTGGCTCCACGGCAGGCACCGCCTGAAGTGCGGTCGGATTAGGCGGCTGGCCACGGGAGCTCCCTGCCTCCGCATCGTTCGCGCCGGCCGGGAAGGGGATCTCACCTGCTGGCAAAGAAAACCATGCGGCATGCGCGGGCGGAAAAGCCGGCCAGGGCCGAGCGGGCGTCGCATGCGGGGTTGCGTGGGAGATCCCTGCCTCTGCATCCATCGGCCCGCACGGGAAGCGGCTGGCGAGGGGCTCCACGGCCGGCGCCGCCGCCGCGGGCTGAACAACCGGCCAGTGCAGAGCGGGCGGGTTATGCCTTGGTGCGCGATGGACGAAGCGAAGGCGGCGGCGATGCTCCGCTTCCTCGTCGGTGGTAGGACTACGCGCGCGGCGACCAGAGCCAAGTCGGAAGGCCATAGCTATGTCGATTGGTCACTTAAGCTGGAGAGGTTCTCTTACCATTTCGGAGAGAGTAGCGGAGTAAGAGGAAGTTGTTGCTTATAATAAAAATATCTCGGGTTCACTGCCACGTTGGGTTAAGAGGGGCAAAGTTGGTCAATGCCTAGGAAGTTGGAATCGTTTTGGCCCCAATTTAATTACCTTGCGGTTCCTCTCTCGGTCTCTCCCACCTCTTCACTATCCGTCCCCTTGCCTCCTTTCATGTTTCATCGTAGTGCATCTTGTTTTTCTAGTAGCACCTTCACAAAAATCATACACATTTGGCCGATTCTGTCATTGTGTGCACTAATAAAGTAAAAAATCGATTATATGTGAATAAACGTTTAATACACTAGCTCGCAAAGATGTTTCTCAAGGCGATATGCACAATGCCTGCCAAAAAAGCTTCATTTTGGATTGACTAATAATTAAGAAGGATCCAAACGTACTTTTTCATTTTCATGTTTTAAACTTGTTTAAATCTTGGTCAAACCAATGATTTGACCAAGATTCAAATGGGCATAAAAATCTAAAAAATTAAAAAAATGACAAACCGAAACACATAGCCTTCTTATGTCATATAGTAAGCATCATTCAAGTTCATAACCAAGGTTTAGACATATTCAAACTAGACAAATCATGTATCTACCTCCTAACCCTAAACTCTGTCTTATGAAGTCAAGCATGCATGAAGAGAATTGGTTTTGGGTTTCAAACATGGAAATTCCAAAAATCTGCCAAAAAGCTTCATTTTGGATTGACTAATAATTAAGAAGGATCAAAACTTACTTTTTCATTTTTCATGTTTTAAACTTGTTTAAATCTTGGTTGATGGGCATAAAAAATTCTAAAAAAATAGAAAAAATGAAAAACCAAAACACATAGCCTTCTTATGTCATATAGTAAGCGAGCATTCAAGTTCATAACCAAGGTTTAGACATATTCAAACAACACAAATCATGTATCTACCCCTAACCCTAAACTCTATCTTATGAAGTCAAGCATGCATGAAGAGAAGTTGTTTTGGGTTTCAAACATGAAAATTTCAAGAACCTCGGAAAATCTTCATTTTAGAGTGACTAAGAAGGATTTAGGCTTACCTTTTCATTTTCATGTTTTAAACTTGTTTAAATCATGGTCAAACCTAGGATTTGACCAAAATTCAAATGGGCATAAAATAAAAAAAAACATATAAATGAAAAAACAAAGCACATAGTCTTCTTATGTCATATAGTAAGCATTCAAGTTCATAAACAAGGTCTAGACATATTCAAACCATGCAAATCATGTACCCCCTAACCCTAAACACTTGTCTTAATTATATATGAAGTCAAGCATGAAGTAGAGAAGTGTGGTTTTGGGTTTCAAACATGGAAATTTCAAAAACCTCCCAAAAGCTTCATTTTAATTAGACTGTCTGGTTAATTAAGAAGGATCCAGGATTAATTACCTTTTCATATAGTAAGCATTAAAGTTGGTAAACAAGGTCTAGACATATTCAAACCAGACAAATCATGTATCTACCCCCTAACCCCTAAACTCTGTCTTATAAAGTCAAGCATGAAGATAAGTGGTTTTGGGTTTCAAACATGGAAATTTCAAAAACCTCCCAAAAACTTCATTTTAGGGTGACTAAGAAGGATACAGGCTTCCCTTTTCATTTTCATGTTCTATACTTGTTTAAATCTTGGTCAAACCTATGATTTGACCAAGATTCAAATGTGCATCAAAATTCAAAAAAAATCAGAAAAATGAAAAACCAAAGCACATAGTTTTCTTATGTCATATAGTAAGCATTAAAGTTGATAAACAAGGTCTATACATATTCAAACAAGAAAAATCATGTATCTACCCCTAACCCTAAACTTTGTCTTATGTAGTCAAGCATGAAGAGAAGTGGTTTTGGGTTTCAAATATGGAAATTTCAAAAACCTATCAAAAGCTTCATTTTAGAGTGACTGGCTAAGAAGGATCCATGCTTACCTTTTCATTTTCATATTTTAAACTTGTTTAAATCATTGTCAAGCCTAGGATTTGACCAAGATTTAAATGGGCATAAAATTAAAAAAATCGGAAAAATGAAAAACAAAAGCACATAGTCTTCTTATGTCACATATATATATATATAGTAAGCATTCAAAAGTTGATAAACAAGGTCTAGACATATTCAAACCGACAAATCATGTATCTACCCCTAACCCTAAACTTCGTCTTATATGAAGTCAAGCATGAAGAGAAGTGTGGTTTTTGGTTTCAAACATGGAAATTTCAAAAACCTCCCAAAAGCTTCATTTTAGAGTGACTAAGAAGGATCCATGCTTACCTTTTCATTTTCATGTTTTAAACTTGTTTAAATCTTGGTCAAACCTAGGATTTGACCAATATTCAAATGGGCATAAAATAAAAATAAAAAAAACAAAGCACATAGTCTTCTTATGTCATATAGTAAGCATTCAAGTTCATAAACAAGGTCTAGACATATTCAAACAAGTGACTGACTAAGAAGGATCCATGCTTACCTTTTCATTTTCATATAGTAATTAAGCATTCAAGTTGATAAACAAGGTTTAGACATCTTCAAACCAAACAAATCATGTATCTACCCCTAACCCTAAACTTTGTCTTATGAAGTCAAGCATGAACAGAAGTGGTTTTGGGTTTCAAATATGGAAATTTCAAAAACCTATCAAAAGCTTCATTTTAGAGTGATTGACTAAGAAGGATCCATGCTTACCTTTTCATTTTCATATAGTAATTAAGCATTCAAGTTGATAAACAAGGTTTAGACATATTCAAACCAAACAAATCATGTATCTACCCCTAACCCTAAACTCGGTCTTATGAAGTCTAGCATGAAGAGAAGTAGTTTTGGGTTTCAAACGTTTAAGCCAAAAGCCCCATTTCAAATATTTCAAACTTATTCAAATTTGGTTCAAATTTGAAAGACATACAAGTTATAGTACACATAGTGCATACATGTTCACACATACTGCACTAGATGCTAACCCTATAGTTTGAGGCCATTGGATGAGGTCGAAAAAATTCTTGGATTAAATGGGGTTGTTCGAACCCCGTAGTTGGATTTTTTTGAACCTTGATTTGTAGAACTGGGCAAAACCCTAGTTTAACCTATTTAATTATAGATTCGTAGGTCGATTTTCTACCTTTTTATTATTACTATGCAGCACATGTGTGTTTGCCCGTCGAGTGAAACTCGGAGGAAGAGGGATCACTCGGAAGGAGAGAAGAAGGGAGAGAATTATGGTGTCTTCCCTTTTTCGGGTGATGATGTTGACTGTTGTGCAGGTTTTGTCAGTGAGCGGGAGGTGCGAGCGAGCGAGCGAGCGAGTCGAGCGAGGCCGAGAATGAGAGAGTTTTTTTTTTTGTGTGAGAGGGACAACCGAAGGATCCAGAAGGACCCACCAATACGCATCCTGATGCGTCTTCTCTTGACAAAGAAAATGGCTGGGAGTTTGCGTACCTATTGCACGTGACTTGTGCTCACTGAAGTGTGGGACCTCACGCATGGGCACCACACGTAAGTGACAGACATGTTGGTGTAAAAACTCGGTTGATTATTATAGTGCATTAGAACAAAGTTTCCTATGGATTCAAGGGTAGGAAATCCAAGTTAACTCATTTACATGACATTATTTTTTCCATGAAGCAAAGTTAACACACCTATCAATTGGTACATTTTGGAGTGACTAAGAAGGATCCAGGCTTACTTATTCGTTTTCACGTGTAAAACTTGTCTAAATCTTGGTCAAACCAAATTGGCGAGAAAATTCAAAAAAAAACTGAAAAATGAAAAACCAAAGCACATAGTCTTATATGTCATATAGTAAGCATTAAAGTTGATAAACAAGGTCTAGACATATTCAAACCATACAAATCATGTATCTACCCCCTAACCCCTAAACTATGTCTTATGAAGTCACGCATGAAGAGAAGTGGTTTTGGGTTTCAAACATGGAATTTTCAAAAACCTCCCAAAAACTTCATTTTATAGTGACTAAGAAGGATACATGCTTCCCTTTTCATTTTCATGTTTTAAACTTGTTTAAATCTTGGTCAAACCTAGGATTTGACCAAGATTCAAATGGGCACTAAAAATGAAAACAAAAGCACATAGTCTTCTTATATATGTCATATCGTAAGCATTCAAGTTGATAAACAAGGTCTAGATCTATCCAAACTGTCATATCATGTATCTACCCCTTGTCGATCTCATGAAGTCTAGCATGAAGACAAGTTGTCTTGGGTTTCAAACATGGAAATTTCAAGAACATCCCAAAAGCTTCATTTTAGAGCGACTAAGAAGGATCCATGCTTACCTTTCCATTTTCATATTTTAAACTTGTTTAAATCATTGGTCAAATCTAGGATTTGACCAAGATTCAAATGGGCATAAAATAAAAAAAATCAGAAAAATGAAAAACCAAAGCACATAGTTTTCTTATGTCACATACATATATATAGTAAGCATTCAAAAGTTGATAAACAAGGTCTAGACATATTCAAACTAGCTAGACAAATCATGTATCTACCCCCTAACCCTAAACTCTGTCTTATGAAGTCAAGCATGAAGAGAAGTGTTTTTGGGTTTCAAACATGGAAATTTCAAAAACCTCCAAGAACTTCATTTAGGGCGACTAATAAGGATACAGCTTCCTTTTCATTTCATGTTCTATACTTGTTTAAATCTTGGTCAAGCCTGATTTGACCAAGATTCAAATGTGCATCAAAATTCAAAAAATCGAAAAATGAAAACCAAAGCACATAGTTTTCTTATGTCATATAGTAAGCATTCAAGTTGATAAACAAGGTCTATCCATATTCAAACAAGAAAATCATGTATCTACCCCCTAACCTAGCTAAACTTTGTCTTATGTAGTCAAGCATGAAGAGAAGTGGTTTTGGGTTTCAAATATGGAAATTTCAAAAACCTATCAAAAGCTTCATTTTAGAGTGACTGGCTAAGAAGGATCCATGCTTACCTTTTCATTTTCATATTTTAAACTTGTTTAAATCATTGTCAAGCCTAGGATTTGACCAAGATTTAAATGGGCATAAAATTAAAAAAAATCGGAAAAATGAAAAACAAAAGCACATAGTCTTCTTATGTCACATATATATATATATATAGTAAGCATTCAAAAGTTGATAAACAAGGTCTAGACATATTCAATCATGTATCTACCCCTAACCCTAAACTATGTCTTATGAAGTCAAGCATGAAGAGAAGTGTTTTTTGGTTTCAAACATGGAAATTTCAAAAACCTCCCAAAAGCTTCATTTTAGAGTGACTAAGAAGGATCCATGCTTACCTTTTCATTTTCATGTTTTAAACTTGTTTAAATCTTGGTCAAACCTAGGATTTGACCAATATTCAAATGGGCATAAAATAAAAAAACAAAAAAAACAAAGCACATAGTCTTCTTATGTCATATAGTAAGCATTCAAGTTCATAAACAAGGTCTAGACATATTCAAACCAGGCAAATCATGTACCCCCTAGGTAACCCTAAACACTCTGTCTTAATTATATATGAAGTCAAGCATGAAGCGAGAGAAGTGTGGTTTTGGGTTTCAAACATGGAAATTTCAAAAACCTCCCAAAAGCTTCATTTTAATTAGACTGATCTGGTTAATTAAGAAGGATCCAGGATTAATTACCTTTTCATTGTCATGTTTTAAACTTGTTTAAATCTTGCTCAAACCTAGGATTTGACCAAAATTCAAATGGGCATAAAAATTCAGAAAAAATCGAAAGAATGAAAAACCAAAGCACATAGCCTTCTTATGTCATATAGTAAGCATTCAAATTGATAAACATGGTCTAGACATATTCAAACCAGAAAAATCATGTATCTACCCCTAACCCTAAACTCTGTCTTATGAAGTCAAGCATGAACAGAAGTGGTTTTGGGTTTCAAACATGGTAAATTCAAGAACCTCCCAAAAGCTTCATTTTAGAGTGACTAAGAGAAGGATCCAGACTTAATTACCTTTTTCATTTTCACATGTTAAACTTGTTTAAATCTTGCTCAAACCTAGGATTTTACCAAGATTCAAATGGGCATAAAAATCAAAAAAATGAAATACCAATGCACATAGTCCTCTTATATATGTCATATAGTAAGCATTCAACAAGTTGATAAACAAGGTCTAGACACATATTCAAACCAGACAAATCATGTATCTACCCCCTATCGACCCTAAACTTCGTCTTATATGAAGTCAAGCATGAAGAGAAGTGTGGTTTTTGGTTTCAAACATGGAAATTTCAAAAACCTCCGAAAAGCACATAGTCTTCCTATGTCATATAGTAAGCATTCAAGATAGTCTTCCTATGTCATGTAGTAAGCATTCAAGATAGTCTTCCTATGTCATGTATCTACACCCCTAACCCTAAACTTTGTCTTATGTAGTCAAGCATGAAGAGAAGTGGTTTTGGGTTTCAAATATGGAAATTTCAAAAACCTATCAAAAGCTTCATTTTAGAGTGACTGACTAAGAAGGATCCATGCTTACCTTTTCATTTTCATATAGTAATTAAGCATTCAAGTTGATAAACAAGGTTTAGACATATTCAAACCAAACAAATCATGTATCTACCCCTAACCCTAAACTCTGTCTTATGAAGTCAAGCATGAACATAAGTGGTTTTGGGTTTCAAATATGGAAATTTCAAAAACCTATCAAAAGCTTCATTTTAGAGTGACTGACTAAGAAGGATCCATGCTTACCTTTTCATTTTCATATAGTAATTAAGCATTCAAGTTGATAAACAAGGTTTAGACATATTCAAACCAAACAAATCATGTATCTACCCCTAACCCTAAACTCGGTCTTATGAAGTCTAGCATGAAGAGAAGTGGTTTTGGGTTTCAAACGTTTAAGCCAAAAGCCCCATTTCAAATATTTCAAACTTATTCAAATTTGGTTCAAATTTGAAAGACATACAAGTTATAGTACACATAGTGCATACATGTTCACACATACTGCACTAGATGCTAACCCTATAGTTTGAGGCCATTGGATGAGGTCGAAAAAATTCTTGGATTAAATGGGGTTGTTCGAACCCCGTAGTTGGATTTTTTGAACCTTGATTTGTAGAACTGGGCAAAACCCTAGTTTAACCTATTTAATTATAGATTCGTAGGTCGATTTTCTACCTTTTTATTATTACTATGCAGCACATGTGTGTTTGCCCGTCGAGTGAAACTCGGAGGAAGAGGGATCACTCGGAAGGAGAGAAGAAGGGAGAGAATTATGGTGTCTTCCCTTTTTCGGGTGATGATGTTGACTGTTGTGCAGGTTTTGTCAGTGAGCAGGAGGTGCGAGCGAGCGAGCGAGTCGAGCGAGGCCGAGAATGAGAGAGTTTTTTTTTTTTTTGTGAGAGGGACAACCGAAGGATCCAGAAGGACCCACAGACTCCCAATACGCATCCTGATGCGTCTTCTCTTGACAAAGAAAATGGCTGGGAGTTTGCGTACCTATTGCACGTGACTTGTGCTCACCGAAGTGTGGGACCTCACGCATGGGCACCACACGTAAGTGACAGACCTGTTGGTGTAAAAACTCGGTTGATTATTATAGTGCATTAGAACAAAGTTTCCTATGGATTCAAGGGTAGGAAATCCAAGTTAACTCATTTACATGACATTATTTTTTCCATGAAGCAAAGTTAACACACCTATCAATTGGTACATTTTGGAGTGACTAAGAAGGATCCAGGCTTACTTATTCGTTTTCACGTGTAAAACTTGTCTAAATCTTGGTCAAACCAAATTGGCAGAAAATTCAAAAAAAAAACTGAAAAATGAAAAACCAAAGCACATAGTCTTATATGTCATATAGTAAGCATTAAAGTTGATAAACAAGGTCTAGACATATTCAAACCATACAAATCATGTATCTACCCCCTAACCCCTAAACTATGTCTTATGAAGTCACGCATGAAGAGAAGTGGTTTTGGGTTTCAAACATGGAATTTTCAAAAACCTCCCAAAAACTTCATTTTATAGTGACTAAGAAGGATACATGCTTCCCTTTTCATTTTCATGTTTTAAACTTGTTTAAATCTTGGTCAAACCTAGGATTCGACCAAGATTCAAATGGGCACCAAAAAAATGAAAAACAAAAGCACATAGTCTTCTTATATATGTCATATCGTAAGCATTCAAGTTGATAAACAAGGTCTAGATATATCCAAACCAGACAAATCATGTATCTACCCCCTTGTCGATCTTATGAAGTCTAGCATGAAGAAAAGTTGTTTTGGGTTTCAAACATGAAAATTTCAAGAACATCCCAAAAGCTTCATTTTAGAGCGACTAAGAAGGATCCAGGCTTACCTTTCCATTTTCATGTTTTAAACTTGTTTAAATCTTGGTGAAATCTAGGATTTGACCAAGATTCAAATGGACCAAGATTCAAATGGGCATAAAATAAAAAAATAGAAAAATGAAAAACCAAAGCGCACATAGTCTTCTTATGTCATATAGTAAGCATTAAAGTTGGTAAACAAGGTCTAGACATATTCAAACCAGACAAATCATGTATCTACCCCTAACCCCTAAACTCTGTCTTATGAAGTCAAGCATGAAGATAAGTGGTTTTGGGTTTCAAACATGGTAAATTTCAAGAACCTCCCAAAAGCTTCATTTTAGAGTGACTAGAGAAGGATCCAGACTTAATTACCTTTTCATTTTCACATGTTCTATACTTGTTTAAATCTTGGTCAAACCTATGATTTGACCAAGATTCAAATGTGCATCAAAATTCAAAAAAATCAGAAAAATGAAATACCAAAGCACATAGTTCTTCTATATGTCATATAGTAAGCATTCAACAAGTTGATAAACAAGGTCTAGACACATATTCAAACAAGACAAATCATGTATCTACCCCCTATCGACCCTAAACTTCGTCTTATATGAAGTCAAGCATGAAGAGAAGTGTGGTTTTTGGTTTCAAACATGGAAATTTCAAAAACCTCCGAAAAGCACATAGTCTTCCTATGTCATATAGTAAGCTTTCAAGATAGTCTTCCTATGTCATGTAGTAAGCATTCAAGATAGTCTTCCTATGTCATGTATCTACCCCCTAACCCTAGCTAAACTTTGTCTTATGTAGTCAAGCATGAAGAGAAGTGGTTTTGGGTTTCAAATATGGAAATTTCAAAAACCTATCAAAAGCTTCATTTTAGAGTGACTGGCTAAGAAGGATCCATGCTTACCTTTTCATTTTCATATTTTAAACTTGTTTAAATCATTGTCAAGCCTAGGATTTGACCAAGATTTAAATGGGCATAAAATTAAAAAAAATCGGAAAAATGAAAAACAAAAGCACATAGTCTTCTTATGTCACATATATATATATAGTAAGCATTCAAAAGTTGATAAACAAGGTCTAGACATATTCAATCATGTATCTACCCCTAACCCTAAACTATGTCTTATGAAGTCAAGCATGAAGAGAAGTGTTTTTTGGTTTCAAACATGGAAATTTCAAAAACCTCCCAAAAGCTTCATTTTAGAGTGACTAAGAAGGATCCATGCTTACCTTTTCATTTTCATGTTTTAAACTTGTTTAAATCTTGGTCAAACCTAGGATTTGACCAATATTCAAATGGGCATAAAATAAAAAAATAAAAAAAACAAAGCACATAGTCTTCTTATGTCATATAGTAAGCATTCAAGTTCATAAACAAGGTCTAGACATATTCAAACCAGGCAAATCATGTACCCCCTAACCCTAAACACTCTGTCTTAATTATATATGAAGTCAAGCATGAAGCAGAGAAGTGTGGTTTTGGGTTTCAAACATGGAAATTTCAAAAACCTCCCAAAAGCTTCATTTTAATTAGACTGTCTGGTTAATTAAGAAGGATCCAGGATTAATTACCTTTTCATTGTCATGTTTTAAACTTGTTTAAATCTTGCTCAAACCTAGGATTTGACCAAAATTCAAATGGGCATAAAAATTCAGAAAAAATCGAAAGAATGAAAAACCAAAGCACATAGCCTTCTTATGTCATATAGTAAGCATTCAAATTGATAAACATGGTCTAGACATATTCAAACCAGAAAAATCATGTATCTACCCCTAACCCTAAACTCTGTCTTATGAAGTCAAGCATGAACAGAAGTGGTTTTGGGTTTCAAACATGGTAAATTCAAGAACCTCCCAAAAGCTTCATTTTAGAGTGACTAAGAGAAGGATCCAGACTTAATTACCTTTTTCATTTTCACATGTTAAACTTGTTTAAATCTTGCTCAAACCTAGGATTTTACCAAGATTCAAATGGGCATAAAAATCAAAAAAATGAAATACCAATGCACATAGTCCTCTTATATATGTCATATAGTAAGCATTCAACAAGTTGATAAACAAGGTCTAGACACATATTCAAACCAGACAAATCATGTATCTACCCCCTATCGACCCTAAACTTCGTCTTATATGAAGTCAAGCATGAAGAGAAGTGTGGTTTTTGGTTTCAAACATGGAAATTTCAAAAACCTCCGAAAAGCACATAGTCTTCCTATGTCATATAGTAAGCATTCAAGATAGTCTTCCTATGTCATGTAGTAAGCATTCAAGATAGTCTTCCTATGTCATGTATCTACACCCCTAACCCTAAACTTTGTCTTA